>NC_090311.1:58870000-59170000 GCF_039906515.1 Pseudorca crassidens | reverse complement strand
TCAAAATCTGGTTCCCCTTCCTGGCTTATTTTTGTTATGGTATCATCATTCTCTGTTACTCTGACTTAAAATTTTGGTGTCATTGTTCTCTTTCTGGACTCCAAGTCCTACCGATTCTTCAAATTCTCTTTTTTTTTTTTTAACACCTCCATTGCTGCAATGGAGGTGTTCAAGTTCTTATTACTTTGTGTACGAGAAAACTCTAACTAAAATCTCTACTTTCCCTCCCCTTTTTTGTACAAAGCATAGGTAGATAAATCTACCCCAAAATTTGGGGTGGTTTCTTAAGGACTAAAGAATAAAGGGAACAACAGCCTGAAACTTATTTTCAAAGTCTTTCTTAACCATTCCCAGTATCTTCCATGTCACTCCAATCTCTTCTGCTTTCAACTACCAATGCTCAAACAATCACTAAAGCAAAATTAGTCTGATTACTGTTTTCTCAAAAAGGTTTGCTCTTCCACCTGTTTCATTCCCACACCCAGTCACTGATCCAATATATCTACTTTCTAATATTACTCAGAATTTGTGTCATATCTGGTTTTTCTCCTTCTCTTAATTCATACTGTGGTCATTCTGCACTTGGACTACTCCATTAATCTTCTGACATCCTGATTTAAGCCTCTCCCATTATAATATTTCATTCTACACAATATCACGTTAGCTTTCAAAAACCAAAATACTGGGTCATTCCTTTACTTTAAAACCTTCAATAATAATAATGGTGATGGCTATCATTAGTTGAGTACTTACCACGTGTCAGGCCAGGCACTGCGGTACAAATTTTATATGAATTGTCTCTATTAATCCTTCAAAAATCCCATATTATTAACTCTATTTTGCAGATGAGAAAATTGAGGGTTGGTGATATTAAGTATCTTGTCCTCAGTGAAAAGGTTAAAGTAGAACTAGGTTCAAACCCAGGCAGTCTGACTCCAGAGGCTTAATCATCCAGTGTTCTTAATTATCCAGAGGCTATACTGCTTAGCTTAAGTTTCAGATCCTCAACTTGGTGTACAAAAAATCCTTTCCAACTTCATCTCCTGCTTGCCAAGAACTTCACACAATACTGTCACATATTTCATGCTTTTTTCTAACTCCATGCCTTTCTGCTGCTGTTTTCTCTACCAGAAAATATTTTCTCTAACCCAGCCCTACCTTCTATCTGAAGAAATTCTACTCATCCTTTAAGGCTCCGCTCAAAACATAATCCTTTCAGTAAAGTTTCCCTCCAATTAAGACAGTTAATTCCTTTTTTACAGCTCCAACAGCACTTTGTATCTAATTCATTATATTATTTATTTGCAATAATGTCTCCCCCACCAGACTGCCTCCAAGAGAATCTATCTTACTTATTTCAATTCTGTATCCCTAATGCCTAGTATTATGTCTGGTACAAAGCACATACTCGATAAATGTTGCACAAATAAATGGTCCCAATCTTTTGCTTATTTGAATCTTACCCATTCTTCAAGACCTCTTTCCTCCTATACAAACCCTTGCTAGACCACTCCAGTCCAGAATCATCACTACCTTCTTTGAACTCAGCTTGCTGGGTCTGCCACTTATCTGGCAATTATTAATCACACCCAGCCTTATGACATAAATGATTAACTTTTTATGAGTACTTATTTCCCCAAGGACCAAGACTGTAGTTTATCTTTCACACTTCTGTTGTTTCCCTACAGTTTTTAGCTATACAGCAGGCATTAAATAAATATTTGCTATTTGATTACTCTGAATTTCCAAAATAAATTTTACATACCATACAAGGATGCCAATTAGCTTTAGCTTATTTCATCTCTGTGTATAAATAAACATTTTTATAATGAAATGAAGTCATATGATTGGCACTAAAACACACCTCATCTAATAAATCAAAATTCTTTTACCAAACTTTTCCTTATAACTCTTGCCAATTCATTCAATAGCTCCGAACCTAAAACTTTTGCCTCACTACTGAACAGCTTTCCTCCTTGGCATTTTCCTTCTAAGATGACCTGTTGCCAGTGTTCTCTTTCCTTCTTTCTCTCTCTCTCTCTCTCTCTCTCTGTCTCTCTCTCTCTCTCTCCCTTTCTCTCTCCCTCTCTCTCTCCCTCTCTCTCTCTCTCACACACACACACACACAATATTCTCTGTTCCTTTGCTTTCTATAGGACACACGGTACTGAAGATTTATTTTAGTATGCTGAACAGTTTAACAAAGGTGGAAAGAAAAAGAAAAATCATTTTCAAGAGTTATATTTTTTAGATAGGTAAGTCCACAAAATAGCTTTTGTAAACAAAAACTAAAATGCAAGTTGCTTTAAAATATAATGAAATAGAACTAGTAAAAAACATTGAAGTAGCTATGTGACCCCGAGACCTTTGTGGGTCATCTAAAAATCTGTAATGAAAATAAGCAATCCTAATAAAGCTAAGGTACTGGAAAACACGTTAGCCTCATATTTATAAGCAGGGCAGCTGGCAAGAGAACCTAAATGAATCATAAGGCTGCCCATCAGATATATAATAGCTAAAAAACTTACAACACACACTCTTTAGCATTTTGGTTCAATCTGAAAGTCTGATAATTTAAGAGATAAGGATAATATAACCTATGAAATAAAGAAAACATGTTGAATGCAAAAGAGAGTCACATTGTGGGTGCTAAAATGAACATATACACAATATAGACAATGCATTCTAAGTGATAAAGGTGAATTTTTGTATCAGGAGTAATAGATTTAATAATCTCAAGGGATAATCTAGTTTTACAAATCTGGGACCTGATCTATACGGCAAAAAGTACATTTTAAAAGTATCTGGAAAGAAAAGGAAGTACCTGAACAATTCAGGTCAAGCAAATTTCCGGGCGAGGAGGGAGAGCAATATACATAAATTCAGGGTTTTATGCTTAAATTACACACACCAATTTTGCTGATGTGTCAATAAGGCATTCACGCCAAAACAATCAGCTGTTTTTCCTAGTTTGTTTCTATTTTCTTATTTTCAACTTCCTATCTTAGCTAAAGATAGAAAAATGCTTAACAGAAAATTGTCAAGAGGGCATACTATCTCACCTAAACCACTTGGGCTACACCAACTTTCAAACAGAATTTGACCAGAGCCAGCAGCTGGAGAAGGCTCAAAACTGAACTTCTTTAACTAACCAGGAAACCTAATCACCCATAATCAGTGATATGGAATTACCACTAATAATTTCAGTGAATAGATAATTTATACATGAATCACCTATAGTATCCCAAGATCTCAAACTTCACATGATGTGAATTTCAGGCATTTGATATTAAATACAGAAAGACCTATTTCCCCTTCAAAACCTATGTGACCATAAAATATAGGCCTCCTGACTAGAAGTGTAAGAGTATAAAATTTAGAGACAACAAGGAAAAGTTTCAGGGAGTAAAAAGACTACTTGTATTCAACGTCAACGATGGTCTCCATAACATTACTACTATGAAATGGTACTGATGCAAAACTAGCACATACTGGACTTAAAAGAAATCTGGATTTTTAACAAGTTAAACCTAAGTTGAACTAGCACTGTGGTCATATATCTTCAGGAAACTGGTGTTCTTTGTCATCAAATGCAACATGAGAGTACAACTATTGACTGAGAAAGACAAGAAAAGCTTGAAGATGAAATCTAAAAGGAGATTTGTATATGAAAGGTAAGTTTCCCAGTAACTTCCAAGGAAGCCAGAGACTCCATGAGCAGCACAAACCAGTCTGTTGCACACTATATCTAAAGCATGTGATCCATATCAGTCATTCCAACTAGCTAACAAATTCCATGAAGAAATGAAAATTGTCTTGAAGAATATACTACAAAGCACATGAGATCTTACATCCATGAGCTCTACTAAACTATAATTTTCTTACCAACAAACTCCTATTTACCTAAATCAAGTGACTTTTATTTCATACCAATAAACTGCAAACATGACTGTGTCTTGCATTCAAAACTCACCCCTAAGGAATATGCCTTATGTCTGGAATCTTATTTTTACTGTATTAAAGCAGTACAAGGGAAATATTACCACATATTTGACAAGAAACAAGAAGATTCACAAGCATAAGGAGAGCATAAACTCACTGTTGCAATGTGACTGGTTGTCCCATCTAATAGTAGGGTGAAAAGTACCCAGGGAAATTAACAGACAGCACAAGTATACTGTCAGCAAATTAACAGGCAGCCCATGTCTCCTATTCCCACCCCCACAGAACTTCAGGATTTCACAATAGGATGAATGCCTGAACTACCAATCATTTTTCTTTCTCTTTTTTAAAAGATTTCTCAGGACAAGGATTCCATAAACTCTTTTTTAAGTTCATTCCAATAACTGGCCTGAAAAGATATACTATTAAGTTTTTTAAATTATCTACATAGCCTAGATACAAATTAGTGTTATTATTATTAAAGGAGACTCGAATTGACAAATTAAAATTAAAAAAACACAAAGGAAAAAGTTTTTCTTGTTTTTAAATATTTTAATGGAAACATGTCTAGTCAGATTTCCAAAACTGGGCTAACAGTGTTTACATTGTGCCAGTATACTTAAGAAGATGAATTAAATAAATAAATAAAACAAATAAAAGTATCTATCTTTCAAAAATAAATGTGATACAATAAGGAAACCTTTATTCTAAAATGATTTCAATTTACTGACCAAGCTACAGGATAAAGAAAAATCATTTCAAATTATGTTTTTCACCTCCGCAGCAGTGCTTCAAGTTGATGGGCTCTCCCAGAAAGCGTGGAAATCTTAAGCAACTCTCAATTAGCCCTCAATTTCTCTATTTTAAATTAATCTGCTGACCTGTGGTCGTTAAACAACCATAAATTCTGCACCAGCTGAGAAATATTTAATTTTTTCTTCTAGGGGGAGTGTGTGGGTGTCTGCCTGCAAAGGAGGGCTAACCCCTCTTGGCCTTTGACCAAAAAGTGTTGACGGTTTTCTACGTAAATGCTTCTTCCTATCCCTGAAGCTTTTTTCTCTTTTATGCTGTCTTTTTTCCATCTATTCTGCACTTAAAGCCGGGGCCCCCAAATTCTGGCTCGTCCCTTCACCCTTGTCCGATCCCATACAGTTCCCCCAATTTCCGCGCCGGGTGACACCTGAGGGCCGAAGGCGAACCCCTGCGGCTGGCGCTAACTAGGCGCGAATAGGGCAGACGGCTGTCATTGGGGAGCAGACGTGGGCCAAAGCCGAGGTGATTTCTGACTGCTCATCGCCCGGCGCCGCGTGGCTGAAGGTCTCCGAGCCCCTCGGTCCGCCCAGGCAAGCAAGGCGTGCAGCTGTCGCGGTGCAGGAAGCTAATCGCGGCCTTTGGGCCGCTTTTGACAGACCGGGCAGGAAAAGAAAGGGGCTCTGCGACTAGTAGCCTCACCCCTTCGGCTAGGAGACCCCCCCCAGGGCAAAACCCCCGCCACGGCCAGAAGGCAAGCGAGAGACCGCGGAGCCGCCGCCACCGACTCAGCCCAGCCCAGCAGGGGCCCGCCCAGGGGCCACTCCCCAAGGGAGGCAGCCAGTCATTCGCCCGCCCTTCCGGGCCCGCTCCGGAGGGGACGGTCTCCCGCCCGCCCTCACACAGCTACCTCCTCAGGCCAGGCCCTCAGGGCTTCGTCCACCTCTCACCTTTGACGACTCGGTCAGCCCCGGGAGGGGGCGGCGGGGGCGGGGGTGGGGGCGGTGCAGCCCGGGCCGGCTCCGGGGCGGCCATGCTGGGCCCGGGGCTCGGCTAGGCGCTGGGCCGGGCGGGGTTGGGGGCGGGGGCGGCGGCTACCAGAGCCAAGCGGCGGCGCCGCCGGGGAACATGGCGGACCCTCTTTCCCTACAGAGGGGCTAAGACCGGCATGCACCGCGCGTGCGGGGGCGGGGGCGGAGCAGGCTCTAGGGACTTGGGCAAAATTACTGAGGCTAGGAGAGAAACGGGACGAGCCAAGGGATCAGGTGAAAATTCTGGGCAGGCAGAAACAAAAGAGTGAGAAGAGATGGCTGTCTGCATCTAGTTGCTGCGGTGAATGAGTGCTAGGGAAAACGACACCAGCTTTTATGGAGCTCCCAGTAAGATGGGGTGACGATCAAACCTAAGAATCTCCTACTAATAGAGAAAAAATATATAACAATTTGACTACCGAATCCGGGTACTTTGGTTGGTAACTGAAAGGAGAAATAGAGGAAGCATTCTAGATTCTAGAGCAAAGCAACAGTTCAGAATGGAGTCTGAGAGAGAATCTGACTGACCCTTGTGTTTAGAGCCTGGAACTGTCAAGAGTCTGGAGGCACAGAGTAACAATGCAGGTAGAGCAGACTAGGCTCCAAGGGTTAAGAATCAAAACACGTAAGAGGAAAGAAAGGGATGACACCAAGAGACGTTCAAAGAGTACAGAATTCACCTGAAAAGGACACAGCCTCCCTCTTGATTCATTCAGAAAACAGAGATTCCGAAGGCAGAGGAGTAAGTAGGGAACTGGAAATTAGTTCCTCATAAGAAATACCTCACAGGATATTTCTCTGCATATACAGAAATGTGGGCCCAGGTTTTCTATGGAAACTTTATAGAGACGGACATTCATGGGGAACGGAGTAGTGGGACAAGAACTGACTGTTCGGGACTTCCCTGCTGGCACAATGGTTAAGAATCTGCCTGCTAATGCAGGGGACACGGGTTCGAGCCCTGGTCTGGGAAGATCCCACGTGCTGTGGAGCAATTAAGCCTGTGCGCCACAACTACTGAGCCTGTGCTCTAGAGCCTGCATGCCGCAACTACTGAGCCCGAGAGCCACAACTACTGAAGCCCACGCACCTAGAGCCTGTGCTCCGCAACAAGAGAAGCCACCGCAATGAGAAGCCCGTGCACCACAACGAAGAGTAGCCCCCGCTCGCCACAACTAGAGTAAGCCCATGCGCAGCAAAGACCCAGTGCAGCCAAAAATAAATTTAAAAAAAAAAGAACTGACTGTTCAATCAATAATTATTGAAGTGTGTATGACACCAGGAAAGGTACTGGATCATGAACAGAGACCAGCATATCCACTAAGATCTATATATCTTGATGGCATAGGATTCAAGTAGCATAGGGTGAGAAATGCCTGCACATCCTCCTGCTCAATACTACATGTGCTCAGAATCTGTTCATAATAGATGGAGATAATTAGATAAGCAGTTCAAAGGTCTCAAAGAGCACCTCTCTACCTCTTCATTTCGTCAATCTCAGTGATCATGAGAGCTGGGGTAAAACAGAAGAGAAATGCCCAATGGGTATTCTTTGCAAAGGGAACTCACAAAATATTTTTTAGAGGGAGGTGAATTGGGGAGTGAGGCAGGGGTGAAAATGGATCTTTCTGGCATGGAAGTGCAATAATTCCACAGGGGAAGGGGAGGGGCAGCCATGGGAAGAGAGCAAGGAAAGGATACGAGGCGCGTCACAAACTTGTAGAGGGAGGGCACCAAGAGTACCTAGATCAGGAGTGAGTTTGTAAGAGGAGTTTGAATCCCCAGAAAATCTCCCTAAGGAGGGAAGGAGAAAGTGTGTAATGTGTTGAGTGCCTCTTGGCAGGAAAGGGATAGAAAATATACTAGTGGCAATAATAACAAGGAAAGTCACTCCATATTAGGACCCATTGACTCCTACCTTGAATATATACCCTTCAACTATCCTTCAATTCCTCTTTGGCTGCTCACTTTCACTCAGTCAAAAGCCATATACAGAGCCCCAGGCCTCTGGGAATTGGTATTTCTTGCTTCTCCAGGCTTCCCCACCCCAATACAAAAGAGCAAGAGCATACAAAAGGGATTAAATAGACAATTAAGTGACAAGGAATTAAATAGAACTATCTTATAGATTTATTAATGAAAAATACTTTACAAAAACAGTATGTTTGGCCCTAAAATAGTTCAGCTGACTCTCAGGGTTTACAACGGCGACTGAGCGAGTGGCAGTAATGGCTCTGCTGCTGAGGACAGGAGGGTATGTTAGTGTGCCTGACTCCATCTGTTCAGAAGAGCAATTGTTATGTTGGCAGCCTCGCATTCTAGGCCAAAAGTTTGAGGGCAGAGGGACAATCTGGGCAGGTGGGTTAGCCTGAATGTTGTGGTCAAGACCAACACTACAGGGCTACATGTCCCTCCAAGGATGGGGGATTGGGAAGACAGAAGGTCAGGTAATAGGGACAGGTGGATAAAACAAAGAAGTTGGTAATATAATAAGGAACAGAATACGAGGGCTCAGGTGGAGGTGGGGGCATAGAGTATTCAGGAATAAAACGGTGACCCTAAGATCCTAAGGAATGGCTAGTGTCCAGAGTAACATGGATTCATCTTTAAGGTGGGTCAAATAAAGCCCTAAACAGCAGCTGCTTCCTTTTGCTAGGTGAATGGAAATTGGAATTTCAAATATTCCCTCTCAAAGAGCCAGGTCTCTTTAGCGGTTCCTGGCACCCCTAGGAGAAGGTGCCAACTCTATGCTGAGATGAGACTAGCACAGCCCCAGCAGGGATGCAGGGTACCAACTCTATAGAGAAAGCTGTGGCTCCAGGAGAGGAAAGGGGTGACCTTTACCACCTGCTGTGCTGCATGGCTCTAGCCCTGATCTGCTCTCTTCTAGGGGCATCTGCTAGAACAAACAGAAACTCCTCTCTCCCTGTCCTCCTGTGCCCAGATTGCAGGGTATAACTGCTTTGCCTCCAGTCATCATCTGGGGGCATATCTACTCTTCGAGGACCAGGGGCTCGAAACCCTGGAACAGGACCTGAATTCCAAGCTGACCTCAGGGGTACACGAAGACTGCTTGACGGCAGAGACACAGGGTAAACAATGGGAACGTGGGAGGGTGAATGGAAAAGATCCTCCCAGGACTGAGCATGAGGAACCTGAAGGCCCTGGTGTCTCTCTGGTAGTGTGGCAGTGTGAGTTAGCTGAGGCTTGCACCCTGGAGTAGTCAGGAATCTGGCGCCAATATGCTGGTTGGTCTCTGACCATGCTCCCCAGGAGGCATCTGTTCTGGTTCGATGGGGGAGACTCCGGTAGTTCAAAGTCCTTCCTGTGTGCTTGACCGCTTCGGAAGTTTCACCCCTGTCACACATAGCCAGAAACTGCTGGACACTCCTCGAAGTTCCTGGGAAGAGAAAAGAAACCCAACGATTGAGCATCTTCAGTAAAACCATTCTCCTTTCCAGAGGACCATTTCTGGCTGTTCCTTCCAACTCCCCACCTCTCCAAGAACATACACATAAGGGAAAGAAGGAACCTAGTTTTGCTTTTAATTTCATTTTTTAAAATTCTTAATAAACATTAAAATCAAGTCTCTTACCTCCAACCTGTGCAAATGAAACAGTCTCCTGGATGTTGCCATACTTCTGTCTCACTGTACTATAATCCTTCCTCCAAAAGACACACACACACACACACACACACACACACACACAGTCACACACAAATGGCTCTCTAATATTGCAAATGTATGTTCTCACTGTGACAACTTTACTCCTTAAGAGCCACCACTCCAAAACATCACTCAGTTTTTCTGAACATGGTACCTTCACTGAAGTTAAGCTGTGTCTGCTTACATTCTTGCTCATTCTCCAAGATCTCTGCTTTTGTTTGCACCACTCCCACATACATAATGTGAAATGCCTTTTCTATACATTGATTCCCCTTTACTTAAAAGAAACAAAATAACTAATTTTCAAAAAATCACTTCTAAACAATATTTTTCATTCTTTATTTTAAAATTCCATCAACACCTGTACTATACTTACACATATGTATATCTGACTATTGAAACTCTGAGCTCTTTGAGAGCAGAGAGCTGCCTTCTTTCTCCCCTGTATTCACTGTAGCATTTGGTGCAGAACAAGTTGCAATAAATGCTGCCTGACTAATCAGATACCCCTAATAACTGTCAAAGGAGGCTGGCTACCTGGCTGTTCCACTGAGTAATATGAAGTCCATTTGTCCAGAAGGCCTGCGTATCCAAAGCTCCCTAAAATTTGGACACAAATATCAACAATACTACTCTATCTTCTGTTCTAAGAATGACAACCATCCCTCCTTGCCCTGGGGATCTACATATCCACAGACAGGTTTCTCAACCTCGGCACTACTGATATTTTGGGCTGACAGTTCTTTGTTTTGGGGGTGGGATGGGGTGTGCAAGGAAACTGCTTGTGCATTGCTGGATGTTTAGCAGCATCCCTGGCCCCTCTACCCACTATATGCCAGTAGCACCTCCCCTTTCCCGTTGAGAATCACTGCCTTAAACTGTAGATTCAGCCCATAAGGAGGAAAAGGAACAAATCTAGCTGTGGAGGGTCAAAGCCAAAAGGATACTGTCCACCTTCCCCAGGATTTTCTGGGTCTCTATACATGGCATGGATATTCCAAGGGTCTTTCCAAGTCTCCCATTCACACCTCGTCCTCCTAGATCAGGGGTCCCCAACCCCGGAGCCACGGTCTGCTATCTGTCCATGGCCTGTTAGGAACCAGGCCACACAGCAGGAGGTGAGCAGCAGGGGAGCAAGCGAAGCTTCATCAGTATTTACAGCCACTCCCCATCACTCGCATTACCGCTGGAGCTCTGCCTCCTGTCAGCATTATGGCGAGTTGTATAATTATTTCATTATATATTACAATGTAATAGTAATAGAAGTAAAATGCACAATAAATGTAATGCGCTTGAATCATCCCCAAACCATCCCCCCTGCCCCTCCCATCTGTGGAAAAATTGTCTTCCACGAAACTGGTCCCTGGTGCCAAAAAGGTTGGGGACCGCTGTCCTAGACCATCGCTCAACTGAGACTCGGGATAGAAGGAGAGGAAACTAGCTGATAGAGATGACACTTCCTGTTTTGGGGGATCTTAAAGACTGGGTATTAACTCCCCTTGGTCACTTAAAAGCATATCCTATCATGACTGAAGCAATTCATTTTCATGGGTAGTTAGATTCTGGGAGCTCTGGTCTAGACCATGTTGCCCAAGAAATGATTCAATCATAATTCATCTTTAAAGCAGTCATTCATATCCCTTTACAACCCCACCTGTGACCCCTCTTCCCCCACCCCCCAACAGGTGTACTGATTTGATTCTTCCAAGTCCCTGGAAATGTACCACATTCCAGCACATAATAGTAGATTGTGGGGAGAGTTACCTGGGGGTCTATGGGGCTCCCCTGCCACGCTGGGCATCAAGACATCTGGGGACAGGAACTGTGGTTGGGATGGGTAGAGTTGGGGACCAAGGAGAAACACAGGAGGGTCATGGATGACAGGGAGGGAAGAGGAGCTGGAACAACGGTGCCCGGTTTCCAAAGGCTTTTTCCTCGCGTTTGATGAATCCTTATAATGAGACAAGACAAAAAAACATAGAGATGAGGATTAACACAGAGCAGGATATGGTTGGGTAAACAGTGAGGAAAGCAGGGGGAGATGGAAGGAACTAGAGTACAAGCATTCCTTAATCTAGAGAGGGACCCAATTTACTTGTCACTCTCCCTATCAGCCCCTCTAGGAAACATCCTGACCACTATGAACTGGAGACACCAAACTACAGATTCTCTTCCCTTAATCTATCTTCCTCATAACCCTCACCTTCCCAAACCTAACATCAAGGTCTTTAGCAAACTCCTTAATGCTAATAGTAGAATTAGAGAGATTGTGATAGAAATTTAAAAATAGAGAAGAGGGGAATTCCCTGGCGGTCCAGGACTATGCGCTTTCATTGCTAAGGGAACAGGTTCAATCCCTGGTCAGGGAACGAAGATCCCACAAGCTGCTCAGCATGGCCAAAAAAAAAAAAAAAAAAAAAAAGTAACAAAAGCCTCTAAAAAATACATATTTAAAAATTAAGAAATTAAAAATAGAGAAGAAATGAGAGAAATTCAGAAAGCCTGAGAGATTGAAAAAGAAAATTCTACACTCTCTCTAAATATTGGGAACTAATATATATCTCCCTAAATGTACAATCAAAAACTCTCTATTCCATCTTTCCCATTACTGCTACACTCTACAGTCTCCACTTTGGTGCTGCCTGTCAAGTTTGTACCCATTGATGCTTATGACCTGCTCTATGCTCCATTCAACATTCACTTCTGTGGCAAAATCTCTGAAATATCCCCTTTAACATATGAAACACTAATATGTCCAAAATTGAACCAACATTCTTCCAAACTCCTCCTCCTGGTACCGTATTTTCTTGTCACCTAGACTCAAATGTTGACATTGCCCTTGATTTTGCACTTTTCTTCCACAATTCCATTAGTTACCTATGCCATGTAATGTCATTTCTACCTATAGGTTTTTGGGTTTTTTTTGCAGTACACGGGCCTCTCACTGTTGTGGCCTCTCCCGTTGTGGAGCACAGGCTCCGGACTCGCAGGCTCAGCAGCCATGGCTCACGGGCCCAGCCACTTAGCGGCATGTGGGATCTTCCCGGACCGGGGCATGAACCCGTGTCCCCTGCATCGGCAGGCGGACTCTCAACCACTGCGCCACCAGGGAAGCCCTCTACCTATAGGTTTTATATTTAAACTCAATTGGACCACTGCAGCAGCCTCCAATTTAGTCTTCCTATCTCCAGCCCACTACCTCCTTAGTGTGGCCTGCAAGTTCCTATGTGATATGGCAATGCTGATCTTTCTCACTTTATCTCCTACCATTCCTGTGCCTTTTACACTCTAACCTTCTTAACGTTCCTCAAACACACCAAGCTCATTCCACCTCAGGGCCTTTACACTCTGCGTTTCTGTTACCGGGAATGTTCTTCCCGTGGCTTACACCTTCATGTCACTGAGGTCTCTGATCAAATGTTACTTTCTTAGAGCTGATTTCCCTCACTACTCTATCAAAAATAGCCCTGAGAATAACCACTATTACCTCTTTACTCCTCATCCTCTTCCTTTGCTTTATTCTTCTTTATCACACATTGTCTGGGGTTTACTTGTTTATTGTCTTTCTCTCTTAGTAGAATACATTTATTTTCACTCCAGTATCCCCAGCACCTTGAACAGCTCCTGGAACATTATAGGCACTTAATAAATAATATATTAAATAAAATAATCTATATTCCAGTATATCTTATTTCCTTTACTAGATTGTAAGATATTTTGTGTTGTTCCATCAGTGTGTGCTCATAGCACCTAACAACAGCATGGCACATGGTAGGCATTTACCATATAGCATAAGGACCAGGTGCTAGTCCTCTCGGCATGTGACACAGCCATAGAAGAAAGAGACACCACTCTTCACTGGTTTCCTTTCTATCTCTCTGGTCTCTTTTACCAAGTCTCCTTTTGGGGTTCTTCAGAAGAACCACCTCAAATCTGATACTCTTCAGGGATATGTCCTGGTTCCTCGCCTCTTTTTGTAATACTCTTCCTCTTTTTAGTGGCTATGATTCTCAAATCTCAATTTCAAGTTTATATGTCTCACAACCAAAGGCTACCAGATACCTGTCTCCACTCAAGCTTAATATATCCAAAATTGCAGATATCTCTCCCCCCAAATATATTCCTGCTTCTCCTCCCTCAAATATTATCATTATCAACCTACAATTCCTAGATATTATCCTTGATTCTCCTTTCTCCATATCCAGGCAAGTAGGTACCAAACACATTAATTTTTACTTCCTAATTGGCTCTCCAGTATGTCCACTTCTATCCTCCTGAACTCCTTACTGTGGTTCATGATATGACCCTTGTTTATAGTGTTTCCAGTCTCACTTGTCAATACTCTCCATCCTTCCCTCACCAGACTCTAATCATGCCATATCAATGAGCTTCTTTTAACTCAGTTAATGTCTGCTTCAGGTCCCTTTATCTGTTACATTCTTTTTACTTCCTGTAGGAAGACTTCCCTGATTCTTCAAGCCTGGTTTAGATGTCCCCTCTATTATGCTTCCATAGCATTAAATCCTATCATATTATATTACAATTGTTTATTTATCTGTCTCCCCCAGTAGACTGTAAAGTCATGAGAGCAGGGACTGTATCTAGCTCACTCACCACCACTTCCCCAGCATCTGGCACAATACCTAGAACATAAGCTCAAAAAGCATTTGTTTAAAAGAATGAATCGGGACTTCCCTGGCAGTCCAGTGGTTAAGACTTCGGCTTCCAATGCAGGGGTTGTGGGTTCGATCCCTGGCAGGGAGCTAAGATCCCACAGGCTTCGTGATCAAAAAACCAGAACATAAAACAGAAGCAATTTTGTAACAAATTCAATAAAGACTTTAAAAAAATGGTCCACATCAAAAAAAAAAGAACGAATCAATGAATAAATGAATGATACAGAAGTCAGGACAAAGGAAGCCAACTCTCCTAGGAAAACAACAATTCGCCATTAAAGGTATATGAGAACAAATATTGGGAAGAAAAGGCCACCTTTTCCAAAAAGAATGGCCAACTGTTCAGAGCTCTTTAGAAACTTATGAGCAATAAACTGGAAAAAATGACTACCTCTAGGGAAAGAAGTTGGATCTGAAGAAGTGGTGGAAGAGACAGTTTTCTTTTTGTACATTTTTATATCACATATTTAAGACCTGTTTTTTAGTATTTGTCAAACTGACCTGGTGAGCATGCTTCAATATACTGGTGCTTTGTATCCTGACCCCTACTGAAATAAAAATTCAACTTGCTTTGGGCAAGTGTGTGAAATTCTCCAAAGGCACGTTTTAGAAACCCAACCACTGAAACTATTTGAATTAGCTGATCTCTGCTGACTTGGGTGTCCCTGTCCCTTTCACATATAGACTACTGCATTAATGCCATATGAAAAGCCCCAAGGATGAGGATTTTAAATTATTTTCCTTCTCTTGCTAATGTACATGCTTCATTTCAGCTTGAAAGCACACTGGACCCTACTCAGTCATGTACTAGGATGGGGAAGAAAAGGCAAAAAAATACTCCAACCCATCTCTTATCTTCTTCCTTTGATTAGTACAGTGGGTTCTAACCCAGTCAGCAGCAGTGGCTTCTCCAAGACTCCTCTTGAGGCTGCTAGTACTCTTCTCATCCTGGGGAAGCCTATAATACACCTTCCAGAACTGCTACAGAGAAGGGACATTCTTCTAGGCTCCAAGTAAATGTGTGTCAAGAAAATAATGACTATGTGTCCTCATTTTTGCTGAGTGCATATGGCTTTCCCCCAGATTACAACTTTCAGCTTCTCCTGCCCCTTCACCTGCAGTATATTTTTACCTAGCAAGAGAAAGAAGATGCTCTGAATAGATAGACCCTGATTCTACTTACAAAACTGTGGGAAGAGACTGGGACGTCCTCCCTCTCTGAGACAACGGTGCCACTGAGACTGCGTGAGATGCGCCGAAAGTTCTCTGCACCATACTGATCATCCTCCCCACACTCCCTGCTGGGGCCTCGGCCAGGTGCAGCCTTCAAACACACAGACACACACAGGCAGACACAGAACACCAGACATGTGGTTTTCCCACAGACCCTGTCCCGAGGGATATGGGAGAGAATAGGGTAAGACTCACTAGTAGATATCTGAATTAGACGTATTTAAAAGGTAGTGGCCATATGGCAATCTCCTCTCACTCAAAAGAAGCCCAATCTGGGACGAAGTGAGAGAGTAGCATTGACATATGTACACTACCAAATGTAAAATAGATAGCTAGTGGGAAGCAGCCGCATAGCACAGGGAGATCAGCTCGGTGCTTTGTGACCACCTAGAGGGGTGGGATAGGGAGGGTGGGAGGGAGATGCAAGAGGGAGGGGATATGGGGATATAGGTATATGTATAGCTGATTCACTGTTATACAGCAGAAACTAACACAACATTGTAAAGCAATTATACTCCAATAAAGATGTTAAAAAAAAGAAAAAGAAGAAGCCCAATCATAGACCTTCTTCTCTTCCAACAGCCCCACATTACCATGCCGCTGCTTTACCACCAACCCTACCACTCATCTCTCTCCATAATTCTTTCCCAACACATCACCCCATGCCCAAAACTTTAGCACCTGAGGTGGCTACCTGAGACGTAGACACTGTATTGGCTTCATGGAGACTGTGCTCTATTTCTGCTGTTGGGGTCTTTGAGAGATCAAGGCCAGGGGCTGAGCGCAACCTCCTTCCTACACCATCTGTAGAGCCTGAGGAGGAAAACATAAATACAAGTTGAAGCCATCTCTTCTCCTGGAGTCTAAACTCAGCCTGGCAGCACAACACTCAGGAATTCTTGTTTCATTAAATAACAAATATGCATCTCTGAATCCACTGGAGGATGGGCTCCTGGAACGTAGAAACAGGAGTTTCAGAATATGGATAGCTTCCTATAAGACTATAAGGATCTCAGAACACAGGCCTTGAAGAACCTTGTTGAGAAAGGGCTCTGTGGACAGATAGCTGAATAGCAAATATAATCAGCTTTGCTTCTGTCAGCCTTGGGCCCAAGACTTATAATACATACAGAGGAAATTATCTGATATAGTGATTCTCTAGAGTGTCTATGATGACAAAGGAACTATTATCTCCAGTCTGGTTAGGAATTGAAAATTATCATAGTAATCACATATTAAACCGACTCATTTTACAAAGCAGGAAAATGAGTTCCAGGATCTGACAAGTAGTAAGTAGTTTAACCAGGATTAAAACTCAAGTCTCTGCACTTACACTTCCAGTTATATACTACGAGCAGGAGCTCTTCAGCAACATTTTGTATGTGCAGTGCTCTTTTACTTCCCCCATTATCTTCTCTTTTTTTTTTTTTTCCTGTACACGGGCCTCTCACTGTTGTGGCCTCTCCCGTTGCGGAGCACAGGCTCCGGACACGCAGGTTCAGTGGCCATGGCTCACGGGCCCAGCCGCTCCGCGGCATGTGGGATCTTCCCGGACCGGGGCACGAACCCGTGTTCCCTGCATCAGCAGGCGGACTCCCAAGCACTGCGCCAGCAGGGAAGCCCCAGCTTCTCTCTTTTCTTCACTTAAATTCTAAATGTTTATCTCTTCCTCAAAATCTTGCGAGACTATTAAGAGATGAGCTGTTCCAAACTGGATATGTGACTCCCAAGGCGCTCACCCCAATACAACTAATTAAGCCTTCCATTCTGAAAATGCACACATCCTTGACCTACATTTGATATATATGTCTATTGCCAATTCATGTCTTGATTTGTTATTTTGATTCTGATATTGCTGATAGACTAAGCTAGAAGGCCAGTTATTTTCAATATTTCCTTGTGCTTAAATGCAGTGGTTCCAATACTACCTCAGATTCATCTAGAACTTTTAAAAAATACAGCTTTGTGTACCTCTCTGCAGACCTACTGAATCAAAATCTTTCTGGCTGGAGCCTGGGAATATTTATTTTTAAAAGGTTTCCACAAAAAGTGTGGGAGAATATCCTCAAACATTGTTGGAAGAAATGTGAAATGTTATAGTTTTCCTAAAAAGCAATCTAGAGATAACCATTAAGACTGAAAATATATTTATCCTCTTAACCAATAGTTCTACTCCTGGGAATAAGAAGCAAAACTATCTGTTTATTGCAGCCTTGTTTGTAGTGGCCAAGAACTAGAAATAAAGTAATGCCCATCTATAGCAGAATGGCTAAATACATTACGGTATCCTCAATATCAAATATTGTCCAGCCACTAAAAAGAATGAATTGAGTTAAACTAGATGACTTAGAGGAATTTTCATCAAGTATTGTTGAGTTAAAGGAAAAAAATCTGTAATATTATCCCCAAACAAAAAAAACACTATATATGTAGGTCTATATAGGATTATATGAACAGAGAAATACAGAAATATGCACATTAGACTACTGTCTGAGAAGGTGGTGGGGGATAAATGGTAGGGATTGATTTGAGGGAAGGAGAGAGAAACAAAAATTGTCTGTAGTAAAAACATCATAGGAACTTCCCTGGCTGTCTAGTGGTTAAGAATCTGCCTTACAATGAAGGGGACATGGGTTCGATCCCTGGTCAGGGAACTAAGATCCCACATGCCATGGGGCAAGTAAGCCCATGCCCCGTAACTACTGAGCATGCAGGCCACAACTAGAGAGCCCATGTGCCACAACTACTGAGCCCACGTGCTCTGGAGCCTGCACGCTCTGGAGCCCGTGCACCACAACTACAGAGAAGCCTGCCCAGCGCAGCAAGGGGCACATATGCTGCAACAGAAGATCCTGCATGCCACAACTAAGACCCGACGCAGTCAAAAATAAAATAAAATAAAATAAATAAATAAATATAAAACAACAACAACAACAATCATGTGTGCTATGATCCCATTTATATAAAATTATTCTGGGCTTCCCTGGTAGTGCAGTGGTTAAGAATCTGCCTGCCAATGCAGGGGACACAGGTTCGAGCCCTGGTCCAGGAAGATCCCACATGCCACGGAAAAACTAAGCCCTTGCACCACAACTACTGAGCCTGTGCTCTAGAGCCCGTGAGCCACAACTACTGAGCCTACGTGCCACAACTACTGAAGCCCATGTGCCTAGAGCCTATGCTCTGCAACAAGAGAAGTCATCTCAATGAGAAGCCCGCGCACTGCAACAAAGAATAGCCCCTGCTCGTTGCAACTAGAGAAAGCCCGCGCACAGCAATGAAGACCCAATGCAGCCAAAAATAAATAAATTTATTTTAAAAATAATAATAATAAAATTTTTCTTCCTTTTTTTAAAAAACCCATTCTTCAGGTGACTATGATGGACAGCCAGATTTAAGAATTACAGCTGTAATGGTTAGAATTTGGTGCTCCTCTAATCAAGTCAAGTGTGATTCCTACCTAGACAAGAAGGTAGCCATTGGAACCTCCTGAAGAGAGTAGACACTGATTCCTTTAAAGATACTTAAACAGAGATGGAGGTGGCCTTCTGTAAGGAGTACTGTTGAGGGGACTTCTCGATTTGATAGAATTAAGGTGACATCTACTCACTGATCAATAGTAACAAGAAGAAAGACTACCAGACATTATGTACTTCTTGATATGATATAAGCAGTCTAAGTACTACCTATGAAATATTCTTATTTTTAAAAAGTAAACCTGATTTTAATCAAGAATCAAACCTTCTAGCCCTAAGTACCAAGTTATAGGGAAAAAGAGGGTCTTAGGAGAAAGTGTTTTAAAAACAAAATGACAACAAAAAAACCTCTCCTAGAATATAATCTAAAACGTGGAAGACAAATGACCAAATTTCTTCAACAAATAAATGGCAAGGGGAAAAAAGAGACAGGAATCTTACAGGCTTAAAAGAAGCCTTGAGACACATCAACAAAATGCAATGTGTGGATCTTGTTTGGATTCTGATTCGAAATAAACCAACTGTGAAAAGACACCTGTGGGACAATTGAAAAAAATTGAATACTGGCTAGTTACTGTATTATATTAAGAAATTATTGCTAATTTTTTAGGTATAATAATATTATAGTTCTGCGTTTTAAAAAAGAGTCTTTATTTCTTAGAGATACATTCCAAACTATTTATGGAGGAAATGATATAATGTCTGGGATTTACTTTAAAATAATCCAGTGGGGAGGGAAAGTGGCAGGGGCGGGGGAGGGGTCCCTAAATCAAAATCAGCCATCGGTTGATAATTGGGCAAGATCATCTTGGAAGTTAGTGATAAGAACAAGGGGGTGATTATAGCATTTACTCTTTACTTTAGAATATATTTGAAGTTTTCCATAACAAAACATTATTTTTAATTTTTAAGATGATGTGTGAGCAACTTCAAAATACTATGAAATTTAGAATATAGGTCAAGGGCAGTGTTCACATAACCCTTTAGGAACTATAGTCATGTCAAAACTAATCTGGTTGCAAAATACCACATTCTATATGATTCTATTTATATGAAATGTCCAAAATAGGTCATCTATAGGCAGAAAATAGATTAGAGGTTTACTGGGGAGTGAATACTAATGGGTACAGGATTTCTTTTGGGGGTGATGAAAAAATACTTTAACTGATTGTGGTAATGGATGGACAACTCTGTCAATATCCTAAAAAACCACTAAATTGTACACTTTAAATAGGTGAATTGTCCAGTACATAAATTATATATCAATAAAGCTTTCTTTTTTTTAAAGCAATAAGTCATACAGAGAAAGACAAATACTATATGATCACTTATATGTGGAATCTTTAAAAAAGCCAAACTCATAGAAACAGAGAATGGAATGGTAGCTGCCAGGAGCCAGGGGGTGGGGGGAATATAGAGGTGCTGATCAAAGGGTACACATCATTTCCACTTATAAGATGAATAAGTTCTGAGGATCTAATGTATAGCATGGTGACTATGGTTAACAATATTGTATTACTATATACCTGAAAGTTGCTAAGACAGTAAATCTTAAATGTTCTCACCACAAAAAAAAGAAAGATATTGTAATTAGGTATGGTGATGGCTGTGTTAACTAACTTTGCTGTGGTAATCATTTTGCAATATATACATGTATCAAACCATCACACTGTAGACCTTAAACTTATACAGTGTTATTTGTCAACTATATCAATAAAATTGGAGAAAAAAAGTAATTTGGTGCTTAATAAATGCTTTACAATAAGATAAAGCAAGACTCCCCTAAAGATATATTCTGTCATATATGGATCCTAATTGGCATTTTCCTTCATCGTCTACTTCTTGATTTATTCCACTGATCTCTTCTTTATTCTGCCACGTCAGTTCTGAAAGACTCAATTTAAAAAAGAGACTCTAATAAAAATAAAATAAAAATAAAAAAGAGACTCTAACCAAAATAAAACCTAGTTTGGTTTCACAAGTTATTTTGAGGACTGATTCATTAACCGGATTTTTTAAATTAGTTTTTGTTCACTATTAAGTAAAAATTAATGGTTGCTAGGTACGCTTTCATACTGTTTTCAGAAGTATAGGGCTTCCCTGGTGGTGCAGTGGTTAAGAGTCCGCCTGCCGATGCAAGGGACACGGGTTCGTGCCCCAGTCCGGGAAGATCCCCCATGCCACGGAGAGGCTGGGCCGGTGAGCCATGGCCGCTGAGCCTGCGCGTCCGGAGCCTGTGCTCCGCAATGGGAGGGGCCACAACAGTGAGAGGCCCGCTTACCGCAAAAAACAAACAAACAAAAAAAACCAGAAGTATAATCTTCCTGAGCTTGCCAGTATGTATCAAGAGATTTTTTAAAGTTTATAACCTTCAACTAGTTATTACCCTTCAAAAAGTTTATTCTAAGGAGTTTATCAGAAATGTGGCCAAACTCTTAAGTATAAGGATATTCATCACAATGCTGTATTATCAAAAAATTTTAAGTAACCTAAATATTCAACCACAGTAGAATGGTTGAATATATTATGGTGTATTTATATGCAGCATATTATAGTCATTAAAAGTAGTTTTTTCCAAAGGGAAAATGCTTATGGATATAATGTAAGAAATCATGGGACTAAACTATATACATATATTATAATCCAGCTTTTTGTAAAAACAAAACAAATAAATATATAGTATATATGCATAAAAAACAAAACCAGAAGCAACATAGATGGAGATTATTATATTAAGTGAAGTAAGTCAGAGAAAGACAAATATAATACGATATCACTTATACGTGGAATCTAAAAAAATGACACAAATGAACTTATTTACAAAACAGAAATACTACAGACTCACAGACATAGAAAACAAACTTATGGTTACCAAAGGGGAAAGAGGGGGAGGGATAAAATGGGTGTTTGGGATTAACATATACACACTACTATATATAAAATAGATAAACAACAAGGACCTTCTGCATGGCACAGGGAACTATATTCAATATTTTGTAATACCTATAATGGAAAAAATCTGAAAAAGAATATATATATATATATACACACACACATATATATATGTATATATATACATATATATATGAACTAAATCACTTTGCTGTACACCTGAAACTAACACAACTTTGTAAATCAACTATACTTCAATTTTAAAAAAAGTATGTCATGACACTATTGATACTATGTATAAAATAGATAACTAATGAGAACATATTGTATAACACAGGGAATTCTACTTAGTGCACTGTGATGACCTGAATGGGACGGAAGTCCGGAAGGGAGGGGATATATGTATATGTATGGCTGATTAATTTTGCTGTACAGCAGAAACTAATACAACATTGTAAAGCAACTATACTCCAATAAAAATTAATTAGAAAAAAAAAGTAAACTAGGGGAAATTTGGAAAAAAAAAAAGTATGTCAACCAGAGGTGGGGGGCAGCAACCCAAAGCCAGAAGTAAACTCATGAAACTACTGCCAGGGTTATCAATGATTTTTGTTACTTTATATATTTTCAAAGCCATCTACAATAAAAAATGTTGCTATCTGGGGTAACATAAGGTTTGTTTTGTTTTGTTTTGTTTGTAATATAATGTTTGACATTCAATTGGTTAGTTCAGTTTTAATTGCAATATATTTTTATATGTGTTTATGATTCTTAAAATACTTGACATTCGTATATTCTTTCTCCCTTATATTAGAGAGGAAGCTAATTGAGGCAAACTCCAACTTTTCCTCATTCTTTGTAATCTTCCCATACTGCCCTGTCCTATGTATTAATACCTAAGGAGCACTTAAATGTTATTGCAAAGTTTACACTAGAGTGGAGATGCTAAAAAACATATCTTAATATTAAATCTTATATTTATATGATATCCCCCACTCTGATGCTCCTGGGAATATAGCAGATTTTCAATAACCACTTGTTTGGCTATAATTAAATATTGGTTGGCTGCATGCAAAGAACTATACCACCTAAACTGAAGATAAATTTCTGAGTTTAATTTTACAGAATCATACATATCATTTAAAGAGTTGGAAGGTATCTTTAAAAAATAAAATCATTGGGGCTTCCCTGGTGGCACAGTGGTTGAGAATCTGCCTGCCAATGCAGAGGACACGGTCTGGGAAGAGCCCTGGTCCAGGAAGATGCCACATGCCGCGGAGCAGCTGGGCCATTGTACCACAACTACTGAGCCTGCGCTCTAGAGCCCGCGAGCCACATCTACTGAGCCCACATGCCCCAAATACTGAAGCCCACGCGCCTAGAGCCCGTGCTCCACAACAGGAGAAGCTACCGCAATGAGAAGCTTGCGCACCGCAACAAAGAGTAGCCCCCGCTCTCCACAATCAGAGAAAAGCCCACGCGCAGCAACGAAAACCCAATGCAGCCAAAAACAATAAATAAATAAATAAATTTAAAAAATAATAAAATAAAATCATTGAACCAATTCTCTCATCTTATAAGTAAAAACTTGGATATTAAATGACTTGTCCAAATTTTTACTGACAGTTAATGATGGAGACAGAACAATAGTTCAGGCTTTGGAGTTCTTAAGTACATCATCCTTAAGTTATAAATATCCTTCATGTCTTCAGTTTACAGAACTAATTCTGTGCTGTGCATTTAACATTAGACTTCACTCTTCACACAACATAATCTCACAAAGAGTCGGTGAACAGGTACCCTACAAGCATACCACCTTGAAAATTCTAAACCTGGTAGTTCCTGAACGGATCAGGGAAGGTCTTGATATTGCTGGTTCAGTACGATCTGGATATGCCACACTGGAGACTTGGCTCAACGTGAACATCCTCATTGCAAGTTGGAGCTTGTTCCTAAGCCATAGAAGAATGACTTTTCCTCCCAGCCTCCCATACCTCATGCTGAGTCACTCTCAAAGGCCTAGGAACCACTCCTTAGCATTCATACTCAGCAGCCCTGGGCAAATACTCACTGGTCTCTTTAGAAGGAGGGAACTAGCTTGTGAGTGATGATTCTGCCCCGATTCTCCACTCTAGCCAGAAAAATGTCTAGCTTCTTGTCATGAAGTCTTTATGAATAAAGTCAGAAGTTCTACTGCTGCCTCCTAAGCTGAGGATATTATTTACATAGAACACCATCCCCCTTCTGATCTTATCTTCCTGCCTTCAGCTTTTCGATGCCCCCCACACCCCCTGCCCCTGGTTGCATTCTTACCTGTTTGGCTCAGTGGGTTCCAGGCCACTTCCTGCTGCCCCCATCCAGAAGAGCCAGATTGAGAAACCTGAAGACTGGCCTGGTAGAGAGACTCCAATTCTGAGGTCTCCTGCTCTGTGTCTTGGTTCCAATGTGGATGCAAAAGGATGTGGTTTCTTTCTGGATAAGTTACACAGGTATGGGAATCAGGAGGGGAGGACTTCATTCCTGGCCCAGGGACCCCAAGCTGAGAATCACAAAGCCTTGTAACATTCAACCAGGAATCCAAAGGCAAGGAAGTTCCCAAGTTGACACTGCTGCCCAGCTCCTTAGGCCTAGCATCTCTCACTTGAGATGGTTTCCCATGGTAAATACCTGACTCTGCCAACCTGGACTGTCCTCCCCTAGAAGTTTCACCATTAGGCAGCCCAGAGTTCATGGCAAGAGAAGGATGATCAGCAGGCTCTCCCCAGGAAGGCAGTCTGTTCCTACCATCCACAGAGGGTTGTTGTTTTGCCCAAGGCCAATGACCTTTCCCTTGACCCTGTGGGAATGGAGGCTTTGAGTCAGAAAGGGAAGAGTCCTTCCTTAGACTGTTGGGCAAACTTCTATCCTGGGAACCTGTACCATCCCTTGTGGAGGTGCCCTGCATCCTCTGGAACTGCTCTGCCAGAGAGCGGACAAGCCCCTTTGCAGTAGGAAACTCTGGCCTATAGGGGTCCTCGCTGCCTCCATCCACTTTTGAAGTCAATGAAGTTTTGAGGCTTTGGGTTTGGAGGCATTGGTTAGTTTTCTGTAAGGTATTAGGAGAGTGAAGCACAGAAGAGGAAGGAGCAGGCATTATGGAGTGGCAGGCCCTGTACAGAGAAAGGCTGGGCTGAGCTGATGAACTTGAAGGACCACAGCCTAGACTGTGTGCATCTCCTCTCTCAGAGGTGGTTGTTCCAGTTGGCTGTAGCCAAGGCATCACCTGGGATGAGTCAGCAGGATCCCTCTTTTCTTGAAATAGCTGTTCTTGATCAGTGCCTCTTCCTCCTTGTTGGGGGAACCTTGTACAGCTGCTGTTGTCCCCCCTGTAGCTTTGCAGCTCACCCTCTGGTTCCCAACCATGATGAGAATTCTTCTCAGTTCTCCCTGGTGTTTTATGTAAGCCCTGCCTGTGGAACACAGAGGGGTCAATGCTGTCCACCTCAACAGAAGTAAGAAGGTTCGAGGCAGACCCACCAGAGGAATTGTGCTGTGGAGCAGACAGGGCAGATGACTCTGGGAATAATGGCGAGTGTGACTCATGGCAGGAAGCGGATGAGTAGATGAAAGAACTGGCCCCAAACTCTGTATTCATGTAGGGTTCCAGTTGGGCCTCCTGGCTTAACAATACTTGGAGCGGGATAGGCTGTTCACTGAAATAAATAGAGAGAGCCAGTCATAAGCTGTCTTAATTGACAAGATCACTTACAAAAATAACTGTTCATTTGGTTTCCATTTCTAGCTATTCACAGAGGTAATGGTGAAAATAAATGGAAAGACAAGCATAAGTAGAGTCAACAGATCAGAGGTTCACAAGAGAAGGCACATAGTCGGCTCACACCTAAGTAACAGGTAATATTAATTCTCTTTATTAAATACCCTCATCAAAGTTGCCCACAGTAATAGTAAATAAAGCTCTTGCTAATATTCTTCATTCCCTGTAAAGTCCCATTCCAATCATATTCTACTTACAAATTCAAAAACAAAAATTGCTCATGCCATATGCAAATGACAATAGAATGTAAGCAAAGCCTAGAAATCACTCATCCCTAGGGTCCTGAGAGGCAGATCAGCCAAAAGAACCAGAAGGCCACATTTACAGAGTACAGGATGATTTGGGCTCCTGGGATTAATATAAAAATCAACCATTTCAAATTTTTTTTTTTTTTTTTTTCTTTTTGTAGTACGCGGGCCTCTCACTGTTGTGGCCTCTCCCGTTGCGGAGCAGAGGCTCCGGACGTGCAGGCTCAGCGGCCATGGCTCACGGGCCCAGCCGCTCCGCGGCATGTGGGATCTTCCCGGACCGGGGCACGAACCCGTGTCCCCTGCATCGGCAGGCGGACTCTCAACCACTGCGCCACCAGGGAAGCCCTCAAATGTATTTTTATAATCTGGATTTGGTTGTATTTGTTTACTGAGATATTTCCCCAAAGTAATGTGCTGTGACTCTCTTGAGATTTGGGAGTGGAAGTAGGGATTAACTGCAGTTAGATTTCTTACTAATTGTTTTGTATTTCTGACCTAAAGAACTCAGGGCTAGAAGCACTTAGATAAAACCTCAATCACTCACATACATCTAATGGCAGAAGTTTTCTGAAAAGAGTTTAGCTGCCTAAATTGCTTATAATCAAAACACATCTCTGAAAAAAAAAAAAAAAAACACATCTCTGATCAGATTCTCAAATTAGCATTCAGCGAATGGGGTAAACAATAGGAGAAAAGAAGAAAGAAGAAGATCCTAGCTATGAGCATTAAATTTGAATGATAATACACTATAAACTTTTGTGGGCATAGTCATTCAATCACCCTTACAACATTTTGAAGAATATGATATTACTTATAAGGAAAGCCTAATGGAGTCAAACAGACCTGGATTTGAATTCCATGCTTCTACCACTTACTAGCTGAGTAATCCTGGGTACCTTACTTATCTCATCCTCTCTGAGCCTGAGTTTTCTTATTTATAAACCATTGCTAAATAGTAATCCCTGTCTCCTAAGGTTATTGTGAGAATTAGATAAAATAAAACATAAAAGAGTTTAGCTTAGTGCCTGAGCAAATATTCAAAAAATGTTAGCTTCTTTTATAATGTTTATATTCTGAAAACTACTCAGGCTTGTTAACAGCCAAAATTAATTCTTACTTAAATCTATCTATTCTCAGTAACAGCCAATTTCAAGGGCTAAAATGGGGAAACTACACCAATGGCCATGGGGACTTTTTTCCTACTCCTGACCATAGGGAAGCAAAACAAAGGGAATCTTTGTGTCTCCTCTCAACGGATCAATCAGAGCAAGGAAGACTGCTTTCTCTACTTCCTTGAGGGACAGGAAGCACTGAAATCTCAAAATAAATCACACGGTTTCTACTGCAAAGTGAAATGTAACTCAGATTGCCATGTCTAAGACCATAATATGTACAAATTTAATAGTCATGTTATTACACAAGTCCAGAGACAAACTCACCCACAGGAAATATAGACAAGTGGTCTATTTATTATGCTATACTCTCTGCATCTTTCTAGGAACTATTAAGAAAAGGACCAGCAGTGGGATGAGCTTTTCATTGTATGTCTGACCTGAGAGAAGAAATCTTTTCAGAGGACTCTTCTCTCTCCCCTGGAGTCGCCAAGACAATGAGAGCTGGCTATGGAGCACCCATGGTCACTTCCTCCCCTGGCGTCCATAAACTACAATGGTTCCCAGGCACTACCTTGTTGGCTGAGGGAGGGCTCCCCTCTGTGAGGGGAGGCAGGCTGAGGGCTGCGACGGCGGCTGAGATGGTTGCTGCTGCTGCATGCGATCCTGCAGGCTCCGTGCTTTTCGAATAGTGATTTGCAGCTTCTTATCGACTAGGGCTCTGCTGTGCGTGCTAGAGCTGGCACCATGCAGGGCAAGTCTTAGTTTAGCTAAAATGCAAAAGAAAATATAGCAGAAACAGAACACAAAAATACAAACAAAAATAAAAAGAATAAAATTCAACCAAAAATGAGCAAAGATATGCAGTAAAACTCAAAATATGCAGCAGGAATACAAGGCGTGGACCATGCATATGTTGTCCAGGGCACAGAGCTGCCTCTGGCTATAAGGAACATTCATGGAAGCCATGGAGGCCAAACAGGTTAATTCAAATTTAAAAAACAAACAAAAAGCTAAACTAAAATGAGTCAGGAAGATAAACTGGTGCTTCCATCTTAGACGTTGCCACTCTCATTGTCCTTTGCAACTGACCTGTCCGACTCTGGTCTCCATTCTCTGCTCCCATCTCCCCCTTCCTGATGGCCAACAGCAGAAATAAGATCCAAACCTGCATCTGTCTTTATAGAACACAGTTTCTTGTGGGTCACATTAAAGAACCAGATACAAATTCTAAGCCTTAGTCCCTTGCTGTAACCTTATGGTGCAGCATAACAGGAAGGCAGGGGAGAAACATAAAAAATCAAATATGCAATACAAAGTCACAGGCCTGGGAAGTCACAGTCAATTTATTCATTTCTTCCTGCCCTAAGCTCCACCTCACTAGTCAGTAACTAGAGAAAGAGCAGACTAACCTCACATCTGAGATCTAACTTTATTTTGGGATTAGAAGGTAGGTCTGGCTGGATAGTTCATTTGTAGACTTCTGCTGAGGTTTTCCCAGTAACTATCCATAGGCCACAGTGACAATGCCTAGCACATTTAGAAATCTGAAGGGCAAAAGATAGCTAAAGTGCCTCAGTTTGGGGGAGTGACAGTGAGGAGACTTAAAAGCTGTTTTTATCCTATCTGAGTGACGACACTAATAATACCTATTGTGAAGTTAGTGAAAAGTGCCATAGCCATAGCGGTTAAAGTTACTTACAGATAGCTTCGTTACAGAGAGCCAAAGCGGCAGCACAGTCTCCCTTCTGTTCCAGATGCAGCGACTCTTCAAACACTGAATCTGCCTCTTGTAGGGACCTCTCAAAGCCGTCACTCCTCCCTGAAAGGGCCAGCACTTTTCATTTTCATAACAATCTGTTCCAACTTTTCCTATGTGCTGTTTTTTCCCTTCAGTGCACATAGATCATTGCTGCTGAGCCTCTGGTCCACCCTTACTCCAACTGACCATTACTATTAAGAATTCTCTGAAACACGTAGGACATCCATTTTTGCCTTAGCTGAGACTTTACCAAAGCCATGAAAGAGGGGCATGTCATTGTCCACCACATATTCCAACTCCAAGACCTCTAAGGGAGGCCCTCAAGGAAAGAACAAAGTACTGTCTATAATAGAAGGGTGGGTTCTTATGCCTGGAACTGACGTGCTTCTCTACAGTGCAACAAGATACATCTTGGCAACCTGTGTTCAACGCCCCAGATCTCCACCAAGACCTCCACTGCTGTGTTAAGGCAAAAGTGGCTTCAGTACTCTGTGAAAAGCCATCTGTAACACTTCTTTCCTACATAATTCATAGTTTTCTTTGTACCACCTGCACCTGGAAAATCAATACCCCTCTTGGGCACAGGTGTTCTACGGTTCCTAACTTCAATGTATCTACCAGGCCAGTGGAAATGCCCTTGTTCTTGGTTTGCACACACATACCTTTCATCAGCACTGCTAAGTATTTACTTCTATCATGCCCTTGCTCACCAAACCTACTGTAAAAAAGTCACCTTCCCTTGCAGTGAGCATAAGATGTTGCTTCCTCCCCTGAAAGTGAATGTGTGCCAAAGCAGGTGCAGGACAGTCTAGGGACAGCGCCACATGAAAAGCAAGAAAGTACTGTAAGGGCAACTTTTGTAAAAGAATTCTCAAGTTTATATATCCCCTTGCCTTTTACTCACTCATAACCATAAATTAGTAGTAACCTGTAACCCAAGTTCACCTACAATGGGATTAATGGTGAGTTTTCACAAGCTCACAGGAAAAAAAAAATCATTTCTCCCATAATGCACCTATCCTCCATTAACCTCCAGCTGTACATGGTAAGAAAAGCTCTTCCATACCCCTAACATTCACTCCCTAATTCACCAATAGCTTCGGAGAACAATGAGAAGGAAGTAGAAGTAACAAGTTGGTTCTGAAGATCTTGACATTTGGGTTCTACTCCACTGCTAGAGGTATGGTCCCTGGGGTAGGGGGTACTCAGGCCTGAAGTTTTCTCACTATATCTGAAATCAATTGAATCTATACAACCTTTATAATCAGAGGTGGTGGCTAGAGCAATTAAAACAAAAAAAGTTCTCTACAGAGATATAGGCAAACTATATAGTTGGTCAATGATTGTACTAAATTTTAATTCTTATCCTCTAGAATCTTAGCACTCCATTCCTTGCTCTAAACCAAAGTGTATGGAGAACTGACAATGAAATACAGCCAGAGGGATCCACTCTCAACTCTAAGGTACTACCCAACTGACAGAGCGGGGAGAAAGGCAAGGGAGGAAGATGACAAGACCCCTCTTTCAGAAGCAATATGAACCTGAGACACCAATGTGATATAGCTTAAGGACAAAAAGGAAGAAAAAACTATCGAAACATAGGGACATCTAAGAAATTAGGAATGGTAAACTAATTTGGAGACAAAAAACAATGCCTTGGAAAGTATAAAGCAACAACTGCCTTGAATCAAAAGACAGTAGGATTAGAAGAGAAAAGTAGCCCCCAAATAAGCCCAGGAAGTTTTCCTAAGTGTTGATAAGAAGAAAGAAGTGATCAAAAGAAAGCAGCCACCCAAAACAGCATCGGCTCCTATTCTTTACACTACTTTAGCACAATTTGTTGCATCTGGAGGTTCTGAATAATAAACTCATTTCATAGAAAAACACAGATATAGGTTTCAGGGCCTATTTAAAATAGATATCTCAGCCTTTTTGAACTCTTATTTTGAAGGCTAGTCTCTGCTGGTACAAAGTGATGTCCTAAAGCAATTGAAGGGAGAAAAAGTAACTAATGTGGGGCAGCTGGAGAAGCTGAAATAAAGTCCATGAAAATCGTGTGAGATTGGGATATGAATCATCAGAGGATCAAAAGGAAATCAGGCTCTGTGTTCTTAGAACCTGTTTGGTAGATCCACTTCCCTGAAGCTCCAGGTAGGAAATCTCAAGGGCATATTTCTGCTGAGCGAGAAGAATTCCCCTCACTGTCAGTGTGGCTCACTCACTGCCTTTTTCTGCTGTTTCTGAATTGTGAGTAGTTTAATTTACATCTTATATAGCTGTTCATCAGAAATATTTTTCATGAACAATATACTATCTTCAATCTACAAGCTTTTAATAAATGGGCCCCAAATCAGTGCCTGTCTCTAACCAATAGGCCTGTCACCTCCTACTTTAACTAGCTCTCACTGAAATGGCTGAATTAAGATAAAATATAACTTGGCTAAAGAGAAGACAGAATTTATGAGCTTGAATACTTTTTTCCTCCCAGCTTTCTCTGTCCCCATCACCCACAACCTAATGCTCACAACAATTACCCTGATTCTGCAGTTCATCTAAGTCCATGAAGCGGCTGGGATGAGGGTTAAACCCTTTAGCTGCCTCTAATTCCTTCTCTCGTTTCCTTTGAAGTTCCTGTTCCTGGGCCCTTCTGGCCACCTCTTCCTGCAATTCATCCAGTTCAGTTTTGGAAGATATCTCCCCACCTGGAATAAAAGCAAGGGAGAAGAGAAGTCGCCACATTTCCATAACCAAGACTAAGCACTTGCTGTATTTATGGCCACAGCACTGCTTTTCCTTTGGAACTCTTGGCTTCAGTCTGGAGTTCATATCTGCATAGTGCTTTCCATTTCAGATTCAGGATGATACCTAGGCCATGAATAATAATAATATTTATTGGGTGCATTATAACAACAATAACATCATGACAACTAACATTTGTTGAGTATTTACTACGTGACAGGCATAGCTGTAAGCACTTTTACATATGTTATTTAATTCTCACAATAATATGTGAGGTAGATACTATTATTGCCCACATTTTAAGAATGAAGAAACTGAGTCACAAAGATGATAAATAACTTACCCAAGGTAACAAAAATGGCAAACGGTAAAGCTGAATTAAAGTCAAATAGGTTAAATTCATAATCTGTGCTTTTAACTACTAGAAAGCATTCTCTACCATGTGCTACCAGTGACTCACCAGGAAGCTTCAAACAAGTCAATTTCTCCCTCTTAATTTCCACCACCTTTTTAATGAGTTTGGAAAATATTGATAGTAGTAAAAATTCAATTTTTTCAGTGTTCACAGATGGAACCAAACAGATCTAAAAGGATGTCCATGATATATTAAGTGAAAAATCAAGTGACAGAATAGTATCTATAGTATGACTCCCTTTTATTTATTTTTAAATGCTAGTAATAAACTTACCTATGGACAACTAGGGCAGCTGCCAGATGCTGGTGGGGGACCTTGATGCCCAGGGAGACAGGAGGAACCCCCAAGCGACCCGGTAGGACATTGGGGGACTAAGGGGGGAGGAGAAGTGGAGGCAGGACAGGACCTGTGCCCCCAAGGGGTGGCTGGGAGCAGGGAGGGGTTCCCGTGTCTGGAGGGAGCCTCGGGGGCTCAGATCAGGGGGGGCATGCCTGGTGTTTCCCCTGCCCAATTGGCCCGGGAAACTTGCCCAGCTCTCAGGCCCGGTCCTACACCCTCAAAAGGCCCCTTCTACTACACTGGTTCTGGGGGCATATGAGGGAGGCTGGAGGAGAACAGAAGAGGCAGGCGGGATGGAGGGGCCCTCCAGGACGGAGGAACAGGAGAGTCACAGAGGGAGTGTGCCCTGCCCACTTGGGCTGGGAAGCCTGCTGGCTCCCAGGCTGGGTCCCCCACCCACCAAAACCAGAGGCACGCCTGGACCCCTACTGTTATGTTGAGCCTAAGCCCCACCCCCCCATGGCCTTTTCCAGCCCTGTGCGTCCTAAGCACAGGCCTCGCCCACCACCTAAACCCCACCCGTGCCTAAGCCCTGCCCCCACAGCCAAGGCCTTTTCTGCCTTTTTTTTTCTTTTTTCCCCTCCTCTTTTTTACTATTGTGGTTCTGTTTTACCTTCTGGTTGTTGTTTCATCTATATTTTTATTTTCATTTTATTTCTAACATATCTGTTAGTTTCCTAGTCTAATTTTATTTTTACTCTTTGTTATTGTTCTGTTTTATTTTTTGCCACCCCACACGGTTTGCGGCATCATGGTTCACAAACCGGGGGCTGGGCCCAAGCTCCTGTGGTGGAAACTCCAAATCCGAACCACTGGACTAACAGAGAACCTCAGACCCCAGAGAATATTCATCGGAGTGAGGTCTCCCAGAGGTCCTCAACTCAGCACCAAGACCCAGATCTACCCAAGAGGCCACAAACTTCAGTGCTGGAAGCCTCAGGCCAAAAAACCAGTAAGACAGAAACACAATCCCACTCATAAAAAAAAAAAAATTAGCCAGCAAAAAAATATGTCATAGATGAAGGAGCAAGGTAAAAACCTACAAGACCAAATAAATGAAGAAGAAATAGGCAATCTATCTGAAAAAAAATTCAGAGTAATGATAGTAAAGTGATCCAGAATCTCAGAAATAGAATGGAGGTACAGATTGAGAAAATACAAGAAATATTTAACAAAGACCTAGAAGAACTAAAGAACAAACAAACAGAGGTGAACAACACAATAAGTGAAATGAAAAATACACTAGAAGGAATCAATAACAGAATAACTGAGGCAGAAGAACGAGTAAGTGAGCTGGAAGACAGAATGGTGGAAATAACCGCTGAGGAGCAGAATAAAGGAAAAAGAATGAAAAGAATTGAAGACAATCTCAGAGACATCTGGCGCAACACTTAATGTACCAACATTCGAATTGTAGGGGTCCCAGAAGAAAAAGAAGGGTCTGAGAAAATATTTTTGAAGAGATTATAGTGGAAAACTTCCCTAACATGGGAAAGGAAATAGTCACTGAAGTCCAGGAACTGCAGAGAGTCACATACAAGATAAACCCTAGGAGAACCACACCAAGACACATATTAATCAAACTAACAAAAACTAAATGCAAAGAAAAAATATTAAAAACAGAAAGGGAAAAGCAAAAAATAACATACAAAGGAATCCCCATAAGGGATTTTTCAGCTGATTTTTCAGCAGAAACTCTGCAGGCCAGAAGGGAGTGGCAGGATATACTTAAAGTGATAAAAGAGAATAACCTACAACCAAGATTACCCAGCAAGGATCTCATTCAGATTCAAGGGAGAAATCAAAAGCTTTTCAGACAACCAAAAGCCAAGAGAATTCAGCACCACAAAACCAGCTTTACAACAAATGCTAAAGGAAACTTCTCTAGGCAGGAAACACAAGAGAAGAAAAAGACCCATAAAACAAACTCAAAACAATTAAGAAAATGGTAATAGGAACATACATATCGATAATAACCTTCAATGTAAATGGATTAAATGCCCCCACCAAAAGACACAGACTGGATGAATGGATACAAAAACAAGACCCATTATGAGCTGTCTACAAGAGACCCACTTCAGACTCAGGGACACATACAGACTAAAAGTGAAGGGATGGAAAAAGATATTCCATGCAAATGGAAATCAAAAGAAAGCTAGAGTAGCAATACTTGTATCAGATAAAATAGACTTTAAAAGAAAGACTGTTACAAGAGATAAGGAAGGACACTACATAATGATCAAGGGATCAATCTAAGAAGAAGATATAACAATTATAAATGTTTATGCACCCAACATAGGAGCACCTCAATACAAAAGGCAAATGCTAACAACCATGAATGGGGAAATCGACAGTAACACAATAATAGTAGGGGACTTTAACACCCCACTTACACCAATGGACAGATCATCCAAACAGAAAATAAATAAGGAAACACAAGCTTTAAATGACACAATAGACCAGATAGATTTAATTGATATTTATAGAAGATTCCACCTGAAAGTGGAAGAATACACTTTCTTCTCAAGTGCACACTGAACATTCTCCAGGATAGGTCACATCTTGGGTCACAAATCAAGCCTCGGAAAATTTAAGAAAACTGAAATCGTACCAAGCATCTTTTTTGACCACAATGCTATGAGATTGGAAATCAATTACAGAAAAAAACTGTAAAAAACACAAATACATGGAGGCTAAACAGCGTGCTACTAAATAACCAAGAGATCACTGAAGAATCAAAGAAGAAATTAAAAATACATAGAAACAAATGACAATGAAAACACAATAACCCAAAACCTATGGGATACAGCAAAAGCAGTTCTAAGAGGGAAGTTTACAGCAATTCAATCTCACCTCACGAAACAAGAAAAATCTCAAATAAACAATCTAACCCTACACCTAAAGCAACTAGAGGAAGAAGAACAAAGAAAACCCAAAGTCAGTAGAAGGAAGGAAATCATAAAGATCAGAGAAGAAATAAATGAAATAGAGATGAAGAAAACAATAGCAAAGATCAATAAAACTAAAAGTTGGTTCTTTGAGAAGATAAAATTGATACACCATTAGCCAGACTCATCAAGAAAAAAGGGAAAGGATGCAGATCAATAAAATTAGAAATGAAAAAGGAGAAATCACAACTTGACACCACAGAAATACAAAGGATTATAAGAGACTACTACAAACAACTATATGCCAATAAAATGGACAACCATGAAGAAATGGACAAATTCTTGGAAAGGTACAATTTTCCAGACTGAACCAAGAAGAATTAGAAAATATAAACAGACCTATCACAAGTAATGAAATTGAAACTGTAATTAAAAATCTTCCAACAAACAAAAGTCCAGGACCAGATGTCTTCACAGGTGAATTCTATCAAACATTTAGAGAAGAGCTAATACCCATCCTTCTCAAACTCTTCCAAACAACTGCAGAGGGAGGAACACTCCCAAATTCGTTCTACAAAGCCACCATCACCCTGATACCAAAACCAGAAAAAGATATCACAATAAAAGAAAATTATAGACCAATATCACTGATGAACATAGATGCAAAAATACTGAACAAAATACTAGCAAACAGAATCCAACAACATATTAAAATGATCATCAACCATGATCAAGTGGAATTTATCCCAGGAATGCAAGGATTCTTCAATATACGCAAATCATTCAATGTGATACACCATATTAACAAATTAAGGAATAAAAACCATATGATCATCTCAATAGATGCAGAAAAAGCTTTTTACAAAATTCAACACCCATTTATGATAAAAACTCCCCAGAAAATGGGCATAGAGGGAAACTACCTCAACATAATAAAGGCCATATATGACAAACCCACAGCAAACATCATACTCATTTCCACTAAGATCAGAAACAAGACAAGGATGTCCACTCTTACCACTCTTATTCAACATAGTTTTGGAAGTCCTAGCCACAGCAATCAGAGAAGAAAAAGAAATAAAAGGAATACAAATTGGAAAAGAAGAAGTAAAACTGTCACTGTTTGCAGATGACATGATACTATACATAGAAAACCCTAAAGATGCCACCGGAAAACTACTAGAACTAATCAATGAATTTGGCAAGGTTGCAGGATACAAAATTAATGCACAGAAATCTCTGGCATTCCTATACACTAACAACGAAAAATCAGAAAGAGAAATTAAGGAAACAATCCCATTTACCACTGCAACAAAAACAATAAAATAACTAGGTATAAACCTACCTAAGGAGGCAAAAGAGCTGTATGCAGAAAACTATAAAACACTGATGAAAGAAATCAAAGATGACATAAACCGATGGAGAAATACACCATGTTCTTGGATTGGAAGAATTAACATAGTGAAAATGACTATACTACCCAAAGCAATCTACAGATTCAATGCAATCTCTATCAAACTACAATGGCATTTTTCACAGAACTAGAACAAAAAATTGCACAATTTGTATGGAAGCACAAAAGACCCTGAATAGATAAAGCAATCTTGAGAAAGAAAAATGGAGTTGGAGGAATCAGGCTCCTTGACTTCAAACTATTCTACAAAGCTACAGTAATCAAGATGGTATGGTACTGGCACAAAAACAGAAATACAGATCAATGGAACAGCATACAAAGCCCAGAGATAAACCCACGCACATGTGGTCACCTAATTTATGACAAAGGAGGCAAGAAAATACAATGAAGAAAAGACAGCCTCTTCAATAAGTGGTGCTGGGAAAACTGGACAGCTACATGTAAACGAATGGAATTAGAACACTACCTAACACCATACACAAAAATAAACTCCAAATGGATTAAAGACCTAAATGTAAGACCAGACACTATAAAACTCTTACAGGAAAACACAGGAAAAACACTCTTTGACATGAACCACAGCAAGATCTTTTTTGACCGACCTCCTAGAGTAATGAAACTAAAAACAAAAACAAACAAATGGGACCTAATGAAACTTAAAAGCTTTTGCACAGCAAAGGGAACCATAAACAAGATGAAAAGTCAACCCTCAGAATGGGAGAAAATATTTGCAAACAAAGCAACTGACAAAGGATTAATCTCCAAAATATACAAACAGCTCATGGAGCTCAATATCAAAAAAACAAACAACCCAATTAAAAATGCGCAGAAGACCTAAACAGACATTTCACCAAAGGAGACATACAGATGGCTGAGAGGCACATGAAAAGATGCTCAACATCACTAATTATTAGAGAAATGCAAATCAAAACTACAATGAGATATCACCTCATACCAGTCAGAATGGCCATTATCAAAAAATATAGAGGGCTTCCCTGGTGGCGCAGTGGTTGAGAGTCCGCCTGCCGAAGCAGGGGACACGGGTTCGTGCCCCTGTCTGGGAAGATCCCACATGCCGCAGAGCGGCTGGGCCCGTGAGCCATGGCCGCTGAGCCTGCGCGTCCGGAGTCTGTGCTCCGCAACGGGAGAGGCCACAACAGTGAGAGGCCTGCATACCGCAAAAAAAAATAAAATAAAATATATATATATAGAGAGAGAGAGAGAGAAACAATAAAGCTGGAGAGGAGGGTGTGGTGAAAAGGGAACCCTCCTGCACTGTTGGTGGAAATGCAAATTGATACAGCCACTATGGAGAACAGTATGGAGGTTCCTTAAAAAAACTAAAAATAGAACTATCATATGACCCAGCAATCCCACTACTGGGCATATACCCTGAGAAAACCATAATTCAAAAAGAGACATGTACCACAAAGTTCACTGCAGCACTATTTACTACAGTCAGGATATGGAAGCAACCTAAATGTCCATTGACAGATGAATGGATAAAGAAGATGTGACACATATATACAATGGAATATTACGCTGCCATAGAAAGAAACGAAATTGAATTATTTGTAGCGAGGTGGATGGACCTAGAGTTTGTCATACAGAGTGAAGTAAGTCAGAAAGAGAAAAACAAATACCATATGTGAACGCATGTATATAGAATCTAAAAAAATGGTACTGATGAACCTAGTAGCAGGACAGGAATAAAGACGCAGACCTACTACAGAATGGACTTGAGGATATAGGGAGGGGGAAGGGTAAGCTGGGACGAAGTGAGAGAGTGGCATGGACATATATACACTACCAAATGTAAAATAGATAGCTAGTGGGAAGCAGCAGCATAGCACAGGGAAATCAGCTCGGTGATTTGCGATGACCTAGAGAGGTAGGATAGGGAGGGTGGGAGGGAGGCTCAAAAGGGAGGGGATATGGGGATATATGTATGCATATGGCTGATTCACTTTGTTGTACAACAGAAACTAACACAGCATTGTGAAGCAATTATACCCCAATAAAGATGTATAAATAAAAAAACTTATCTATGTACTTGTACATAGAATAGAAAGCACAGAAAGAGATGTAGGAAGATACATGCCATAATGATAACAGTGGTTCCTTCAGTTTGAAGAGGCAATGGGCAAGTTACTGAATTGTTGGGCTAACATTTACTTCTGTAATGTTTTAAAAGGGTGGTCAGTGTCACCAGATAAAAAAAATAGGGTTTACTATACAAAGAGGATGGTGGGGTGTTTGGTGTGTGAGGAATTTATTCTAACTCCTTGCCAAATATCTTTTACCAGTTGAGGAATCCAGTTGGTGAATTCTATCCAGCTAATCTAGAATTAGGGCTATCAGTGAAATCATGAGACTCAGTCTTTAGTGTGCTGAAAAACTATTGGCTGTCGAAGGAAAGAGAAGGGGGAACAGGCTCATGGAAGAGCACAAGTTTCTCAAAGCAATGTTAGTCAATATGAGATAAATTAAAATGTGGGAAATAAACCAAACCTATAATTTCATTAGGAAGAATGAATCTCTTCCATGGATTTCTCACTATAACCTACTCTAGCCCAGGATTTCAGAGATATCTGCTTCTACAGGCATTGTTCTGCTCTGCCAGATGTTAGCAACCTATGGCACTCACACCTAAAAGTGTTCATACCTTTTTATTTCTGCTGCATATCACCCTTCCAGCCACCTTTAAGAACTTTCAGTGGCCATTAAGAGAACTGGTGGTCAGACTAGTAATGTTCCTGGTGTCATCTCTACAGGTTGGCACATAATATTCTGTCCTGGTCTCCCTAGTGAGCTGGCCACATATCTATATTCAGAAGCTCATTAAACCAGACCATAGTTAGGTTTCTGCCCACACACCCTACTCCCAACTGATCTAACATACAGAAAAAAAAGGGATGAAACACATCTTTCAGAGAAGGTTGATTTCTAAGTTAGACGAATGGACCCCAGAACTCCTCAGCCAACTAAACAATACTGAATACTCACCACCTTCCTTCAAGCATCACAAAAAGTCTCCATGTTCGGGAGACTACATAGTTACTACCTCAATTTTCAGCTGTGAGTAAGTAAAGGATTTATTTTACTTATTTGAATACGCACTGTAAGTATATATGTGTGCTGTGAGAAGAATGTAAAAAGGATATAAAACCTATGACTACCTCAAATGTCTATGCTTGGTGTCTCATACCTGAAATTCCAATATCCCTTTATCTTCAGGCTTTGACTTGTTAAAATGCTAGTTTCTCTTAGAGAAAGCATACTTTAAACTATTCTCAGTCACATTCATCTAGTGTAAAAGAGTTAGATCATTCCTTTAAAGCTTGTTTTGAGAAGGAGGGACAGGCACATTCAAGAAGGAAAAACAAAGCAGGGATACTAGACAGGATATAGAGGCAGGGGCAAGGGGAGTTCTGACCTGCTTATTTCCCAGTTTTGCCCATAGCCTACATGTCCCCTTTGTTATCTCAATTCATAATACTAAACAATAAAAAATCCATTCCCACAAGAATGCCTCTATACCAAGGAAAGCCCTAGGAGTTATTCTTCTGAAGAAAGCAGGTGCTACTGATACTGTTCACCATATTTCTGTTCCTTCTTGCTCCCTCCAGGGCTCTCTCCAAGGTGGAAAGGAGCAAGCAGGCAAGCCATGATAGAGAACAACAACAACAAAAAAGATAAATCCAGAGATGGAGCAGATCAAACGTCTTCACATTTACATTCTGATGGAACAAAGTACAATTGTCCTCTAATTTCAAATGTGCTCAGGTTAGGCTGTTTCCCAAATAGAACTGGCAGTAAAATCCAGTTCTCCAAATCCAACGTCCTTGCGCTTACCTGAGAGGGGCTGATTCTTTCTCCAGCCACTCCTGGATACTGTGGAGTCTGCCTCCAGGATGCTACTACTGTGAGACTTTGGGATGTGACGCCAGGAAGGGGCCAACCCAGCTGATCTCTTAGCACTTGTATCCCTTCAAAACAGAAACCAGTCTAGTGAAAGCATCAGAAGGCAGATAACTAGCAACATTCCTAGGACTAAATTCCCTCCAAAAACTACAACAAAAACCCCAAACATCGAACTAATATAATTAAAATACCTGCAAAACTACTTCTGAAAATTGAAATACCAACTCGTTCCCCCATCTTATCTCACCTCATTCACATTTTGTACATCTAGAAGTGTCTGGCACAAAACTTATTTAATGAATTAATAAACAAATGCTCTCATATGGATTGGCTTCCTCTTTCTTATACTTTTGTAGCATCTTCTCATGTGTAAAACTAAACAGGGTCTGATGTCAGGGAAGAGCAGTGGGAAAGTATGAGGATACAGTTATCACTCTTACAGAAGATATCACTCCTTTCAAAGCTATAAACTGTTAGGAAACTTGTCTCTGAGGCAACTCAGTAAAAACAATATATGGAGATCTGAAAGTTATAAAGCAAATGGGCCCTATGGACAGGGTGCAATGACCACTATTAAACTGTCATCATTATCTTATGGAATTATGAATATCACTGGCTTCGTAAGACACAGAATCCCCAGTGATCTTAAATAAAAAGGTCTAATATAAAAGGCAAGAATAAATAAAAATTGGGTTTTCTCTCTGATTGTATAACTATGTAAGTTTTGGTTCACTAACTCATTCTTTCAATAAAAGTTATTTACTGGGCTTCCCTGGTGGCGCAGTGGTTGGGAGTCCGCCTGCCAATGCAGGGGACGCGGGTTCGTGCCCCGGTCCGGGAAGATCCCACATGCCGCGGAGTGGCTGGGCCCGTGAGCCATGGCCGCTGAGCCTGCGCGTCCGGAGCCTGTGCTCCGCAACGGGAGAGGCCACAACAGTGACAGGCCCACGTACCGCAAAAAAAAAAAAAAAAAAAAAAAAAGTTATTTACTAAACAATTATTTTATATATAATACTTTAAAAGTTGCCTCTCCTTTCTCAAATGTCTTTGCTGCTTCTCCCAGCAGAGGGTACTGTTGCCATAGAAAGTTGATCGAGCACATTTTGCTTGCCCACAAGATGGTAATAAAGTCCATCTCTTCACTTGTCTGAGTTTAAAAGCCTCTTGCTGGCTCACATTTCTGCAAGGGACAATGTAGCTATTCAAAGGCCAAACAATACCTGCAGACATTCGAGCTCTCAGGCAGGGCTGCATCCAGGCTGACAGGGCTGCTGCTGTTCCTCTCACTGCTCTCATAGCCAGATTCCATTCGCTGGATTAGGCGAGGGTGCTGCTCTAAAAGGTGACAGCCTGGCCGTAATGGGCCCCAGATCTTGTACTGGGGTCTTGGTCCGCCAGTCTTAATGTCGTAAGCAGGTGGCTTGCTTAATTCGTCTGGTGTAAATTCTTTAGCTATCTCAATGAAAGAACAAGTATGGAAAAGGAGGTAGATTTAGCATCTGCCTCAAATCAAGATATAACTAACCCTTCCCTCTAGCTACTCATTCACTGAACTCATATCCCCAAAAGGCGACCCATGAGGGTAAAATTTTTACCCTTCAAGGTAAAAATGCACCTTGCCAAGTCTACCAGAAAACCCAGGTTTTTTTAAAAATACAAAAATCAACTTTATTCAAAAGCTCAATTCTTCCCTAATTATCTCCTTACCTGAATCCTCAGAAAAGGGGCTAAGCTGCGTATAGCCAGCGTGCTTCCTTTTTTCCTTACTAAAGATACTGTCAATATTGAGAGACTCCCGTTTGGGTCTCCATGTTGGACGATACTTGCTAGAAGAACTGGATTTTGACTCACTGCTGGTACTCTCTACTTCCCAGTCACGAGAGTGTAAAGGCAGGTTCCGAGGAGGTTTTTTGTCAGTCTGGTCTCCTCCCCTCCCCCCACAGGGAGATCCTAGGTTGGTCTGAGAAACCAGGGATGGTCTGTTATGGATAATATTGCTGACTGTCTCTTTAAAATCCCTTAGCCTGTTGGTGCTGCTGGATGATTTGGAGGCATTCCTAGGAGCCTGCTTCTCTTTCAGTGTTTCTCCTAAAAACACAAAGGATGAAACAACTGTAAATGTTTAAAGTCATCACAGGCACCCAGACCCCAGAGTCAAAAAAGAATGAAAGGCCTTTGAGCAGACAGGAGAAGCCACAGTTGGAGTGTGAGTGTGACAGAGTGAGTAAAGAAAGAGAAACTATGCAGGGGGGCTTGCCTTCACTGTGGTACCCTGAGGCCTGAAGCTCATCGCCTTTCCTTCTGACCCGACCAGAGCTCCTCTTGCGCTCTATCAGTGACCCTTTCTTGGATGGGAGTTTCTGATTACATTCACTATCAGTCAGGTGTCCTGAAAAAGACAAGGAAATGGGGGTAAGCTGGTATCTGAGACTGACCTCCATCCTTTAGAGAACCTACTCTCCCTTTGGGATTCATGGCAGTACCACAAACTTAGTGGATCGGAAGCTGTAGAGGCCAAGACTATGTGATTTAAGTGTAGCAGGAATCTCTCAATAGATAAAGGCAGAAAAGCTCAAGTATTTAGTGGGAACTTCCAAATTTACAATGTCTCCTGAGCAATTACCAATCTCGATCCCACTCATAATCCTTCCCAGTGACCCAGAAGGACACATTACTTGGTAGTTTTTAAAAGGCAAAAGTTTTAAAGATTATATATCATGGTAGCAACACATACCGAGTGAAGTTTAATTTTTATTACATCTGGTATTATCCTAGGTGCCCCAGCCTTTGCCCACAAGAGCTCTGATCGTATATGGCTTTAAGACCCAGTTCTAAACATTCCTTAAATGTGAATCATTCCAAAGGACATCTGAACTTTGAATAATTCTCATTCCCAGCCATAATCCATGCTTTACCAAACTTGACTTCGCCCAGAGATTACACTTCATAGTTCCTCAATACTAATCACTGGGAAACCCAGGAGATCTGGGCTCTTTTATGTAACTTGCCATACTTCACGCCCACAGTATGTGAATGTATAAGTGTGATCTGACAACAGCAAAGGTCAGATTCTAAAGGATATAATCATCTAAGCTGCTAGAAGCCAAAGGTGAATTAAGCAACTGAATTAAATTGGAATATAGGCTTATAGGAAATCCCCTAGGGTTCTCAAACATCTGAGAGCTAACAGAAATTTGCTTCCATATGTTAGTTATGAAAATCCTTGTACATATTCAGGTATGATATGCAATGATATGGCTACATATTTTCAATTACCAACGCAATCTCTTATTGCTTTTATCTAATCATTTGCTATCTCTGGGCCCATAAGAAAGACTTATCAGTTGGAACAACGAAATCCACTAATGTAAAATCCAATGGGCATGCTCCTCCACCCCCAGCCATTCACAAACCCTTAAAATAAACCTGACTCCCCTTATTTATCCTGTGACTTGGTTTCTCCCTGTTTCACAGTTTCAGAAATACAATCTAAAAAAATCACACTTTGCAGTAGTCACCTATGCAATAGTCATCAAAAGAAATCCAATATGAATCCAACCAAACCACTAGATCCAACTACCAATTCATAAAAAATATAGAGGAGAGAGAAACACGCTACAGTTTACCATACAGACACAATCAGCAAAACTTAAAATGTGGGAAAACTACAGCACAAACTACGTAGTTCTTCAACAATAAATAGAAAGGAAGAAACAGAGGCAAAACCTACAGATTAAAGGAAATGTAAAAGACTTATTAACCCATCACAATGTGTAGACCTCATTTGGATTCTGAGTCAAAAACAAACCAACCATTAAAAAATATGACATTTATGAGATAATAGGATATTTGAATGCTCATTGGTTAAGAAGTTATTAATTTAAAAAATGATTCTTTTAGAGATATATACTAAAATATTTATGGAAAAGGTGATATAATGTCTGGGATTTGCTTCAAAATAATCCATGAGTAGGGGAAGTGGGCAGAGGTACAGATAAAACTAGACTGACCATGAGTTATAATTATTGAAACTAGGTGATGGGTACATGAAGGGGCTGTATACTATTCTGTATGCTTTTGAATATGTTTGAAATTCTCTCTCTTTTTTTTTAAAGGGCATGCACAGGATGTAAACCACCAATCTGAAGCCATGGGATCACTAATTCCCAAGTCTCTAAGAGTATGGGCACTGTCCTATGCCTTAGGTGATGAACTTTTCATCTCAGCAGTCAGTCACTTACTGTTCTTACTTTTGTGCCCTGTAATGATTTCTTCCACTAACACAGGCACAATCTTCTGTAGATTAACAGAACAATTCAAGAATGTTCTCTGCATGGAACTCACAATAACAAACAGGCTAGCTTTCCATCCTTTTATTTCTCTGTCCTTCAGGAAGCCCAGCAAGGTGATGAGCAGGTTTCCCCATCCATAAATATGCCCCTTCTCTCAAAACCCTTCAGGGCTTTGAAACAAAGCCTGGCATGAGAAGGAAATGAGGTGCAAGACCACAAGGTTTAATGGGGCACTATGAGAATGACAGGGATCAAGAGCACAGCAGGAAAAAAGCCTTCAGAAAAAGATTTCAGAATAAATAATCACATTACAATTGTCCTTACTGATAGGCTGCTGTTGACGGGAACATCATCATTCATTCAGAAGTGAGTTGCTTTCTTTCATCCTTCTCAATTACCCAAGTTCTGTGCATTTCCCCCTTTGCATGACAAACATTTCTGACTTGCCCCAGTTTCTTTTTCTTGGGAGACCCTCTATGCAGAACTGAATCAGGCAAGCAGGGTCCACTGTATAAGTCCCTACCTGTGTCCCGACTGCTCTGAGACGTGGAATCATTCTCCACATTATAGATGACTGTTCCCTGAGAATCAGAAGAGAAGTGACTGACCACAGACTCATGGTGGGAGTGTTTGTAGGGATAGCTCTCCGTTGAGGAATCTGTTCGAGTATCACTTGAGATGGAGGGCTCCCTCCCTGGGGGAAGGAGGAGACATGCAAAGGTGAGGAAAGAGAGGACAGTGATAGAGAGGGGGCGAAGAGCTGGATGGCAACAAAGGTTCACAAGGTAAGAACTTCCTAAATGGAAGGGTGAGAAGGATATACCAGAGCCGTTCTTCCCAACACCCAACTTCAGATAACTCAGACACACAATTCCTCCCACTCCTGCCCCTACCTTGCTGAAGCCCTCCCTTTGCCTGCCATTGTGAAAAACTGTGGGGCTTTTAGAAAACCTACAGGGGGGAAATGTAGAAGAAAGGAAAAAGTTGTGAAAAGTAAGATCTACTTAGATGGCAAGTCCCAGGCCAACCTGGCACACATAACCTGTTGTTTCCCTATCCCTTGTTTCCCTATCCCATAATTTTTCTCCTATACTGCCAGAAAAGTCACTTTTAAAAATTTAAAAGCATTTTTAATATCTATGAGACATTATGGGGCAGTTATTTATACTTTGGTGTGAATTAGTTCAATTAGACTACTTTCCTCTGAACACCTAGCTGAGATAAGCACAACAGTGTAAATGGGTGTTTGACTGAAGGGAGAAGCAGCAGAGCAGGTCTGGGTGGGGCACAAGGGTGGGAAGAACATACCAAACAGGAGGGAGGTACAAAAGGGAGGGGAAAAGATTCCAAGGATAAGTATCTTCTCTTTCATTATACTCAGGGCCAGCCAGCCTTAGATCCAGAAGAGGAAAAGAACATTACTTTTTCCTCCTTTTAGGAATCAAGCCAAAACCATTAGGGTTGTATTTCTATTACAGGATGAGTTTCTGAGGGATAGCCTGAGACTTTAGTAATAAAGCTGCAACTGTTTCTACAGGAAAACATGATTTAAGTTCCAAATAACTGAATTAGAAGTGAACAGCTGATTCATAAGCTAAGAAATATTGCTACCAGACTTGTCATTTTAAAACAAAAACCTCTCATCCCAAACAAAATGACGAGCTTTGTAGTAACTCATATCATTTTCTGGGTCTTAACAACTCAAGTCACTGTTAAATTGCTAGTAAGAATGAGTCATCTTAGCAATATTAGAAGGTTAAATAGTGAGGTTTCCCTCACAAACTTAATACCTCATAAGTTCCTTCTAAATGAACATAATTGAACATAATTTGAACATAATTTCCTTCTCATTTTGAGAAATGAACATAATTTCATTCTCATTTTTGAAACGGGGCCAGGTGATCTAGACAATATATTCCTAAACACTGAAGGAAACAAAGCCTGACACAATTTGGGCTTCAGCATGAGTTGGCACTTCTTTCTTATTTCTGATGAATCCTCTTTCTCCAAGCTAGGTTAAGTGCTAGGCTCATGACTGTGAGACCCTACTGTCCAGTCATCACATTGGAGTGGGGAGGGAGAAGTAAAGAGCTAGGCTGCTCACCTGAATCTTCACTATCGTAGCATGTCCCACTGTACGACTGGAACTCAACTTGGGGGGGCAGGTCCTGGGTGGACACTGGGGTACCCTGGGGGTCTGCATAAAGCAGCAGCAAAGGCTGATAATGTCCCTTGATGCATTTGGTCACCACATCCTTCCATTTGGGCCCAATCTGAACCAGAAACAACCAGAAAAAGCATGAAAATTATACTTCATATCCATAATTCAACACATATCTTTCTACTCTATTTTTCTAAAGAAAATAAAAGAGATGAAAAGACAAGAACTGGGTAAAGAAACAACAAAAGAGATCTTGGACCTAAACTTAATGAATTTTTTTTTTTTTTTTAATTTTTGGCTGCGCCATGTGGCATGTAGGATCTTAGTTCCCCAACCAGGGATCAAACCCACGTCCCCTGCAGTGGAAGTGTGGACCTTCAGGGAAGTCCCAATTAATTTTTTTTTTTTTTTTTTGCGGTACGCGGACCTCTCACTGTTGTGGCCTCTCCCATTGCGGAGCACAGGCTCTGGACGTGCAAGCTCAGCGGCCATGGCTCACGGGCCCAGCCACTCCGCAGCATGTGGGAGCTTCCCAGACCGGGGCACGAACCCGTGTTGCCTGCATCGGCAGGCGGACTCTCAACCACTGCGCCACCAGGGAAGCCCCCAATGAATTTTTTGTTAAGTCTTTTTTAATGAAATCCTTTTAGAAAGCACTAAAACCCTATAAGAGACAGGAATGATGAATAAAATTACTTTTATTCCTGTGAAACATCAATTCAATTACGAATAAAAGTTCTCAAAGCTGAATATGCTATGTGAGGGGACTTCAGTTGACTTGGTGATCAATTTCTTTTCACAGACATCAAATAAAAGCCCTTGCTTGAAATTTGCATTTCTATAATTTTCTCCTAAATATTAAAATCACCTTCATGAAGCTAAAGAGCAGACAGAAACCCTCTCACAGACTTCCTGAAAATAAATGACATTCCGTCTCAGAGTTCACACAAGGCAGGACATAAAATGTCAAACTGCTTAGAATATACAGCTGAACCTCTCAGCCTTAGCTTTGTGCTGGATTCAGCGCTGCCATGGCAGTGGAAAAAAGTGGCAGAAGAGCCATGGAAACAACAATCCAATCAAATCCCCAAACTCACTCTCTTTTAAGTTTGATCCAGTCACATTCTTAGATGGTGTGTTCTTGGAGTCAGACCACTGGCACAGTGTTTATTTCATAATAGACGTTCAGTAAATTTATAACTGAATTATCATTTTAACTGAAACATTTATATACTTTTTACATACAAATCTGATTTAATATTTTATAAGGCAGGTATTATTTTTCAAATGAAAAACCTAAAGCTCAAAGAATTTACATAAGTTGCCCAAGATTACAACAGTAAAAAAGAGATGGAGAAGAGAATCAGGGAATTAACAAAGACTTTACTATTTGTAGAGGACACTACATAAGGCCCATGGGTTGGTGTAGATTATAGTCAGCAGTCTCCTAGCTGCTAATCTTATCACAAAAGGCTTCCTAACTCACACAGATCACCTAAACTACTTCAGCCACACACTCTGTGGTTTAGATAGTACCAAATTTCCAGCTTTAAATATCATTATAGCCTTATTTTCTCTACACGATCCCCAAAATACGTTAATCCGTGATAGAGTACTTCAGGGAGATAACAATCAGAGAATAATTTATAGCAGCCCTGGGACAAAGTATGACCCACTGTTAATTACAAGATTTGGAATTCTGAACTCTGTGCTAAGCTTATAACCTAATTTGAGGCATTAGATTGTTCTCGCTCAAATCAACGAATTAACACATTTTTTGAAAAGCCCTTTCAACTATAAATTCAGAATGGTTCTGAATGCTGGTGAGGTGATTCCGAGAAAATAACAGAAGATAAATTGATCCTGTCCTCAAGGAACTTGGTCTGTTGGGGAAGACAAGACTGACACTCTCATAAATTCAATAGATAGGCAGACAGACATTAAAATTATGAAAATGAAACACTGAAGACAAGTAACTGTCCACAGTTTTTTGTTCCATTCACCAAACACGTCAAGAAGGACTTGAATATTCCTACCTCCTTGACGTGAGCATCATCAAAATACATCCATTTGCGGATCTTTGTTTGGAAAAAGAATGTAGAATAATGTTTGCCGTAGTAACAGATCATTCCTACCAAGTACAGTTCAGACTGCTTGGCCCGGTCATCTGTCACTCTGAAAAACAGCTGTGGGGAAAGAGGAGAAAGGAAAGAATAGTCACATACTCAGCCCTCTCACATCATCTCTCAGCAGACTCCATCATTTCTTAATTAAGGTACTGACTTGCTTCTCCTTTTGCTAATCCATATTAATCATCAGAAATGAACATAAAAAGGCAAAATTTTAGCGAAATGTCAGAGAGATAGTGACCAAACTGGTAATGTGGTGATGTTTCTTCATAACTTTTATTTTATTTATTTATTTATTCATTCATTCATTCATTCAAATTGCAGCAAGCGGGGGCTACTCTTCGTTGCAGTGTGTGGGCTTCTCATTGCGGTGGCTTCTCTTGTTGTGGAGCATGAGCTCTAGGCGCGTGAGCTTCAGTAGTTGTGGCATGCAGGCTCCAGAGTGCAGGCTCAGTAGTTGTGGCGCACGGGCTTAGTTACTCCGCAGCATGTGGGATCTTCCTGGACCAGGGATCGAACCCGTGTCCCCTGCATTGGCAGGCGGATTCTTAACCACTGTGCCACCAGGGAAGTCCTCTTCATACCTTTTAATAATATTTTCTTGCTGGGGCCTATTCTAATATGAGCCAGGAATGTTAAAAAAACATAAAAACAAAACATTCTCAAGTTTCAAAGGTTATTTATCAGCTGGTGCCACAAATATAAATTTCCTGTTGAGACACTAAGTAGAAGGTAAGAAAGCCCTTAGGGGGAGCAATCCCACCATACTGGTTACCAACATTTCAATTCCTAGATATCTAGCACTGTCCTAGGTGTTAAGAGATATACAAAATATTTGAAGGCAAGGACTCTTGCCTTGAGGAATCTGTTTGGTTGAAAAATCAATCATAAAAATAAAGCTAGAATAGAACAGAATATGTAGGCTATAGAAATTTAGAAAAATGATCTTTAATTGTGCATAGCCTACTATGTCAGAGACTCCTTGGCAAGGAGACCTAAAGTAAGATCCCAGATGGTTCACTTATTCTCAACCATGGCTTAATGACATTAAAAAACAACAAGGGATCTCCTTAGTCACAGGACCATCCCACAGGGAAACCAGCAGAAAGGAAACCACAGACTTTCTGACTGAAGGAAAACCCTGGCTGTACCTATAATAGGGTACGCCGCTGATAAGGTAAACAGCCGTGTCTGAAGTCTGTTTCCACTAGAATTCTCTTCCAAGCCACTTCATTACCTTCTCAGCAGATGTTGGTTCCTACCATGAATTTAATATTCTAGGACTCATGTCATCAACTTCTACCTTCTTCTCCTCCCATAGCAGAACTAGACAGGACTGCTCACTTCTTTGACCTTACTACCTCCCATGGTTGAATACACTTCCCTATTCTACACTGGTATTAACTAATGATAAGTAGAGCATATGATAACTCTATTTGATTTTTAACAGTAGCTAAGCTCTGCCCATTCTGTCTTTCAAGGCCAAGATCATCCCATATCTTCCCAAAAGCCTTTGCTTTTGAGTGTACAGATACACACAATATATTTTTTCAAAACTCTTTAATATTTGTCATTTAGGATATACTTTTGTGTTCAGAGTTCACTGCCCTTGAGCAATAGTAAGTTAGAAGAACTCCAAGTAAGAGATAAAGGTAACTAACACTCACGTCACCCAGCTTAAGGCAGGTGCCCAGGCTGTGAATGACATCCTCTGCCAAGTCTGAGTGGTCCGAGTCCCATACCAGCCCAATTGTGATAATCTGTGGAGCGTTCATCAACACACGGCGAATCCGAATCCTCTCTCCACAGTTGCTCTGAAATACATATATAATGCTAGTGAGAAATGTTGCCCACTGACTCTGCCTCAATTCCACTAATCTCAGGGTTTCCCTCCCCACTCTGAACCCCACCCCTCACTTAACTCACCGGGCAGTTCCGCAGATCCCCCATGGTGCTGGCATTCTGCAGCAGCTCACCAAACATGCTTGGTGAGGGTTTTTCTCGTCTTTCCAGCATACAAATAGCCTGATTGCTTCGAGATGGGGAATTGAAGGGGGATGATGTTGGGAGTTGTACAGGGTTATAGCTAAATCATTCATGCAAATTCCTAACTCACATGTTTGACTTTCTTCCTCTGCCCACTATGCCAAAGCCCCTCATCCTGACCAGCCTCAGTATCCCACAGAGTAAGTGTGCCTGCCTGTCCCTAAATCCAAAGCTCATAGAATCCCCATTCCTCCTCCCACTCTGCTGGCCAGAACCTGAGACTAAGAAAAGGGGACAGATGGGAGAGGAAAGAAGGAAAACAAGGTTATTTTTAAATTACTGTTCTGAGTTCCTACAATACAGCAAATACTCAGCAATAAGGATACAAGCTATTTGGGTACCTTCAGTTAAAACCCAGTCAACTGAAGGACTGCCTAAGTATACAAACAGATAACCCTATAAGACTCACCAAAGGGAAGTAGTGGAGATATAATGCACCATCTGGATGAAAGGCAGCGGATCAGAAGTGGCGCCACAGCTAGTACATACACACTAAGCCCAGGGAGAAAAAAGCAAAACCAGCAGCCACAGTCATTAACTGTTTTGGCACCCATTTGACATCCTACATCCTAGGATAAAGTGTTCTTGAAGAAAAGGTCTAAGAAGTGATGGGAATAGAAATAAGGTTCACCTGCTCAAACAACGTCATTGCAAATTTCTGGTGGGAGATGCAGTGTTGGGCAGTGCATATGTCCTCTTTGGTTTCATCAGCAATGTGGAAGTGAATCCGCATCAGGAGGTTTTCCTAATAGGGAAGGACAAAAAGCAGTACGTAGACAAAAGTACAGATTTGTTGGCAGTTTACTCAGAGAAACAGCAATCCTCCTTGAAGGGAGGAATACCTCTGATTTTTTTTTTTAATTTTTAATTTGAAATAATTATAAATTCACAGAAAGTTTCAAAAAAATTATACAGGAGCTCCATGTACCCTTCACCCAGTTTCCTCCACAGGTGACATGTTACTTAACTATAATACAATATCCAAACCAGCAAATGGACATCAATAAAATCCACAGAGTTTATTCAGATTTCACCAGCTTTACATGCATTCATTTGTGTGTATGTGTAGCTCCATGCAATTTTATCACATGTATAGTCGTGTAAACACTCCCACAATTAAGATATAAAACTCTTTCATCACCACAAAGCTCCCTTCTGCTATTCCTTTAACACTGTACCCACTCAATTCCAAACCTAACCCTTAGCAACCACTAACATGTTGTCCCATCTCTATAATTTTATTATTTCAAGAATGTTAAATAAATGAGATCATATAGTACATAACCTATTGATAGTGCGTTTTTCACTCATCATTACTCCCTTTAGATCATTCAACTTGTTACATAAATCAACAGTTCATTCCTTTTTATTGCTGCACAGTATTCCCTGATATAGAAGTACCCCAGTTTGTTTCACCATCTACCCATTAAAAGCATCTGGGCTTTTTTACTTTGGGGCTATCACAAATAAAGCTTCTCTGAACATTCACGTACAGGTTTTTGTATGAACATATGTTTTCATCTCTCTGGGATTCACGTACAGGAATCTAACTGCTGAATCATATGGTAGTTTGCAAGTTTAGTTTTTTAAGAAACTGCCAGTGTTTTCCAGAGTGGTATACCATTGTTCATTCCTACCAGCAATAAATCAGTGATCCAGTTTCTCAGGGGCACCCCTGATTTTGGCCTATATTTTACCCTATAATAGGATATATATCACTCAGATTGTTTAATGGTTGCATAGAGTCTTTTGAAGGTTGATGAATAGAACCCAGAGTTGAGAAGAGTTAGGGTCCTCTACTAAAAGTCACTGGGAGCAAAGTAGCCATGTACATAGCACATCACACTTGTGCTAAGGACTCAGCTATTCCCTGTTTAATTATCTTTACTATGCAGGAGCTCTCAAACTGTGGTCCCCAGACCGGCAGCATCAGTGTTAGCATCTCCTAGGAACTTGTTAAGAGATATTCTTGGGACCCATTCCAGACATACTGAAACAGAAACTCAAGGGAGTTGAGCCCAGAAATTTGTATTTTAATGGGCCTTGTCTCCTCTGAAGGTGAGAGCTACTGTTCTGTGCGATGGCAAGCACAAAACTACCCTAAGCCTGAAGGAAAAAGAATAAATCCACTAGGCAATTCATATTTTAGTAGCAGAAACAACTTATAGAAACTAGGGAAATTCCTAGTTATAACTGTAGAGACCAGGAGCACAGTAAAGTAGCCAGTCCCTGATGGAGACCATCCACAGTCTCACCCCATATCAAAGAGGGCCAGAGGCCAGCACTTACAAAGCACTCCGCAGCATCGTCCATAATTCCCAGCTGGAAACGCTGTTCATCCTGAAAAGTCTTTGCCAGAGCACTGCGGAGAGTGTCAGATGGAAGCACTTTTTCAGTACTGCACTGAAACTGGTTAAAGATTCCCTGTAGGGAAGAGGTTAGACAAGGGGAAAAGCACAATGCTGTTACTGAGCTTCGAGGCATCCCAGTCTGTCATGCTAGGATCTCCATGCTTACAGCTATGGAGCCAAATGTACTTTGAATGTGTTGATATGCTTGCAGTTAGTTATAAAAAAGTAAAAAAAAATGAGACTCATAATAAAGGGCATGATATGTGCTAATAAGGATCCTTGCTCTTCCAACTGAGTGTGATACCATCAAGGACTCATTAGGAGAGACCGTTGTCATGAGTTAATGCAATGCAGTTACCTCTGATTTCCTCTGATATAGAAAGAGGTAGATGGTCTACAATAAATAAAGATAAATTATATGTCACTGAATTGGTAAATTATTCTCTGGGGGCTCATCGTATGAAACTTGGCCCCTTCTTTTAAATTGTTTAGCTACTATAAAATTACCCAAAAGTAAAAAGAATAATATAACAAATACCTACGTGTCTAACACTAAGAAATAAACATTCTATCATGTTTACTTCCAATCTACAGATAAAGCTAAAGTCCCCTTTAAGACCAGTCACTCACTATGAGTTTGTTGCACAATCTTCTGTTTATAATACTTTTACATATATTTGTATGTGTGTATATATGTGTGTGTGTATGTATATAACCCTCAATAATACATAGTATGCTTGTGTGTATGTGTCTTTCATGTAAAAAGTATCACACTGAATTTTACTTTTTTAAAAAATTCAGCATTCTTTTTGAGGTTAGCCATATATTTCATCCTTTTCCCCTGCTGTATAGTATTATATCATGTTACTACATCACATCTATTTATCCATTTGTATAGTATTATATCATGTTACTATATCACATCTATTTATCCATTTCTTTATTGACAGATATTTTAACAGTCTCCAATTTTTTGCTATTGTAAAGAGGCTATGCCAGCTTAAACTTCTACCAGTGCATGAATATAAATAAATTTCCCCATATCCTTATCAGCAATTAATACAGTCAGACTGGTTAATTTTAGTCTTTCTAACTACATTTAGTTTTTCCGGGTCTTCTATGAGTATTACTTGCAGAAAATACCTTCTTCTAGTCTTCTGGTATCTTTCAAGTGCAGCAGTTTTTTATTTTGGTGTAACTAAATGTATCTACCTTCTCCATCTTTACCTATATCTGAAACAATGATGAATATGATATCCAGAGAATGGAAACAAAGAGTGGCAACAAGTGGCACCTGCTTTGAGGTGTCCTTCTCAAGTGGTATTGGATCCTCTGCACAGAGATTTTAGAATGTGCTCCTTGACATCACATAGCCCAGATCCACACTAAACCACCAGATAAATTAGTTACATGTCAACATGCCAAAGAATGTCACCAGCTTGAAATCCTCATTAGTAATTTATTCATATTAAAAAATTCCAGGGTTACTCTCAGACTTACTAACGAGACCAGAAATTAGATCACTTTTATAAACCTACTTATGTGAGCTAAGAATAGGAGGTCCCACCAACCTAGAATGGCTAATTATTGGTCCTCATTTTACTTGACATTTTACTTGCAGTAGCTCAGTCACTCATTCCCTTCAGATTTTTACCCAAATATTACCTTCTCAATATAGTATTTCTGGATCATTTTATTTAAAATTGCAAGCTCCACCCACTCTTTCTAAACTTCCCACCCTTACTTGTTTTATTTTTCCCTTTGGCACTTTTACCAGCAGTCATACCATGTATATTACTTATTTATTGTCTAACTGTACTCTCTAGAATATGAAGACAGAAATTTTTGCCCTTTAATTCCTTGCTACACTCCCAGCATCTATAATAGTAATGGCATGTAGGCCATCAACAACTAGTTTTGAATGAATGATTTTATATGGTTAGATCTTATTAAGGGAAAATATTAACTCCCTTCTCTCTCTCTTTTTTTTTTTTTTTTTTTGCGGTATGCGGGCCTCTCACTGTTGTGGCCTCTCCTGTTGCAGAGCACAGGCTCCGGACGTGCAATTTCAGCCGCCATGGCTCACGGGCCCAGCCGCTCCGCGGCATGTGGGATCTTCCCGGACCGGAGCACGAACCCGTGTCGCCTGCATCGGCAGGTGGACTCTCAACCACTGCGCCACCAGGGAAGCCCTCCCTTCTCTTTTATAAGCACATAAAGAATCACCTAGAAAAGGTGAAAATTTTTCTTAAGGTAACACAACTGGTTCAAGCAAAATGGGACTAAACCTTGTTCTGCTAATTTCAAGAGACCTCTGTTCTCTTACTAGCATCATTCCACCTCATACACACTGAACATCTATCCCTATAGCAACTTGAGAACAATTTACTATGAACTCTGCTATTATTGCCCTACAAACAATTCCGTATGATGTGGAGGAGGCAGCACCAGAAAAACATATTTAGTATTACTTAATAAGCATGGGGCTGGGGGGAAATCTATTATAATTACTTTATTTTGGAGTGACCTAGAAAGTTTTAACAAGTCTATTATAAGATCAGGTAAAGACAGAGCAAGACCTTCCATAATTTGTGCTGGAAGTGGAAGAATGTCTATCAGTGACTCCTTAAACTAGACCAAAAGTAAAGGTCTGGGTCCACAGTTAAACACTCCTAGAGGGCAACTGGATATCTGCCAAGTGACCAATGGAATTTTGAAACTTGGGGAAATGTGAAGAAAAAAGGAAAAGGAAGGTAGGAAAAGAAGTAGTGGCTGCTTCTACATAAGGTGATCTGAACACTTAATGATATGCTGAAGGGAAGTCACCTCAGCTTTGCAAAACTTAGTGACCACTATCATATCCTAACCTGCCACTCTTCTCAACTGTTAATGGTAAGACATTAATGCTGACAAAGGCTCTACCTCTAGAGCAAGGGATGGATGAGGTTTGGTCCTTTGTTCAGAGTCTCAAACCGGTTCCAAGACAAACCGATGGAAAATTAGTTTCAGGGTAGTTCTGTACAAACACAACAAATGCAAACTGCAGCCCCTTTAGTCTCTCTCAACTGGGTTTCCTCAAGAATTAATACTCTAAAGCAACAGTTCCTAATGAATTAACTTCTCTCCTATGCATAGTACTAGTTATGTTACCATCCTAGAGAGAATTAAGAAAATAGTCACTCAAAATACTTTCTGTGTTCTGTGGTTCAGATGACCTTGTTTGAGAAAGGACAGAGATCCACTGAGAGATGGCATAGAGTAATACTTAAGAGTATGGACTCTGGAACCATAGTATTTGGGTTCAAAATCCCAGCCCTGTTACTTACCATCTATATGACCTTGGACAAGTTACCTAACTTCTCTATGCTTCAGTTTCCTCTTCTAAAAGAGAATTAATAATAGTATTTACCTCCTAGGATTATTTGAGGATTAAATAAGTTATCTATCTTTCTACTTATATCTTAGACTAAAGTCTGACCGTATCAAAGTGCTATCTAAGTGTTAACTGTTATTATAATCATTCTATTTGGGATTCATTTTAGGTTACTGCCTGCTACTGATGTATGAAGAAGGGCCTTGAGAGTCAGAAAGGCTTCTACCTTGAGCTACCTACCCAGTCTCTAAGGTCTAGGTACAAAGGAAGAAATTCTTCTCTATTCTGCTGCTTGTATTCAAGAGAGGCAGATTTCCCATGACCTAGATAACAAGGGTTTTAGCACAGAAAAAGAAAGACTTAAAGTCAGAGCTCTGACTGCGCCCATAGTGGATATGCAACAACAGATCTGGCTCTTGTGTTCAGTGGCATCATCTCCATGCTACTCTTTTTTTAACCTCTTAATTACGAACAGCTTTCTCCACACACACTGAGTATCTGAATGTATTCAGAATAGCCTCTGCCTGCATCTTCTTTATTTTCTTATTCAATATTTTAATTATTGTTACCGGTATTGCTCTGCCACTGTTAGGAAGAAGCAAGTGTATCAGGGATGACGCAGCCTGAGCCTGCCCAGCATGCATCTGTGAGCTGCAGCTCTGGAAGAAGCTGTAGCACAAAGCCCCTCTGTTAGGGCAGCACACTAACCCCTGTGTGTCCCTCTCACATGAGCACAAGGCAGGAATGGGCCTCCTCCTGTTCCCTTTTTCACCCTCCTCCCACCTTTCCCAGAGGGAGATCCTGTTCACACCAAAGAAAGCCAAGAACATTTAGTTCAGCAATAAGAACAGGTGGTAGCACCAATAAGGAACAAAAACTGGTATTCTTCCAATTGCTGAGTTCTATGGCAGAGAGGGAGAAAGGGCAGGAAGAACCAAAACCCAGGAATCATTTTCCCCTGTGGGGTCCCTGATGGTTTCACTTCAATAAAGAAAAAACCCACCTTTGAGGTTTCTCTCTGCCGTTCTTCACAGAGTGAAACCAAAGAGGTCTTCCTTTTCACTCTCAGGAAAAGGCAAATTACTTTTTGTCTGTTAACTATTTTCTTGGATGCAGTGCAAAAGCAACAAGACTAATGACTAAAAGCAGGTGCTTCCCCATCCATCTCTCTTGGATCAAGTAGCAAACAATTCTACCCACAGGAGCATATAATTATTTGGATTAGTAAAAACCACGTAAATAAGATAAAAGTGCCATAAAGACAGAAAGTCTTTGTGCTTTGTCATCTACAAATGCAGCTGTTGCTTAAGTTCTTCCTTTTTTTCCCCCTAAAACACAGACTTTGTCTTTAAGGAGGGAACAGCTGTCTATTTCTCTCTCAGAATTTTCTATCTTTGCATCAAAAAGAAGTCATGAGTAGAGAAGATACAGGTCAAGAAAAAGGGCTGTCACTAAATTTGATGCTTTATGGGCCCAAGGTCTTTGAAAAGTGCCCCAGTCAGCAGTTCAACTCATCCCTGAGAGGTGTCCAGCAACACCTTCTACAAAGGCGTGACACATGTTATACACTACTACTAACTCAATTCTTAGAGTTTCTCTTCTTGATCTAAGCTTCCCAAATCTATCATTTTGGCTTTCATAACTATCCCTTTTTTTCCACACCTCCTGTAAATCATAGACCTAAATAAACCATAAACCTAGATGTGGCCAATCGAGTCTGTTTGTAAACACAACCCTTTGAAAGGAAAATAAAGGAGCTACTCCTTGAGAGTCACTGACTGCTGGAAAATAGAACTTTCACCCTAGATTTGTATGTTCAAAAGAATGTTGAACGTTTTCTTTCAAGAGGGGAAAGAATATTGAAATGTTTACCATTTTGGCATCCAAACCAGTAACACTGGATTTTTAACATTTTATTGCCAAAAAGTTCAAACAGGGCTTCCCTGGTGGCACAGTGGTTGAGAGTCCGCCTGCCGATGCAGGGGACGCGGGTTCGTGCCCCAGTCCAGGAGGATCCCACATGCCGCGGAGCGGCTGGGCCCGTGAGCCATGGCCGCTGAGCCTGCACATCCGGAGCCTGTGCTCCGCAACGGGAGAGGCCACAGCAGTGAGAGGCCCGCGTACCGCAAAAAAAAAAAAAAAGTTCAAACATACAAGGGTAGACAAAATAGCACAATAAATTCCCATGTACCTATCATCCAACCTCAACCATTACTAACCTGTGGCCAATCTCATTTCATATATACCACCCACCCTCCTCCCAGATCATTTTGAAACAAATGCCAGACATTATTCATCTGTAAATATGTCAGGATATGCCTCTAAAAAATAAGAACCCTTTTTGTTTAAAACATAACCATATAACAAACCCTTTCTCTAGTGTTCAGTGATTTTTTTGTGATATAACAGAATCAGTGATTACATCTCCCCTGACAAGTGTGAGCTGCAACTCCCAAGGTTTGTAGTCTATGAGCTGACCAAATACGTGTTCTTCAAATTAAAGTTGTTAACAACTTTAGTGACAATTCAGTGACAATTCTGAAGTGACATTTATGCAGTAAAAACAAAAGGAAAGGTACCTATGTAAAGTGATGGCTATGTTAATTAGCTTGTTGTAGTGATCATTTCACAATATACGTATATATCAAAACATCAAGTTGTGTGCCTTAAATCTCATAATTTTTATTTGTGAATTATACCGCAATAAAACTGAAAAAAACACTTAACCATAATACCACTACCACACTCAGAAAAAGGTATGCAGTCAGTTTAACAGAAATTCTTGCTCCAGGAAGAGAAAGCAGAGAACAGCTGGCCAGTTTCTCTCTTGAGATTCTTTAACCTTATGTCTTAAAATAGCTACCTTCTAAACTTCCTTATTAGAAAATTACCCACATATCCTATATCAGTCCGTTTAAATCAAATTCAGTTACCAATACCATATCTCCCCATGAGTTTAGGGCTTTATTTGCATTCAATTTATAACCCAATACCTTGGACTTACAGTGGTGAAGCAAAAGACCATCATAAACTTACCTTTCACACGCATTCCTGCTACCTATGCAAAAATGACACCCACATACACAAAGGCAGAGACACAGATAGAAACAACAAGACCTCAAGACAGTGGACAGACAGAGACAGGCCAAATTCACCAGGGAATAGTATTGCTTTTAGTGGGAAATCATAAACTAATATTGAGATTTATAAAAATGTAACAGTCATTCTGGAATTTTTGCCAAGATCAGAAATGTAGGACCTTAAAGATGACCAACAGTATTCAAATCAAATTTTAAGAATCAATATCAAAGCCACTTACCCCACAGGGGAAATAAAAAGGGGGACCCGTCTGGACATGAACAAAGATTTTGAGATTGTATAAGTTTCAGGTTCTGCCATAAACTCTGGAAAGAATCATGATGATCTGCTATATTTTTCCTTATAGTCATACCCCTCTATTTGAAATACCATGTAAAATTCTGAACTCCAGAATTTTTAAAAGGATAAGAGCCTGAGTTTTATACTATCCAAGTTATGTCAATGACTAAATTAGTCAAGAATATTTAGGTACAGGGCTTCCCTGGTGGTGCAGTGGTTAAGAATCTGCCTGCCAATGCAGGGGACAAGGGTTCAAGCCCTGGTCCAGGAAGATTCCACATGATGCAGAGCAACTAAGCCTGGGTGCCACAACTACTGAGCCTGCGCTCTAGAGCCCGCGAGCCATAACTACTGAAGCCTGCACGCCTAGAGCCCATGCTCCGCAGCAAAAGAAGCCACCGCAATGAGAAGCCCACGCACCGCAACGAAGAGTAGCCCCAACTTGCTGCAACTAGAGAAAGCCCGCACACAGCAGCAAAGACTCATGGCAGCCAAAAATAAAATAAATTAATTTTAAAAAAAGAAGAATATTTAGGTACAGCCTAATACAACTTTAAGAAAGGTTAACCAGGGCTTCCCTGGTGGCGCAGTGGTTGAGAGTCCGCCTGCCAATGCAGGGGACACGGGTTCATGCCCCGGTCCGGGAAGATCCCACATGCCGCGGAGCGGTTGGGCCCATGAGCCATGGCCGCTGAGTCTGCGTCTCCAGAGCCTGTGCTCCTCAACGGGAGAGGCCACAACAGTGGGAGGCCCGCATACCGCAAAAAAAAAAAAAAAAGAAAGGTTAACCAAAAGACCACACAAATATGTTCATATCACATAGATAAGCATAACAGGAAGGAAGTTCAATTCAAATGGATAGGTGCATTAGACATAAGGACATACCTTCCTTATGTGAGGGCTATTTATTACTAGCTAAAATTTCCAGGTAACATACTAGAAATCTAATTTCCTGGCTTAAATAAATAGCCAGTCTAGGATAATGGGTTTACTCCTCTGATAGTGGCCATGACTATAGGACAATGAAGAACCTTCCATTCCTACAGTCTACAAAAAAATGACCAGACTAATTCCTTATACCACATTACTCGATATGTTTATGCTTCAGTCCCCAGTAGAGGAATAGCTACATGGTACACAATAAAAAAATATCGAGAGATTTGTTCCCTGAACTCTCAAATTTCCCCCCAATTAACAAGTGAGCTATCAGCAGAACACAGACTTTCCTGCCCCTTCACAACAGTCTTACTGTTCTACAGGTACAGACTTACATTCCAGGACCCCTATATACAAAAACCTATTTCCTACCTACCTACCTCCATCACCACCACCATTCCCTGGCTTTTATTCCTTATACTAACATCCTTTAAAAAAAATCACTAATTGAGAAGGTTTGTTGGATTTAATCAATCAATGCAGCATTCTTCTTTGCCTATAACAAAAAACACTCTGTCCTACATCCTGGCACTGTAAAGCCTCTAGTACAATCCCTGGAAGGAGAACAAAATCTTTGTGGCATACTAAGTACAGAGGACGGATTTCCTCCTCTGGACAGAGATAAATAAATAAACCAATACCAAAGTCAAGTCATACCCTGGGGGCCAGGGTGTAAGAGCAGACTCAATATGAATAATAAATCAGAGCTCTGGGCTATAGGCATGACAACAGTTTAGGTCAGGAAAAATCTTTCAGTAATACTAGGTGGGAATAAATTTGGTATTTTAGAAGGGACAGGGTAATTAGCACACAAATTTCTCTTTTTTTTTATAAATTTATGTTTTCATTTATTTATTTTTGGCTGTGCTAGGTCTTCGCTGCTGCGCAAGCGCTTTCTCTAGTTGCACGGTGAGCGGGGGCCACTCTCCATTGCGGTGTACGGGCCTCTCACTGCGGTGGCCTCTCCTGCTGCAGAGCATGGGCTCTAGGCACGCGGGCTTCAATAGTTGTGGTGCACGGGCCCAGATGCTCCGCGGCATGTGGGATCCTCCCGGACCAGGGCCCGAACCGGTGTCCCCTGCATTGGCAGGCAGACTCTTAACCACTGCGCCACCAGGGAAGTCCCCCACAAATCTCTTCTATTTGCTAAGTCAGAGTTGAAATGCATTGCAGTTCAAAGTAAGCAGAAAGACAAACTAACACAAATTCTTCATTAATAATTTGCATGCAAGATTTTGAGACTGTAATTACTTTAGGGACTTAGTGTCAAGTAACACAGAAAAGAAAAAAACAGTATATTTTACAGGACCAAAAGAAATGGATTATCATAAACATTGTGTACAAACCACCAAAAAGTACTGGATGCAACATATACTATGGTACCAATGAAGATCACTAGGCACAGGACTACTGGCAGACGTTCATAGAGCAGAAGAAAAAAACAAAAATATTGAAGAAGACATGATCCAAAAGGTATTCACATAAGGCCAGTAGTAAATGCATTTTAAGTAAACAACTGCAGAGAGAGCAGGGACACATATCTTTCAGCCAGACTTGGAAGGGCAAATCCTTCATCCAAACATCAGATTAAGGGAAAGTTAGCTAGCTTCTGACTCATCAAGGAACATGTTTGTGTTTCTTTTTGTACTTAATAGTAGGTTCTAGAGATAAGCAATTATGCTCTAACATAAAGAATTCTGACTTTATAAAGAACTGGCAAGTTTTGCAGAGTACTTCAAATTCAGGAAGTTTGGAATCTCTTGTTTTAAAAAAAAATCTAAGAAATAAGAATTTTACAAATCAAACAGCATTAAAGAATGCAAACAGGTCATGAAGTATCAGCAAAAAGGAATTCTTATTAGCCTCATCAAATATTCCTTCTTTTTAAATAGGAGGCAGAGAAAAATATATATAACTACACCCATAGAGAAAAAAATATATAGAATACACCCACACTGGGACACCACAAAGTTAACATGTAACTTAATGGCAGGATACCAGATAACTGCTCTACAGACAGAATCCCAGACTTTGACTTCTTACGTCAGCAGATCTTTCCCACCATCAACCCCCCTTCCTGCCTCCCTCCTCCCCTCCCCCACATCTCTCCCTTCCTTTACTAAATGAGGCATGAAGGCCTAGATTAGTAAACTTAGTAAAAAAAGTATGAGACCAAAAGTCACAATATGAAAATCTCTATTAAACAAGACAAGAGTGAGAGCGAATATAAAAGACAGAAAGAAAAAGAAAAGGAAAAGGCAATACCCTAAACTCCATAACTAAAATACCAAGAAGTACTAAAAGACTATATGAACCCAGAAAAGTTGTGTTTATATTATGGTCCAGGCACTGTAAGGAACACCAAAAGAAAAGCTGGGCCACCTTCCCAAAAACCCATTCAGCCATGCTAAACACTGTTAAAATCAATTACGGATGTAGATATAGTATTTTTAAAACTTCATGAAGAAGATAAATTTCTGAAAGGCAGATGTGGTTTGGCTTAAAAGGGATGTGTTATTGTTCTGTTTATTGTTATTATTTTTGTTATTATTTTGGGTGCCAAGGGATGCAGGCAAAGTGAATGACATCTGTCTGCAATGCAATGTCTAAGAGGCATGCATAGTAAGTATACCATCTGCTATCATAGATGAAATGGAGTGCCTGGGGAAGGAGAGGAAGGGAAAAGGAAGTGTGAAATTAGTTTTTTAAATGTCCATAATCCTGCTTTTCTAAGTGATTTAAGAGACAACTGGGAGGCACTTCAAGATTATAAGAAGGTAGTAACTTCAAAATAGCACTCCAGGGCAGTCTTAGGTTAGAACAAATGAAATAGGAAGATACTAGAGATGGAAAGGCAATTAAGGGCCTGAAAAAAAGAAGTACTCTTTTTACTAAAACGGTGGGCAAAAAGACCTATTACTAGAAATATTATAGACCAGAGAGGAGGCATAAAGAGAAATGATAATTCCTATGGTGGAATTCAGGCTATTTTCAGTTTTCCTCTTTACACTTTAGTATACTTTCCAGAATGACTGCAGTATTTTTCTATATTTATAATAAAAATCATCATTCAAATAAAGAACAAACATGATGTGTATACACAGCCAAAGAATAATAAATAAATGCCCATGTGACTGCCACACAATTTAAGAATGGAAAAATTGAGTTTGAGTATCCACAAATGATTATACCCTACCCATTCCACCTTCCAGAGGTAACCATTATCCTGAATTTTGTGAAAATCATTCCTTTTTTCTCTACAATTTTATCATATGTATGTATCCCGGAACAATATGTTATTTATTCTGCCTGTTTTGGATTTGTATATAAATGGAATCATAGTTTAGCAGTCTTCTGTGACTTGCTTTTTTCATTCAATATACAAATCTTCCTTGATTTATGATGGGGTTACATCCCAATAAACCCACTGTAAATTGAAAACATGCCTAACTTATCTACTGAACATCATAGCCTAGCCTAGCCTACCTTAAACTTGCTCAGAACATTTACATTAGCCTACAGTTGGGCAAAATCATCTAATACAAAGCCTACTTCATTATAAAGTGTTGAAAATCTGATCGAATTTATTGAATACTGTACGGAAAGTTAAAACCAGAACGTTTGTATGGGTACAGAATGGTTATAAGTGTATAGGTTGTTTAACGTCATGATTGTGTGGCTGACTGGGAGCTGAGGCGTGCTACAGCTGCCTAGCATCACAAGAAAGTATCATACCATATATATCACTAGCCCAAGAAAAGATCAAAATGCAAAGTAAGGTTTCTACTGAATGCATATCGCTTTCACATCATCAGAAAGTCAAAAATCGTTAAGTCAGACCATCGTAAGCTGATGGCTGTCTGTAATGCTTGTGTGATTAACTCAAAATGATACATGTAGCTGCAGGCTATCCATTTTCACAACTATATAGAAGTGAAATAAACTACTACTCTAGGAATAAACCATAATTTTTTAATCGATTATATTAGAGTTGGAATGGGTTGTTTCATTTTTCTGTAATCACAAAAAAAATACTACCTTAAACATCCCCAAACATATCTTCTGGTATGTATGTACAAGGAAGTTTCTTACAGCGAATATCCAGGAGTAGAATTACTGAGTAGTAGGGTACCTGCTACTTCAATTTTATTTGACAAATGTAATGACAAACTGGTTTCCTAAATAGTGGTATCAATTTATATTCCAACCAAAAATTTATGTAAATTCTCATTATTCTACCTTGTAGGTAACAATTTTATCTGACTTTTAAATTTCTACTAATCTGAAGGGTATGGTTTAATCTACATTTCTTACATTACTAAAGAGAGTAAGCCTATTTCATATGCTTAAATATCAATTGGGTTTCCCATTCCGAGAAATGCCTGTTTATGTGTTTTGTCCATTTTCCTGTTGACTCATTTTATTATTTACTTATTCTTCATGAGAATTCTTCTCTGGAGTTCTATGTTGGTTACCAGTCCTCTGTTGATTATATATATTGCAGATATTTTCTCCCAATTTGTAGCCTTGTATATTTATTGTCTTTATGGAGTCTTCTGATGAACAGAAGTTCTTGAATTTTCTATAGTAAAATGTATCAAGCTTTTTAACTTTGCATTTTTCATGTCTTATTTATTAAATCCTCTCTATCCCTTAGGCCATGATATTCTCTCATAGTTTCTTCTAAAACGAAGTATATTGTCTTTCACATTTTACTCCTTAATTCATCTGAAATTCTTACTTTTGGTATAACATGAAGTAGGGATCTAATTTCCTTTTTGTCTATACAAATAAAGAGTTATCTAAGCACGTTTATTGGAAAGTCTAAGAGTATAATTTTCAAATTAAGTGCACAATAATTAAAAGAATGCAAACAATGCCATCTAAAACAAAGTATGTGCAAATTAGAGCCTAATTATTTAACATTTATTTAGCACTGAGAGATTGAAAAGCACTTTAGGGAAAAAAAAATCAAATTTTTAATCTTCCAATACAGCAAAAGAGGCAGTGAAGGAAAATAAATCTAATGGATAGATCAGGCAATGATGTGATGAGGAAAGCATCAGAATTTCCACACATCCTCAGCTTATAAAAAGACCCAAAACACAGCCTTTGATCCACTAAGCCCATTTACCTATCCATCATAAGCAATTGCTTCTCTGAAAAACTCCCAAGATACAACCTCAGCCCCTTTAGCTTGAAAAACAACTTCCTTTCTGTAACTGGCTATTTCAGAAGGTGTCCCATAAGGTCTGGTGATTGGTTTCCTTTATCTTTCTGACTTATATAATTATATTGATTTATATTAAAGTAACAATTTGTCCCTGTGGAAAATGAAACATAGCAAGACTATGACAGCCAGTTCTCCAGAGTCCCATCTGGGTCAGTGAAGAAAATGGCACAGTCCTGACTAATCAAAGGCATGTCAGAGGGTCATGTAATTTCCGTCATCCCTTCTTGTTACAGATAGGAGTTTCCAGTTTCAGGAGATAGTTCTACCAGGGATTTCTCCAGTATTCAGATCTCTAGCAAGTAACTTGCCTTGTATTTTTGGTTTTAATGCCATGAACCAGACTCCCCTTGGACTTGCTGACCAAAGGACCACTATGTTTCTTGTTTATCTAAAGTTAGATACTTAATGCCAATGTACCTTTCAGAAAAATCAAGCCGAATGCTCTTTTGGATGGACTTCTGTCTGAATGGGCATAGTCAGAAATGTTACAACTGTAAAAAATCTGGTTTTATTAAAATTTCATATTTAAACTCCCCAATTAACCAATAATTTTTTAAAACATCTTTATTGGAGTATAATTGCTTTACAATGTTGTGTTAGTTCCTGCTGTATAACACAGTGAATCAGCTATATATAGACATATATACCCATATACCCTCCATCTTGCGTCTCCCTCCCATCCTCCCTATCCCACCCCTCTAGGTGGTCACAAAGCACCGAGCTGATCTCCCTGTGCTATACAGCTGCTTCCCACTAGCTATCTACTAGCTATCTATTTTACATTTGGTAGTGTATACATGTCCATGCTACTCTCTCACTTCGTCCCAGTTTACCCTTCCCCCTCCCCATGTCCTCAAGTCCATTCTCTACATCTGTGTCTTTATTCCCGCCCTGCCCCTAGGTTCTTCAGAACCATGTTTTTTTTTTTTTTTTAGATTCCATATATATGTGTTAGCATACAGTATTTGCTTTTCTCTTTCTGACTTACTTCACTCTGTGTGACAGACTCTAGGTCCAAACACCTCACTACAAATAACTCAATTTCGTTTCTTTTTTTTTTTTTGCGGTACGCGGGCCTCTCACTGTTGTGGCCTCTCCCATTACGGAGCACAGGCTCCGACACGCAGGCTCAGTGGCCATGGCTCACTGGCCTAGCCGCTCCGCGGCATGTCAGATCTTCCTGGACCAGGGCACGAACCCGTGTCCCCTGCATCGGCAGGCAGACTCTCAACCACTGCGCCACCAGGGAAGCCCAATTTCGTTCCTTTTTATGGCTGAGTAATATTCCATTGTATATATGTGCCACATCTTCTTTATCCATTCATCTGTTGATGGACACTTAGGTTGCTTCCATGTCCTGGCTACTGTAAATAGAGCTGCAATGAACATTGTGGTACATGACTCTTTTTTAATTATTAACCAATAATTTATATTCTATATTTTGCTAAAAGTTATAATGGTTCCAAACAAAGGGTGGAAAAAAAAAGATATTTGTGACCCTAGTGGCAAAAAGTTCAGAAGACTCAGTTATCTCTTTCCAGAAATATCTGCCTACCATGGACTAAAACTTCAAACTGATGTTGGTCAAAAAACTGTTTTGAGTCAGTTGTTGCAAATTTAACTGCGAAATTCTCCTGGATTTTTTGGTCACAATTCCTGCTCTCAGGTATAAAAGCAACTAAATTAATAATGATCACAACCAAGCATCCCTGTGACAAACCAAGAGTTCAGACTTCATCAGACTGAAAAATGACTCTAGAAGCTTACTCAGAACTTTGGCATACTCATCCAACCATAAATAACCCATTGTATATCAGGACCAAGAAAACAGCAAGGATGAGTGTTGGAAAAGTAATAGAGAATGGGCCCTTCCACATCCTAGTTCTTTCTCTTTAGCAACTTACCTAAAGAGAACTCTCTCGCATTAGGGCATTTTATTTGTCTCTAAATGAATCCTCAGTTTCATTTTATTCAGAAATGGAAAACTTGGAGTCAGATAATGGGGTACACAACTGATATAAAGAACCTATTGATTATTACATGTGATAATAGGAAATATTAGGGAATGGGAAAATGGGAAAATTTTAGTACTGGATTTTCTTTTTGTTGTTGTTGTTGTTGTTGTTTGTTTTTGGTGGTACGCGGGCCTCTCACTGCTGTGGCCTCTCCCGTTGCAGAGCACAGGCTCCAGACGCGTAGGCTCAGTGGCCATGGCTCACGGGCACAGCCGTTCCGCAGCATGTGGGATCCTCCCGGACCAGGGCACAAACCCGCGTCCCCTGCATCGACAGGCGGATTGTCAACCACTGCACCACCAAGGAAGCCCTGGATTTTCTTTTTTTAATAAATTTTTTTCTTTTTATTTTTGGTTGTGCTGGGTCTTCGTTGCTGCACGCGGGTTTTCTCTAGTTATGGCGAGCGGAGGCTACTGTTCATTGTGGTGCGCAGGCTTCTCATTGCGGTGGCTTCTCTTGTTGCGGAGCACAGGATCTAGGAGCACAGGCTTCAGTAGTTGTGGCACACGGGCTCAGTAGTTGTGGCTCGGGGGCTCTAGAGCGCAGTCTCAGTAGTTGTGGCACATGGATTTAGTCACTCCATGGCATGTAGGATCTTCCCAGACCAGGGCTCGAACTCATGTCTCCTGCACTGGCAGGCAGACTCTCAACCACTGTGTCTCCAGGGAAGCCCCCTGGCTTTTCTTAATAGAAAGAGTTTGTTGCTAAATTTAGCTTTAATAGACAATATTTAATTCCATGAAAAACAGTTGGTTGTTTATTCTTTCAAAACGAAAATTTAGTGTTAGCTTTTCGGATAAATACTCAAAGTCTAAGCAAGTTTAAATAGTATCCAATCACATTAAATAGAGTTGTATGGGCAAAAGGTTCAGAGAAACAGAATACCTAAACCAAGTAGTAGTTATTTGAAACAAGCAAAACTAATCATACTTATCCTTTGTACTAAACCACATGCAAATAATGCAGTAACAAATTCTTTAGCATCAACCTGAATAACCAAACCACCTTAATATTGATCATTAACCTAATGACAGTGAGAAGAAACAAATTTGAAGTATTTACCTTGAGAGCACAAAAGATGCAGGAATCTCCCATGCATTTGTGAGTTGTAAGCTGCCTAAAGCTACGTCTGAAGATGTCCAAGTGCCATAAAACCTGATGAAAAGGGAAAATACTTCATTATTCTACAAAAACCTCCCATTTAATTTCAAATTCAAGAAGTCAAGCAAACATAGGTAGACAATAGACATTGTTACTCCCAAGAGAAAAGCTCATTCTAGTGTATTAAAAAAAAGGTCAAAAACGGTGAGGTATCCAACCAGAGGGATAGGTGACCATATTCTGGAAAACACACTAATTCGAACATAAAGTAGGTCACACAGAGAAAATATGATACTAGATACATCAAATGTGATCCTAAAGAGGGAAGTTATGGGTTAAAAACTGCGGAATAAGGATTTATTTCAATGGTCCACACAGGGAAACCATGAATATTTTAAAACTTACTTAGAAGCTTGAATGGTAGTGTGGAATTTTGTCTTTGTTAGATTTCTCAATTTTTGGACCTTTCTGAGAGAGGTGTGACCTCCTTAAGTCAAGAGAATAAAAAAAATAATGGTGATATCAACAGTAATAAATCGGTTCATAGGGGGCAGAGTCAAGATGGCATACTAAGAAGACGCGGAATTCGCGTCTCTGCACAACTAGGGTACCTACCAGGCACCGGTGGGGGACCACGGACACCTAAGGGGACGGGAGGAACCCCCAGCAACCAGGTAGGACGTGGGGCATTGGGGGGAGTGAAGGGGGAAGAGAAGTGGAGAAGGGAGGGGACTGGCATCCCTGAGGGGCGGCTGGGGGAAGGGATCCCATGCCTGAAGGGGGAAACTGGGTGAGCATTGGGAGGGCAGAGGATCAACAGGGATCGTGGCCAGGTTTCTCCTACCCACTTGGGCTCCCAGGAGCCTGCTGAGATGCCAGGCCTGATCCTCTGCCCACTGAGGCCCCCTACAGCCGCACGGGCCTGCAAGAGTGGGAGGGAGGGAAGGGGGAGCAAAAGTAAAGGCTGGACCTCTGGGACTGGCAACCCTGAGTGGTGGCTGAGGGAGGGGAGGAGTTGGTACACCCAGCAGGGCCCACCCATGGTTAGGGGTCCATCAGCAGCAGAGGGGACCCTGAGGGAGACAATGGGGGAGGGGCACAAAGGAATGGAAGGGAACCGGGCCCGCACCTTCACTGTCCACTTATGCACCAGGGGGTCTATTGGGTTCCTGGGCCTAATCCTCTGCCCTCAGAGCCTCCCTCCTGCCTTGCAGAACCCAAGCCCCGCCCCCACACCCCCACCAAAGGTCCCACCTCTACACTCAGAGACACCTTCCAACACGCTGGGCCTAAACCCCACCCATACACCCTCACTAAGGGCCCTACCTCCAAACTCCAGAACTCCACACTTCAGAGGCCCTCCTTTCCACGTGCAGCCTCTCTCCTTCCCGTGCAGGTCCTAAGCAGAGGCCCCGCCCCATGTTTAAACACTGCCCCATCAAGGCCCCACCCCCAAGGCCTTTTACGGCTGAGTGGGTTCTGGAGCCTAGGCCCTGTCCCACACCCAAATGTCACTCCCCCACTCACCTATATCCTGCCCCACCCTAAACTCCACCCCTGCTAAGTTCCACCACCACCTAAACTCCGCCCACATAGCCAAGGCTTTTCTTTTTTTCCTTTCTTTCTTTTTTCCTCTTTTAGATTGGGGTTCTGTTTCACCTTGTTGATTCATTGTTGTTGATTCTTTTATATTTTTATTTTTCCTAATAAATCTTTTACTTTTTCTAATTTTACTATATTCTTTATACTTTGTTATTATTCTCTCCTTTTGGCTTGTTCACCCCACCCCTTTTTTTTCTTCTTTTTTCTGTTGTGGTTTTATTTTACCTTGTTGCAGTTGTTTAAATTATAGTTTTATTTTTCCTAATATTTTTTATCTTTCTAATTTAATTTTGTTTTTTACACTTTGATATTCTACTGCTCCTTTCTTTCTTTCCTTCCTTTTCTTTTTCTTTTTTTTTTACCACACCACGAAGCTTGCGGGGATCTTGGTTCCCAGGCCGGTGACAGGTCAGGCCCGACTTCCTGTGATGGGAGCTCCGAGTCCAAACCGCTGGACTAACAGAGAACCTCAGACCCCAGTGAATATTAATCAGAGTGAGGCCTCCCAGAGGTCCTAATCACAGCACTAAGACCCAGCTCTAATCCAACTGCCTGCAAACTCCAGTGCTGGATGTCTCAGGCCAAACAACCAGTAAGACAGGAACACAGCACCACCCATTAAAAAAAAAATCAAAGGACAAAAATATATGTTACAAACAATGGAGCAAGGTAAAAACTTACAAGGCCAAATAAATGAAGATGAAATAGGCAACCTACCTGAAAAAGGATTCAGAGTAATGATAGTAAAGATAATCCAAAATCTTGGAAACAGGATGAAGAAAATACAAGAAACATTTAACAAGGATCTAGAAGAACTAAAGAGCAAACAAACAGTGATGAAAAACACAATTACTGAAATTAAATTACTCTAGAAGGAATCAATAGCAGAATAATTGAGGCAGAAGTACGGATAAGTGACCTGGAAGATAAAATGGTGAAAATAACTGCCTGGGAGCAGAATAAAGAAACAAGAATGAAAAGAATTGAGGACAGTCTCAGACATCTCTGGGACAACATTAAATGCACCAACATTTGAATTATAGGGGTCCCAGAAGAAGAGAAAAAGAAAGGGTCTGAGAAAATATTTGAAAAGATTATAGTTGAAAACTTCCCTAACACGGGAAAGGAAATAGTCAATCAAGTCCAGGAAGCACAAAGAGTACCATATAGAATAAACCCAAAGAGAAACACGCAGAGACACATATTAATCAAACTGTCAAAAATTAAATACAAAGAAAAAATATTAAAAGCAGCAAGGGAAAAACAACAAATAACATACAAGGGAATCCCCATAAGTTTAACATCTGATCTTTTAGCAGAAACTCTGCAAGCCAGAAGGGAGTGGCAGGACACGTTTAAACTGATGAAAGGGAAAAACCTACAACCAATATTATTCTACCCAGCAAGGATCTCATTCAGATTTGATGGAGAAATTAAAACCTTTACAGATAAGCAAAAGTAAGAGAATTCAGGACCATCAAACCAGCGTTACAACAAATGCTAAAGGAACTTCTCTAGGCAGGAAACACGAGAGAAGGAAAAGGCCTACAAAAACAAACACAAAACAGTTAAGAAAATGGTAATAGGAACATACATATTGATAATTACCTTAAATGTAAATGGATTAAATGCCGAAACCAAAAGACATAGAAGGGCTGAATGGATACAAAAACAAGACCCGTATATATGCTGTCTACAAGAGACCCACTTCAGACCTAGAGACACATACAGACTGAAAGTGAGGGGATGGAAAAAGATAATCCATGCAAATTGAAATCAAAAGAAAGCTGGAGTAGCAATTCTCATGAGACAAAATAGACTTCAAAATAAAGACTTACAAGAGACAAAGAAGGACACTACATAATGATCAAGGGATCAATCCAAGAAGAAGATATAACAATTGTAAATATTTATGCACCCAACATAGCAGCACCTCAATACAAAAGGCAAACGCTAACAGCCATAAAAGGGGAAATCGACAGTAACACAATAATACTAGGGGACCTTAACACCCCACTTTCACCAATGGACAGATGATCCAAAATGAAAATAAATAAGGAAACACAAGCTTTAAATGACACATTAAACAAGATGAACTTAATTGATATTTATAGAACATTCCATCCAAAAACAACAGAATACACTTTCTTCTCAAGTGCTCATGGAACATTCTCCAGGATAGACCATATCTTGGGTCACAAATCAAGCCTAGATAAATTAAGAAAATTGAAATTGTATCAAGTATCTTTTTCAACCACAACGCTACGAGACTAGATATCAATTACAGGAAAAAAACTAAAAAATACAAACACATGGAGGCTAAACAATATGCTACTAAATACCCAAGAGATCATTGAAGAAATCAAAGAGGAAATCAAAAAATACCTAGAAACAAATGACAATGAAAACACGACAACCCAAAAGCTATGGGATGCAGCAAAAGCAGTTCTAAAGGGGAAGTTTATAGCAATACAATCCTACCTCAAGAAAAAAGAAAAATCTCAAATAAACAACCTAAGCTTATACCTAAAGCAATTAGAGAAAGAGGAACAAAAAAACCCCAAAGTTAGCAGAAGGAAAGAAATCATAAAGATCAGATCAGAAATAAATGAAAAAGAAATGAAGGAAGCAATAGTAAAGATCAATAAAACTAAAAGCTGGTTCTTTGAGAAGATAAACAAAATTAATAAACCATTAGCCAGACTCATCAAGAAAAAAAGGGAGAAGACTCAAACCAACAGAATTAGAAATGAAAAAGGAGAAGCAACAACTGACACTGCAGAAATACAAAAGATCATGAGAGATTACTACAAACAACTATATGACAATAAAATGGACAACCCAGAAGAAATGGACAAATTCTTAGAAAAGCATAACCTTCTGAGACTGACCCAGGAAGAAATAGAAAATATAAACAGACCTATCACAAGCACTGAAATTGAAACGGTAATTAAAAATCGTCCAACAAACAAAAACCCACGTCCAGATGGCTTCACAGGCGAATTCTATCAAACATTTAGAGAAGAGCTAACACCTATCCTTCTCAAACTCTTCCAAAATATAGCAGAGGGAGGAACATTCCCAAACTCATTTTACGAGGCCACCATCACCCTGATACCAAAATCAGACAAAGATGTCACTAAAAAAGAAAACTACAGGCCAGTATCTCTGATGAACATAGATGCAAAAAGCCTCAACAAAATACTAACAAACAGAATCCAACAGCATATTAAAAGGATCATACACCATGATCCAGTGGGGTTTATCCCAGGAATGCAAGGATTCTTCAATATATGCAAATCAATCAATGTGACACCATATTAACAAATTGAAGGAGAAAAACCATATGATCATCTCTGTAGATGCAGAAAAAGCTTTTGACAAAATTCAACACCCATTTATGATAAAAACTCTCCAGAAAGTAGGCATAGAGGGAACCTAACTCAACATAATAAAGGCCGTATATGACAAACCCACAACCAACGTCGTTCTCAATGGTGAAAAACTAAAACCATTTCTTCTAAGATCAGGAACAAGACAAGGTTGCCCACTCTCACCAGTATTATTCAACATAGTTTTGGAAGTTTTAGCCACAGCAATCAGAGAAGAAAAGGAAATAAAAGGAATCCAAATGGGAAAAGAACAAGTAAGCTGTCACTGTTTGCAGATGACATGATACTATACATAGAGAATCCTAAAGATGCTACCAGAAAACTATTAGAGCTAATCAATGAATTTGGTAGAGTAGCAGGATACAAAATTAATGCACTGAAGTCACTTGCATTCCTATACACTAATGATGAAAAATCTGAAAGAGAAATTAAGGAAACACTCCCATTTACCATTGCAACAAAAAGAATAAAATACCTAGGTATAAACCTACCTAAGGAGGCAAAAGACCTGTATGCAGAAAACTATAAGACACTGATGAAAGAAATTAAAGACGATACAAACAGAGGGAGAGATATACCATGTTCTTGGATTGGAAGAATCAACATAGTGAAAATGACTATACTACCCAAAGCAATCTACAGATTCAATGCAATCCCTATCAAACTACCAATGGTATTTTCCACAGAACTAGAACAAAAAATTGCACAATTTGTATGGAAACACAAAAGACCCTGAATAGACAAAGCAATCTTGAGAAAGAAAAACGGAGCTGGAGGAATCAGGCTTCTGAACTTCAGACTATGCTACAAAGCTACAGTAATCAAGACAGTATGGTACTGGCACAGAAACAGAAATATAGATCAATGGAACAGGATAGAAAGCCCAGAGATAAACCCATGCACATATGGTCACCTTATCTTTGATAAAGGAGGCAAGAATATACAATGGAGAAAAGACATCCTCTTCAATAAGTGGTGCTGGGAAAACTGGACAGCTACATGTAAAAGAATGAAATTAGAACACTCCCTTACACCAAACACAAAAATAAACTCAAAATCGATTAAAGACCTAAATGTAAGGCCAGACACTATCAAACTCTTAGAGGAAAACGTAGGCAGAACACTCTATGACATAAATCACAGCAAGATCCTTTTTGACTCACCTCCTAGAGAAACGGAAATAGAAACAAAAATAAACAAATGGGACCTAATGAAACTTAAAAGCTTTTGCACAGCAAAGGAAACCATAAAAAAGAAGAAAAGACAACCCTCAGAATGGGAGAAAATATTTGCAAACGAAGCAACCGACAAAGGATTAATCTCCAAAATATACAAACAGCTCATGCATCTCAATATCAAAAAAACAAACAACCCAATCCAAAAATGGGCAGAAGACCTAAATAGACATTTCTCCAAATAAGATATACAGATTGCCAACAAACACATGAAAAGATGCTCAACATCACTAATCATTAGAGAAATGCAAATCAAAACTGCAATGAGGTATCACCTCACACCGGTCAGAATGGCCATCATCAAAAAATCTGCAAACAATAAATGCTGGAGGGGGTGAGGAGAAAAGGGAGCCCTCTTGCACTGTTCGTGGGAACGTAAATTGATATAGCCACTATGGAGAACGCCTTAAAAAACTAAAAATAGAACTACCATATGCCTCAGCAATCCCACTACTGGGCATATACCCTGAAAACCATAATTTAAAAAGAGTCATGTACCACAATGTTCAGTGCACCACTATTTACAATAGCCAGGACATGGAAGTAACCTAAGTGTCCATCGACAGATGAATGGATAAAGAAGATGTGTCACATATATACAATGGAGTATTACTCAGCCATGAAAAGAAACGAAATTGAGTTATTTGTAGAGAGGTGGATGGACCTAGAGTCTGTCATACAGAGTGAAATAAGTCAGAAAGAGAAAAACAAATACTGTATGCTAACACATATATACGGAATCTATAAAAAAAAATTGGTTCTGATGAACCTAGGGGCAGGACAGGAATAAAGACACATAGAGAATGGACTTGAGGACACATGGACCGGGAAGGGTAAGCCGGGATGAAGTGAGAGAGTAACACTGACATATATAGACTACCAAATGTAAAACAGATAGCTAGTGGGAAGCAGCTGCCTAGCACAGGGAGATCAGCTCAGTGCTTTGCGACCACCTAGAGGGGTGGGATAAGGAGGGTGGGAGGCAGACGCAAGAGGGAGGGGATATGGGGATATACGTATGCATATAACTGATTCACTCTGTTATACAGCAGAAACTAACACACATTGTAAAGCAATTATACTCCAATAAAGATGTTAAAAAAAAATCTGTTCATAGTTTGTAACCTTGATACAATGTGATGAGAACAACACTTTACTTCTATGGTATTCCTCTCAAAAACCCATAACGCCAATATAATCATGAGAAGCATATCAGACAAACTGCAATAGTGGGACATCCTACAAAATACTTGACTAGTACCCTTCAAAATTGTCAAAATCATCAAAAACAAGGAAATTGTGTGAAACTGTCACAGCCAAGAGGCGCCTAAGGAGACAGGACAAGTAAATGTAAATGTAGTATCCTGGATGGGATCCTGGAATACAAAAAGACACTTCATAAAAAAACTCACGAAATCTGAGTAAACTATGAGTTCAGTTGAAAGAGAAATGGTGTAATATATAGCATAAATGCCTTAGGAAGCTCCTCTTATCTGGAAAACATTTAAATAGCACCATATATGAAAAGGCACTACTTTTGGAGCACCAGATTATAGCACACCTCCAAGGCTTCTTCATACTTTGGTGTCTATAGATAGATATTTCCAAAAGTTCTTTGAAACACATTACACTTCCAAATAAGCAACGCCTTTTTATAATAAATGTAATGGGTTCAATACATCTGTGGTGAACACAGCTTTCATACCAAAAGTTAGAATATTAGCTCATTGAAACAATTACTTTCAGCTTGTAACATGATTATAACAGGCACTCCAAAACTATCAATGTCTTCCAAGTATAAATATAAAAATAGGTATGTGTGTGTAAGTTATATGTTCTATATGGCACTGGAAATTAGAACAGAAATTTGTAAATATTATTGCTTAGACTGACAATAAAAATAGAACATATAGAAAAAAACAGAATTATAAAAACAGGACTATGGCCTGATAGGAGCTAAACACACACACATCTATATCAACACCTTTTTTTACCTTCCTCTAAATTACAAAAGTATTATTAGTTTATGCAAAGTGACTCAAAAAACTAATACGTGGGGGGAAAATAGCCTAACCAAACACCCACACCCACCCCCGCCCCTGCTGCAACTGCATACAATTTGTGGTAGTAATTAGTGAAGGTACTTACACTCTTTCTTTAGTTTGACAGCATAGAATTTTTGACTCCTGACAGCATAGAATTTTTTAATGTTTTCAAATAAAAATTTGAAAACAGAGTATGGAAGTTTCATTACATAAATAATCTTGACAATGAAACTTTGTCATTTGCAACATGGATGGACTTGGAGGTTATTATGCTAAGTGAAATAAATCAGAGACAGAAAGACAAATACTGTATGATATCACTTATATGTGGAATCTAAACAATAAAATAAACTAGTGAATACAACAAAAAAGAAACAGACTCACAGATATAGAGAACAATCTAGTGGCTACCAGTGAGGAGAGGGAAGGTGGGGGGCAAGATAGGGGTAGGAGATTAAGAGGTACAAATTATTCTGTATAAAATAAGTAAGCTACAAGGATATACCATACAACACAGGGAATACAGTCAATATTTTATAATAACTATAAATGGAGTATAACCTTTAAAAATTGTGAATCTCTATGTTGTACACCTGTAACCTATATAATATTGTACATCAACTTTACCTCAATTTTTTTTTAAAGACATTTTTAATACTACTGAGAAGACTAAACATGGACTGGGTATTAGATAATATTAATAATTTTAGCTAAACTTTTTAGGTGTGATAAAGTCTTTAAGATTATGGTTTTTTTCATGTCCTTATGTACTAGAGAAATACACTGAAGTATTTAAAGATCACATAATGCTTGGGAGTAGCTTAAAATAATTCAGCAAAAAAAGGGGGCCAGTGAATGAACTAAGACTGGTAAATATTAATCATTGTTGAGCCTGGTTGATGTGTACATGAAGATTCATAATACAAAATAAATAAGTAAATAAATAAATAAGCTTGACAAGATCCTTGTACTACAAATGAGGAATTTAAAATACTATTACCTGTACAAGGTCACAAGGCTAGTCTAAAGAAAGGCTAAAACTAGAACCCAGGTCTCCTAAGTCCAGTGCTTTTTATATCAAATATGTTGTCTTGTCTTTTTTTGGGGGGGGGGTATAATTGCTTTACAATGGTGTGTTAGTTTCTGCTTTATAACAAAGTGAATCAGTTATACATATACATATGTTCCCAATTGTCTTGTCTTTTTTTCTCTCATAACAACTTATTTTCTCATACATCTGAGGTGTAAAGCTAATATTTTACCCAAGCATAATTATCTTGGGTGGCAAATTCCATTTACTTTTACTGTGAAGAGGAGAAAAAAGGGGAAAGCAATCACTTGAAAGTTAGACCAAGGGGGATGAACCGAACACGGTATGGCTCTGATTGGGCAGGGCAGGCAGACAGACAGGAAGCTTTGGGATTCTGAGACAGCTAAAGTGGCAAGCAAGACAAAAAGGGAAAATTTAGAGTAGATAATCACCTTAGAGGAATTTATTTTCTACCAGCTCTGTGCAAGCATATCTGACCAGACACTGCAAGGAGAGCTCAGAGGAAGGAGATGAAGAAGTAGACAAAGACTGGACCCCGATCAGAACGTGTGCTAAGAGCCTGAATATTATGAGACAAGAATAACATACCTGATTCATTTAAATTAAGTTCAAAAACAGGCAAAACTAATCTATGGTTGGTGGTTACCCTTCAATAGTGTTCACCCTTGGGGAGTGGTTAGTGACTGGAAGAGAGCGCAAGGGAGTCTTCTGGAAGCTGGAAATCAGCTCTTTGTTAATCTGGGTGCTGTTTACATGGTTGTGATCAGTTTTGAAAGCTGAATTGTATAATTATGATACATGCATTTTCCTGTATGTATATTATACATCAATAAAAAGTAAAAAAGAATATTAAAAAAAAGAATAACATACCTGAGAATCTTTCACTTGTGGAAAGAATTTTGCTTTCTATACTAGAGGAAAGCAACTAGGGTGATGAGACACCTTCGTCTCAAATGGAAAAAAAGGAAACAGTAGAGACTGTTCAGGAAAAAAGTCAATAAACAAGTAGTAAGATCATCTAGACCATGTACCTCCCTTTAGACAGCTAAGTAGTAGTAGTTACAGTTATTATTTCTACTATCATTATTACTCTCCTCTTTTACAAATGAGGTAATTGAGACCCAAAGAGATAAAGTGACTTGCCTACGATCACAGAGATTAACTTAAAAAATAATCTTAGGCTGCTGACCTCAAACAGAGACTATCAAGTGTTAGATTTAAAACAGTAATCAGAAATACAGCATCAGCAAGTGAAAGTCAAAGTTCACCAAAAAGAAAGAAATTACCCTTACCTGCAAGGCACTGTTGAGGAAGCAGCTGTTTTGTCCTGGCTCATTGCTGAGGCCTTTGCTGGGGGCTATGGAGGTTGAGCTTCGAGGAGCAAACATCCCTTGGACACTACCACGGCCCCCTGAAAAATAATTTCTCTTCCAAGACATTATTGTTCACATTTAGCCTGAAAACACAGAGGAAGTTTTGTATCTTTTGGGGAGGGAGTTTCTGTCTGCTGAAGTCCTTAATATAAAGAGAATCCAGAATTTAACACATTTATGTTGAAAGATTTTAAATTGACAACATTTCAAACATCATATATGCAGCTCAAGAAACTCAGGTATCCTTAGATCCACATGACAGAGCTGTCCTCTACTTGCTCCAAGCAATGCCCAAAATGTAACATGGCACAGGATTAATTCAAACAGAGAAATCCTTCCTTCGATTTTTCTTGAACTGCCTCCATAAAACCCTGGTGAAGTGGCTGTACTCCTCAACTCCAACAGAATCCAGGATCAGGGTAGGATGTGTTCTTCAGGCTTGTTTATAATGCTTCTTGTGGATTGAAGAATTTTCCAACTGGAAGGAGAGGCAGACGGATAAGCAAGAATCCAACGCAACCCTCCTCGCCTTCTATTGCCTCGTCCCATCATCCTCTGAAGTAAAAACCCAAGTTCTAAGCAACTGACATAGATTCCACAAAGCTAAGAAGCTTGTCTGAAATAAATGGAGTTTCTGTTGTTGTTGTTCTGCTGCTGTTTTTTAATATGCCCCCAACATTTTCTAGTATTCCATCCAGAACTTCAGAAAGTCTCTTCTCTTTTCCTCTGTGACTAGACTAGCCAGCTGTGCCAGAGAGCTTTAAAGAAAGAAAAAAAAAACAATCAAAAGCTTGCGTCATTTAATGACTCTACTAGCTTTGTGCGCTTCTGCCAAGATCAGCGTTGCCTCACCTCTCACTAAAACTTGAAACCGAGACAAACAATGCTCACCACCCCACCCCTGCAAAGAAATCCTAACAACAACAAAAAGGAGAAACACTCAAACCAAAGAGGTGGGAAGAAAAAGGTGTGCGCAGCTTTAGTCTCATAGGAGCCTCCTCCCAAATTTTCTAGGAGGAGAAGAAAGTTGACCTGGACAGAAATAAGAACTGAATGCAAACTTTCCAAAATCAGGCTAAGAAAAAAGTTACCAAGTAAACACACACCAAACTAGAAATTGAAACAGTTTGTTTTGGATGTTGTGAGTACAGAAATTTTTCAAGGTATTTTAAATGCTCATGGCTATAAAAGCCTATTTAAAGGTGGGAGGGTCATGTTATCAGTTTAGGCTCTGAGTAAAGATGTCCTATCCCAGAGAAACCCTCATGGTGAGTAAACCATATGTCCTTAACATCCAGTTTGTATGTTACATTTTTTGCCAGAGGATCAGAGAGATAATTTGGGTTACAAATCACTTAATCCTCAGATTATATCCAAGGCATTCACAATCAGAGGCCATCCATTGACCAACATTAATTTTCAACTAATTAAAATGCCAGTGAGGCAACAAGGGAAAATTTCCTTGGAAGGAAATGCTTCTAATATTCACCTTTAAGTTTTCCTGTAAGGCTGCCAGGTCCACAGAAGGAAAAAATTAAGAATGTTAAATATTAAATTTGGTTTCTAACAGTTTCCCAAGCTTCTCCCTTCCTTCCCACCATCGTATGGATGACCTAAAAAAGCAAAAATGCTATAACATCTTAATCATTCTTGGTTCACCTAGCACTATCCATAGTGTGTTCAGTGGAAAAGCTGAGGCACAGGAACATTAAACGGTTGCACAGACTGTTCTTTCCCTTCTCTAAATTCCCAGACTATTTATAATCTACAGGTCACAGTTAAAGTATTAGATTATACATTATAGTGTCATATTATTCTGTATTTGTTTTTATTAATCTCTATTTGTTTTATATGGTGTCAGTCATATATCCTGACTATGACTGTATGAAATGAAATACTAACTAGTGTCAGACATGTGCTAAACAATACCGATATTCTTTATTTTATCTTCATAACAGCCCTATCATGTAGGTATTAATAGTTCCGTTTCACAGAAGAGTAAAGGGAGGCTTAAAGACATTAACTTGCCCAAATCAAAGCTGGTGTCAGAGCTAGAATTGTTTGACTACTTACTGTGACTTAATTATATATTTTATTATACTATTCCAAAAGCTCCTAACACAGTGCTAGTCTAGTCATAAGCAGGCACTCAATAAACACTGCCTGATGATTAGCATATAGCACCAGGCAGGATCCCATGTCTCCTACACAGACTACATGACCCTCAACCCTCTACACACACCCCATACACACCCCACTCGAGGCCACTAAGCAACTTCCAACAAGCCATGCAGCATTCCTTCAGCTCAACTGCTGCAAAAGAATGACAAATACCAACCCTCCACTTTGCTCAAAGCCAAAAGGACTTGGCAGGCAGGTGGGGTTTCCAGTATCCACATTAGGAGCTCACTGAAACTCAGCCTGCCCTATGATACACACCCCTGAGTTCAGGGAGCAAAGGGAAAAAAGGCAGTAGCAGAAAAAAAGATTCTCAGGCTCTGAATGGCAGCATTATGTAGGGTAAGGCAAAAAGCTCTCACACTTGAGCTAGGTGTGTCAGAAACCAGAGGTGAGAGCCAAAAAGAACAAAGCCAAGAGTGGTAATAACAAATGGTCCAAGAAATACTGATGACAAAATATTTCACTTAAATTACAGGTCTAGCACCAAACAATATAGTCCATCTACTAAAGATACATGAGAAAATAAAGAGTTCTACCAACATGGCTCTAACAACCTATTTTTAAAAAGAAAAAGAACTTCCTAGGCAATACCAGAGTATTTTAGGGGTAAAAGAGCATAATGTCTGCAACCTACTCTGAAATGGTTCAGGAAAAAAAAAAAAAATTTGTGTGTATGCATGTATACTTATGTATATATGGAGAGAGAAGGAGAGAGAAAATAGTAAAGCAAATATAGCAAAATGTTAACAATAAATAAATCTGGCTCAAGGGTATATGAAAATTCTTTGTTCCATTTCTTGCAACTTGTTTGTAAGTTTTAAATTATTTATTAAGTTGAAAAGGAATTGATATCTGCAAATAATACAAGAATTTAAAATTATGTAAGAATTAGCTTGTACTGTATGAAGTATTAGTAACTCAATGCAAAATCATGACTAAAATCATTAAGCTGGTAGATAATAACCATGCCAGATGATATTGGCAATCCCAAACTGAAAATAAAAGAAAGAAAAAGAAAAATACAAAAATGTATAGATATGAGGACAAATTAAAAGGAAATAAAGCTTGAATCCTATTTCTATGACAAGGAGAGGTCGAAACACAGTGTAAGTTCAAGCTGTTGTCCGGAGTAAGTGATGTAGAGTAATTGTGATATTATTAAGAGGACTAGGACTAGACCTGGAGTTGGAAAAACATGGGTTCAAATTCTACATTTTTACTGCTTTATGTAATCCCAAATAACTTAGGTGTCCTGAACTTTGTTTTCTGGGTCTATGGAACGGTGGCACAATACGTATTTCACACAGTGACTAAGATTTAACGTGATAGGTATGTGAAAGCAAGTTTTCAAAACAAAGAATTAATAATGAGTTCACTGAATGAGTGAATTGCTGAGCCTAAAAACTGAAAAGTAAATTTCTGTTTGGGGACCTCAGGATACTAGAAAGTTGTAAGCCAGCAGGAATAAGTCTTCTAATTATATGAAAAGAACAATAGGCCTCACATAGAACAAGGTACATGTCAGTATGATTTAGCTATGTGCTTGAAGAAACATTTGAATTTTACAATTATTTAAAAAATACAAAGTTTAAAAAAATAAAATAAAAAGTTTAACATAAAAAGGTAAACAACTGAGTCTATTACAAGGAATAGGGTAACATTTTAGAAGGTCTACAAACACTGACCATGTTCAACTGATCAATGATTCAAATGGAAAAGCCATGAAGAGTGTCTCAGTTTCTAAGGAAGGAACAGTAGCCCCATCACTAGTGATTAAAGTCAAAAGTAACCCAAACAATAGGAAGTCAAACTGTACAACACAGGGACTTCCCTGGTGGCGCAGTGGTTGAGGGTCCGCCTGCCGATGCAGGGGACACGGGTTCGTGCCCCGGTCCGGGAAGATCCCACATGCCGTGGAGCGGCTGGGCCCGTGAGCCATGGCCGCTGAGCCTGCTTGTCCGGAGCCTGTGCTCCGCAGCGGGAGAGGCCGCAGCAGTGAGAGGCCCGCGTACCGCAAAAAAAAAAAAAAAAAAAACAAAACAAACTGTACAACACTGAGATATCCCAACAGTTTCCAGAAAATTTGCCCACATTTCTGGTTCTGTTATTCTATATAGCAGTTTACTTATAATTTACTGAAGAATCTATACTTGAACTGATAAATCAGCAGGCAATTACCTCAATTCCTTGGTACACTCCACATGTCAATAATTACTATATCCATAGTATCTTCTCGCTTATTATGAGGATATCAATGTCTGGCATATAGTAACTGCTATATAAATTATTGTTATTGTTATTATTACCATTCAAACATTCCCTTCTCATGAGCTCTTTTCCCTTTAAAGATAACCACATAGATATCCTATATTCTTTAAAAACCCAGTAACAGCAAAGACCACCTTGAACTTATTAAATCCTTACGCCTACTGTCCTAAATTTTTTTCAACCTTTCACTGCTAAAAGTCTCTGTAAAATAATTTACAACTGCTGCTTCTCCTTGCTCATCATTAATGTCTTCAGAACATGGTACTGTTCCTTTATTCCACCATCACAATTCTACTTCATGGAACATTTGCCTTCTAAAGAAATCTAATTTCAAAACCCACTGGCTTTTTCCATATGCCTCATTCTTCTTAATTTTTCTGCAGCACCTAACACTGGCTGCCTGATGTAACACAATCGTGAATTCATAGGGTGAATTAATAAGAAAATAAAAGAATGACAAAAATGAGAGAATGACAAACACTGGTTCTCCTACTGCTCTGACAGTCCATTTTCTCTCTCTTTTGTTGCTTTCTTAAAAGTAAGCATTCCGGGACTTTCCTGGTGGTGCAGTGGTTAAGAATCTGCCTGCCAATGCAGGGGACACGGGTTCAAGCCCTGGTCTGGGAAGAGCCTACATGCCGCGGAGCAACTAAGCCCGTGAGCCACAACTACTGAGCCAACGTGCTGCAACTACTGAAGCCTGCGTGCCTAGAGCCCTTGCTCTGTGACGAGAGAAGCCACTGCAATGAGAAGGCCGTGCACTGCAACACCACAACTAGAGAAATCCTGCGTGCACCAATGAAACCCAACACAGCCAAAAAAAAAAAAAAAAAAAACCTAAACCTTCCCTAAAGTTAAAATTAGACCTTCTTGGTCTTGTCTAGAGTACTTTCCATGAGTGTTCTCATCCCCTTTTCCATCAGAACTTCAACCATAACTTCTGGTTTGATAAATCACAGATCTTATGAACTCTGAAACCAAATTACCAACTATGTGCACACTGTCCCACTTTCAAAACAAGTTTAACATGTCCAAATCTGAAGTCACCGCCTTCCCCCCCAAAATAGTCCCTCCTCTTTATCCCCCATTTTTTAAAATTTATTTATTTATTTATTTATTTATTTTACTAATGGCATTGAGGCAGGAGATAGATGGGCCCCAGGCTGGGCAGCTGGAGTTGTCCCCTGTGGACAGATACTCCAAAATAGCAGGCACGAGAGAAGAGCTGAGCACTGCCCAGATAAAGTTAGTGACAACATATTTCTCTTTCTTGAGGTCAAGAAGACCTTCCTGACTATACATGCACAGAAAGGCTCTTTGGAGGTCAAAAGGGAGGGGGCATCACCTCATAGCAAGAGATGTCAACCTACCTATAGGTCGCTTCACTAGAATCCATCTTGGCTAAGAGATGTGTGCGCACACATGGGAGGACCCTGATATATACCAAATACGGACTCAAAACCAGGCAAAGCGTGCTTCCCTGGTGGCGTAGTGGTTGAGAGTCCGCCTGCCGATGCAGGGGACACGGGTTCGTGCCCCAGTCCGGGAAGATCCCACATGCCGCGGAGAGGCTGGGCCGGTGAGCCATGGCCGCTGAGCCTGCGCGTCCGGAGCCTGTGCTCCGCAACGGGAGGGACCACAACAGTGAGAGGCCCGCTTACCGCAAAAAAAAAAAAAAAAAGAAAATACACAGGACTTCCCTGGCGGCACAGTGGTTGAGAATCCGCCTGCCAATGCGGGGCACACAGGTTCGTGCCCTGATCCAGGAAGATCCCACATGCCATGGAGCAACTAAGCCCGTGCGCCACAACTACCAAGCCTGTGCTCTAGAGCCTGCGAGCCACAACTACTGACCCCACGAGCCACAACTACTGAAACCCACGCGCCAAGAGCCTGTGCTACACAAGAGAGCCACCCCAATGAGAAGCCCGCGCATCACAACAAAGAGTAGCCCCCGCTCGCTGCAACTAGAGAAAGCCCGTGCACAGCAACAAAGACCTAACACAGCCAAAAATAAATAAATTTAAAAAAATACACAGATAGCAAATAAACATATAAGAAGATATTCAATATTATTAGTCTTTAGGGAAATGGAATTAAAACCACACTACATGCCTACTAAAGTAGCTAAAAACAAAAACAAAAATATTTAAAACCTGACAATAACAAAGGCTAATGAGGAAGTATCAGAGCGACTGGAAGTCTCCTAAATTGTTGATAGAAATGCAAAATGACACTGTTGGCAATTACATATAATGTTAAATATACTTTTACCATCTGACCTAGCAATCCCATTCCTAGGTATTTTACCCAAAAGAAATGAAAGCTTATGCCACATAAAAACCTTTACACAAGTGTTTATAATGGCTTTACACATAATCACCAAAAACTGGAAACAACCCAAATGTTCTTCAATTAGTAAGTGGTACATACATACATTAAACTCAACAATAAAAAGGAAAGAATACTGACATACACAAAAATATGGATGAATCTCAAATGTACTATGATGAGACTCAAAAGGCTATATACTATATGATTTCACTTTTATGACATCTTGGAAAAGTCAAAATTAAAAGTCAAAATAGACCAGTGTTTCCAGAAGTTGTGGGTGACAGTAGGGGTTGATTGCAAAGGGGCAGTACCAGGCTGATGAAACTGTTAACGTATCTTTTTTTTTTTTTTTTTTTTTTTTTTTTTTTGCGGTACGCAGGCCTCCCACTGTTGCGGCCTATCCCGTTGCGGAGCACAGGCTCCGGACGCACAGGCTCAGCGGCCATGGCTCACGGGCCCAGCCGCTCCGCGGCACGTGGGATCCTCCCGGACGGGGGCACGAACCCGCGTCCCCCGCATCGGCAGGCGGACTCTCAACCACTGCGCCACCAGGGAAGCCCTGTTAACGTGTCTTGATTGTGCTGGTAGTTATACTATACTACCTCTATGCATTTAGCAAAACTCAGAACTCTATACCAAAAAGATTGTGGTATTTTAATATAAATTTTTCTAATTTTATATAGACTACCAAAGATTCTAAAAAACACTTTTTAAAGCATATTTTAAAGTGTCAATTAAAAAAACAAAAACCTTTCCCAGGTCCCTCCTGAAGAATAATGTCCAAACTTCTCAGTCTGATTCTTAATAACATAATCTGACCTTAATTTATATTTTATATTTATCTCTTTTTATCCCACTACATAAAACTTCTCCACCCAGGGCTTCCCTGGTGGCACAGTGGTTGATTAAGAATCCACCTGCCAATGCAGGGGGCACGGGTTTGAGCCCTGGTCCGGGAAGATCCCACATGCCGTGGAGCAACTAAGCCCATGCACCACAACTACTGAAGCCTGTGCGCCTAGAGCGTGTGCTCCGCAACGAGAAGCCACCACAACGAGAAGCCCGTGCACCACAACGAAGAGTAGCCCCCGCTCGCTGCAACTAGAGAAAACCCGTGCACAGCAACAAAGACCCAATGCAGCCAAAAATAAATAAATTTATAAAAAGAAAACAAAAAAACTTTTACCCAAACATTTTTCCCATTTCTGTGATCTTATTAATAGTTTTACCTACTTGGGATGCTCAGTAACCTACTTCCCCTCTATAGGTAACCCAGCCTCTTTGTAAAAACCTTTGTAAAACACTCCTTGACTACCCCAAGCCTGAAGGGATCTCCCCCATTTCTGAATTCCTATATAAATTTTCTATAATTGTAAGGGAAATTAATGTTTCTATCAGACCATTGTTTCTAGGGTCCTTCCCCTCTCCCTGTTCCCCTCCATCCCATCTGAGAATAGAGAATGGATGGAGGTCAGAAGCCAATTGTGTTATATACAAATATCTGTTACTGTGTATATACAAATATCTGTTATTGTGGGGATACATTACATAGGAGTTCACTATAGTTTATTTTATTTGTCATATAATCTATCTTTCTATTTATAAATCGTGATTCTAACTAAAAAGCATGATTCTAAATATATATGTGTGTGTATATAGGTATGTATGTATGTGTACACATATACATATACATAAACTTTCCATAATTACTTCATCTTATAAAGCAAGATATTCTAATATTTATGTGATTCAGTTAAAACTTCAGGCTTTCCTCACTGTCAATATAAACATTTTAAGGGACATCACACAGCTTTGGGCAGATGAGATCCTAGTGAGATAGTTCTGTATAAATGCATCTGAGTCATATCCTTAGATACTTAGTTTAAAAAAAAAAAAAAACAAAAAACCCAAAGCTAAACAAACTTGGTGAGCATTGCATTATTTGTTTAGTGGAAATCTGTTCCAAAGAAGTTGTCCATATGCAGTTTGTTTGTTGTTGTTGTTGTTCTTTAATTTATTTATTTTTGGCTGCTTTGGGTCTTCATTGCTGAGCAAGGGCTTTCTCTAGTTGCAAATAGTGGGGGCTACTCTTCGTTGCGGTGTGCGGGCTTCTCATTGTCGTGGCTTCCCTTGTTGCGGAGCACAGGCTCTAGGCATGCGGGCTTCAGTAGTCATGGCACGTGGGCTCAGTAGTTGTGGCTCGCGGGCTCTAGAGCGCATGCTCAGTAGTTGTGTCACACGGCAGCATGTGGAATCTTCCGGGACCAGGGATCGAACCCGTGTGCCCTGAATTGGCAGGTGGATTCTTAACCACTGCGCCACCAGGGAAGCCCCATATACAGTTTTCAGTACGGAATCTTGCTTAGTTTTCAGGTCAGCCAATTAGATGATGATTAAAAACAACCACCACCTGATATTGGTAACTAAGTGCTAGATGCAAATTTATTCAAATTTAAATTTAAACGGCTCCATAGTCCATTATCTAATACTCCTATCTGATTGATTTTGCCTTTGTAACAGTAGCAACCAAAGGGCACGCAGCATCCTGCAGAGAATAGTCCTAGACTACAACAAACTAACAGATAGTAGGCTATTTGTCAGCTAGTTATTCCCAAACTCTTTGCAGAAAATGTATCATTATCTTTATCCACATTTATTAGTTTCCAGCCAACTCCAAACACAATGGAATATTCAATCAAAGATGGAAGGAGGAGAAAGAGCATACAAGAACCCTATTGCCGTGTTGCTCTCAACTCTGAAGAAGATACAGCAACCTATATTTTACTATTGCTGAATAGACTCTGAATAAGCTTGTTCATAAATTCCTTTTTTCCCAACTTTATTCAGGTATAATTGATAAAACTGTTATGTATTTAAAGTGTACAATGTGATGATTTTATATATGAATACATTGTGTGAAGGGATTCCCATATCAAGTTGATTAACACATACTAGAAAGGCAACAGAAAAGACTAATGAAACTAAAAGCTGGGTTTTTGAAAATATAAATAAAATTGACAAATCTTTAACTAGACTAAGAAAAAAGAGAGAGAAGGTTCATATAAATAATATCAGAAATTAAAAAGGAGAAATTACAACTGATAACAGAGAAATACTAAGGATCATAAGAAACTACAGTGGACAATTATATACCAACAAACTGAATAATCTAGAAGAAATAAATTAAAATATAGAAATATACAACCTACCAAGTCTGAATCATGAAGAAATAAAAAATGTGAACATAAATACTTATATTTATTTAATCTTTAATCTACTTTATACTTATTTAATCATCATTACGACCTAGCTCCTGGGCTTTACTAAGTCAAAACAGCCTGCATTACCTTGTTGTCTCTAACATCAGGTAAACTAGGAAGCTTAGAAGCCAGAATTGGGAAAGAAGCATGTCATCTTATCACCTATTACCTATTTCTTTATGTAGTAGAGTTACTAAATTGTATGTCCCACATTGTTCCCAATCTGAACACACTAACTTCCTGTGAGCAGGCTAAAAAACCTTTCCCATGTGTGAAATGACAGAAAACAGTGGGTCCCAACCTTTCTGCAGACCCCCACATCCAGAGGCAAGCTTAAGAAAAAACCATGAATTGTGACAGGAAATGATATTAGTAAAAGCAATTCCTTGGGAAGGGAGAGGCACCATATGTGCAGACAACACTGAAAGGCAAGGGCAAGGTGGGGTAGAATTAAGAAAAAAAAAAAAGAAGAAGAAACCATGAAGATTAAGGGCCCCTCTCTTGCACAGGCCCTCAAGCCCAATATCTACTTTTCTCTTTTAAAAGAACTGTTTCCCTTAAAGTGGGCCCTCTGAATTATGTAAGCTCCAGGTCCCACAGACTCTGAATCATATTACAGAAACTGAGCTTTTATACTATACGTTACTTGAGAAAATATATGATTCAAAAATCTACTTTAGGGCTTCCCTGGTGGCGCAGTGGTTGAGAGTCCGCCTGCTGATGCAGGGGACGCGGGTTCGTGCCCCGGTCCGGGAAGATCCCACATGCTGCGGAGCGGCTGGGCCCGTGAGCCATGGCCGCTGAGCCTGCGCGTCCGGAGCCTGTTGCTCCGCAATGGGAGAGGCCACAACAGTGAGAGGCCCCCATACCACAAAAAAAAAAAAAAAAAATCTACTTTAAATTCGGTAATAGTAATAAATATGTATTTTACTAATCAAAGCCATCTAATACATTATGCGTTATATAAATTTAGTTAGCACTAAATAGATCTAAATTGTACTCTTTGAATTTTTCATTCTTGGGCTGACTGTAATAATTCTACTAGGGATCCACACACAGTTGACAGAGTAGAAATGGCAGGGCTAAATTTAAAAGATCATGGCTGAAGACTGCCAGTATTAGAGGTACAGCTCTAGAAAATGAAGACCTCTAGAAAATGAAGACCTCTAGAAAAAAACATTTCTCTATATTAATGAAATACAGAGAATGATTACTTCACAACAAGTATACACAATGCATCATAATGTGCTGCCATTTTTCTCAGGCCAAAGTATTAAACCAGGCTATAGACGTAGCCGCCCTAATTATCTACTACTATATTCCTCACCAACAAAGTCAGCTTCTCTTAGCCTCTGTGTCTGAAAAAACCCTAAGTAGTCATTCAACTGTTTGCAAAATGAAACTGGCTTAACCATAAAGAGAGATGAGGCCTGGAAGGACACTGGGCCACAGGAAGAGCCTGTCACCCTAAGAGACAGTGGGGTAAAGGAGGTTCAGAGATCTATAGCTTATTAGCATTAGCATTGGAGACTTCTTTATGAATGGGATATGAGTGTAACTGAGACCAATACTGACTAGAAAGGATTTATTCCTGCAGAACCTGAAGGTCCTTTGATGAAACCAGGAGTAAGGTGCAGGTATCTCAGAAAGGGATAGCTCCCTTAAGGGAATTCATTTCATAATCATTAAATGAAGTTCAATGAGGTCTCTAAGTAATACTACTAATTCTATACGTAGAGAATTCCATGACATTCATGCAAATGATAGTATCAAAGTATCTCCACCAAGACATTTATTAACCACAAAGGGAAAGATAGTAACTTTACTGTAGAGAAATGAGGCAGAAACCCCCTTAACCAAGTGATCAAGTCAAACATCACGAGCAATAATACATATTGACATCATGAATCCCATGGTAATAATGCACTGAGAACACATTTCTTGACGTTCTTGCCTAAACCATATAATCTCAGTTCAATCATGAGGAAAAAAAAAAAATCAGACAAATCCAAATTGAGGAATATTTGACAAAATAACTGACTAATACCCTCCAAAAATGTCAAAGTTATAAAAGACAAAGAAAGACTGAGAAACTTTTACAGAACCTCGGAGACTAAGGAGGAGAAAAGTCTAAAATGCAATGTGAGATCCTAGACAGGATCCTCAATAAAGAACAATGGTGAAGAAACTTGAAGTTTGACGGTCTTTATGTAACAGTATTGAACCAATGCTAATTTCCTGCTTCTGATCATTATACTATGCTTATATAAGATGATAAGATTAGAGGAAGCTGGGTTAGGGCTATATAAAAACTGTACTATTTTTGCAACTTTTCTGTAAGTCCAAAATTGGTTCAAATAAAAAACTTTTTAAATGTGCAAATAATTCATTGAGGGAGATGAAAGCTTGGGCCCAATGCGGAATAGAGGCAATTGGAGGATTAACATCTATACTTATAAAGGTAAGTGGACTAATAGTTTGTGATCATGGGAAATTTAGAGTCCAATGAAGGCTTGTGTGAAATGTCTGGGGTTATCATGTTTAACATCAAAGTTTAGCAGTTAATGGGTTATTAGTTCAGAAACCTGTTTCTCAGAGCTTGATTTACCTAGAATGAACTATTAGAAAAGTTTTTAAATCTACAAGATCAAGGATAAGTAAATGTAAAATAGCAGGGGTCTTGTTAGGGTGATGAATTATTTTTTTTCCTCTTTTCTCTATTTTCTAAATTATCTATAATTCATAGATGAATTATCTTTAATTTATAGTTTCCTTACTTAAAGTAAAACTAAAATTGGAATTTAAACTCATTTTCCCTAAAAACAGAATGAAAGGACTCTGGACCAGAGGTAACCAACCATTGAGAAAGCTGTTTAATAATTGGTAACTACTTCCTATTTAGAAACAGGGGGCCAGATGTGGATTTCTATTTCCTTTCATTCTGTTTTCATTGCTGCTGCTGCTGAGGTCCAGATCCTCTCCCCTCTGGACTACTGGACCACATTCTGACTCTTTGACAGGTCTCCATTCCTATATATGTGACTACCAGAGGACTCCTAAAATACCATGACACTCACCTTTTCAATGGCTTCCAGAGATGGGTATTCTTTTGGCTAGAGAAAAATGGTATTTTTATAATTCACAAGGGGAGAAATTAATGGATGGAGTTTTCACAAGTTTCTCTCCCATAATTTTTTCTTGTCCACTTATTCCACTGCTTACAAGGCAAAAACATGAACAAAGAGTAAACTTTAAAAAAAAAAAAAGCAGGGACAGTTTTTTGGGGGCAGGAACCCGCTGTGTCCCCCTTTGCCTGGCAAAGCAATAAAACTATTCTTTTCTACAAAACAAAAACAAAAACAAACCCAAAGCAGTCAACAGGACCTATTTTGACAGGTTTTTTTTCTTATTGACTCATGTTCATGATTGTGCTTTCTTTTTTTTAAAATTAATTTATTTATTTTTGGCTGTGCTGGATCTTTGTTGCTGCGTGCGGGCTTTCTCTAGTTGTGGCGAGCAGGGGCTACTCTTCATTGCGGTGCTCAGGCCTCTCATTGCAGTGGCTTCTCTGGTTGCAGAGCACGGGCTCTAGGCGCACGGGCTTAGTAGTTGTGGCATGTGGGCTCAGTAGTTGTAACGCACGGGCTTAATTTCTCCACAGGATGTGCGATCTTCCCAGACCAGGGCTCAAACCCACGTCTCCTGCATTGGCAGGCAGATTCTTAACCACTGAGCCACCAGGGAAGTCCATGATTGTGCTTTTTTTATTGCATATTTTTACATTCACATAGTCCGCTAGTAAAATTAACTACTAATTTATAAGATTGAATTAAATATGTCTGGCACCTACACAAAGTTTGAGAATCATTAGACCTTACCACCATTTTCCAGCTACATCTACTCATTTATTCATCAGACATTTCACTGAGCACCTATTAAGTGCCCCTCACTCATCCTCCACTCCAAGATAAGCATTCCCATCCTCCCCCATATTACAGTTATTTGTGTACATGGAGTACCTCACATATTCCTTAAGGGTATCTTTTTATTCCACACAGAAGTTGAATATAATAGGCACTGAATCACTGAAAGTTTAATTTAAAGAGAAAACTTCTCGTTTGAAGGGATAAGTACCTAGAACAGCCAATTCCAACATTCTGATAAACTCTGACTCTCCTTAAATAAGAGTCCTCCAAATCTCCATAACTAGCTTGAGATATCACAGATGGTTTTTTCTAATGAAGACTGTATCAACTCAATCAATATTTGCTCTGATTCAAGCTTAAAAATAAAAAGAGATAGCATCTACAACCATAAAAAAGTCCACGTTATTTGTTGATTTATGGGCTGGTTATCACAAACTCCCCAGTGAATACAGTTACTCAACTCAAACAATTTCCTGAGGGTTGGACTTTGGCAGCTTCAAATTATTACATCATGTACAACAAGAAAAACTGTATGCTGATAAAGGACAGAAAGCCTTATATTTTTTCTTTTTGTAAGAGCTTAGAAAACTGTCATTTACAATAAATTTGTCCAAAAGCAGCTGGAAAAAAAAACAAGACATGTTTCACTTTACTATTAAGTGACAAATGTAACGACTAAGAAATGACATTTGGGGACTTCCCTGGTAGTCCAGTGAGTAACACTCCGTGCTCCCAATGCAGGGGGGTCCAGTTCGATCCCTGGTGGGGGAACTAGATCCCGCATGCATGCCACAACTAAGAAGTCTGCATGCCACAACTAAGAGCCCACATGCCACAATCAAGAGTCCACATGCCATAATTAAGAAGTCCACATGCTGCAACTAAGACCCAGCACAGCCAAAAATAAATTAATAAATTAATTTTAAAAATAAATAAAAAGAAATGACATTTGCAGGCTATTTAGCCCCTCCTTATAAAGATCCAGAGCTATATAGATAATCTACTGACTTCCAAGGGAGGCAGCATGATAGTAGAAAGAACATAGTGGTTTAAAGTGCAGGCTTTGCAGGGCCAACCACATTATATAACCTCAGGAAACACCATGATCATAGTGGAGATCCAGGAGGCACCATTCCCAGGGAACACAATGTGATTTATAAAACTTAGGGACCGGGCTTCCCTGGTGGTGCAGTGGTTAAAAATCCGCCTGCCAATGCAGGGGAAATGGGTTCGAGCCCTGGTCCGGGAAGATCCCACAGGCCGTGGAACAACTAAGTCCATGTGCCACAACTACTGAGCCTATGCTCTAGAGCCCACGAGCCACAACCACTGAGCCTGTGAGCCACAACTACTGAAGTCCATGGGCCTAGAGGCCACGCTCTGCAACAAGAGAAGCCACCACAATGAGAAGCCCGCGCACCACAATGAAGAGTAGCCCCCGCACACCACAACTAGAGAAAGCCCATGCCCAGCAACAAAGACACAACATAGCCAAATATAAATAAATAAAATAAATAAATTTTTAAAATAAATAAATAGAAATAAAACTTAGGGACCTAGAGTTCACATGGTAGAACAGGTTTGGACTCTACCACCTAACAACTGTGTTATCTTGACCAACTTATTGAATCAATTATTGAAGTCTCAGGTACCTCATCAGTAAAATGGAATTTAAAAATATATATATGTCTCTCATACAACTCTTACGAGAGTTAAATGAAATAGTGTGTGTGTATACATACATATATGTGTATATATATTTTATATATATATATATATATATATAATTAGCCCAGTATCTAGCAAATGAGACATAAATGTTTTGATGATAATTATGAAGAAGCAGGATAAAATGAATCTAAATTCCAATCCTGCTACATCACTTTCAGGTCATTTACTACATGTAATAAATGTGATTTCTTGAGACTATTGCAACAAAATTATAACACTTAGGGCCAGGTACAAAATAGGAGCTCCATAAATAGTAGCTGTGATTATGATAACTGCATCCCCTATACCCATCCTCTCTCTTTCCTTCTCCCTTTCTCTCTTACACACACCGCCCCCCTCCCACACACACACTTACTGTAAAAATTCTATGAGATTAAACTATAATAGATAGCACAAACCAAAAGCCACATCAAAATGAGGGAAAATGTATTCTAAAAATAATGCATTTTCAATACAATTCACCTCGACTACTGTGGTAACTTCCAAACTATTCTCCCCCTTCTAATCCTACCTATAAAATGGTGCCAAAAGCAATCTCCGATCAATTACTATTTAGCTCAAAAAACTTCAGTGACAAAATACTTACACTTAAAACACAAAAAAATGAGTTGTTCTATGTATACACCCGGCATTTTGCTCAATAAGGAATATGTATATTTATTGAAGAAAACCTGCATATAAGTGGACCCATGCAATTCCAGTCCCTGTTGTTCAAGGGTCATCTGTATTACCCTTCCCCCAGCCCCATCTTCCCAGTATTTCCTAATACTAATAATCCACTCCACTCAGCAAACCTGTCTGAAGAAGCCATCCTGCTGGCAATTTATAGTAATAAAGACTAATGATAGTCACACCCTATTAGGAAGGAGTAGTCATTTATATTTAATTCATTTCCCAAAAGATTTTCTAACTACTGTCCCCTACCAATTGGGATTTAATCTCTCCCTCCCAGGAACATTTTGTTAATCAGTTCTTAACCAACACCCGAGTACTTTATTAGAATAAAAAGCAGAAAGTGACATTGCCTTACACTCAGCAGATGTTCAACACTTGTTAAATAAAAGAATAAATGAAGAACTAAGTTTTTTGAAATACATTTTTCAATTTAGAGATAACTCAGTTATAAGTATAACCAGTCATCTCTTTATTTCTTCCCTGAATCTCCTGCCTAAATCATATCATACCTAAATCATACCTTCTGTTTCCCAAAGGTCTATGGAAGAAAGATACTCTACCTAATAGCCAGTAGAACAAACACAACATTCTTCCTCAAACATGCTGCTAGTAAGGCTTCCCTGGTGGCGCAGTGGTTGAGAATCTGCCTGCCAATGCAGGAGACACGGGTTCGAGCCCTAGTCTGAGAAGATCCCACATGCCGTGGAGCAACTGGGCCCGTGAGCCACAACTACTGAGCCAGCCCGTCTGGAGCCTGTGCTCCGCCACAAGAGAGGCCGTGACAGTGAGAGGCCCGCTCACCGCGATGAAGAGTGGTCCTCGCTCGCCGCAACTAGAGAAAGCCCTCGCACAGAAACGAAGACCCAACACAGCCAAAACTTAAATAAATAAATAAATAAATAAATGTAAAACAAACATACTGTTAGTAGCGCCAAACTAGTAACTGTGGTAGATAAAGGGAAAAAAGTCAATAGTGAATACATTAGGCCCCAGGATAGCAAAATGATAACTATGAGTTCCATAAAGTTGCCTTATATTATCCTCTAGTTCAGTAACTTAGAACTAGAGAGTTTTTTCCTAATTTTTTAAACCCTAAGATTGTTTTTCAACTTAAATGTTCAATTGCAACCATGCAGTATTTATTAATCATTATAAACATACCACTTAAAAAAAAAGGAGCTTACAATTTAAAAAATTAAAAAAAAATAAACATACCACTGCCCAAATTATTTCAGCACAAACAATAATGAAAGCATGATGGCTCTATCAAAAGCCACTGACTGCACTGGCTTGACTCGTTTCTGCTAGGAGAACACTGGCACTGAATGGCACAAGCAACTCCAGTGTGAGAGACCAAGCACATGACTGGGAAGGTGACAGAGGATACGAAGGAAAGAAAGGCATGTATCAAGAACCCCTCCTCTCTGGGGGCAGGAGTGGAGGGAAGGGCAGGGATCCACTGAAATCTACTCTAAAAGCCTTCTAATACTCAAATAAAATCATGCTGCCAGACTCCTGGTTTTGAGCCAGTTCGAATCCCACCTCTACTTCTGACAACTGAGAGACCTTAAGCAAAGTACTTACCCCCCAGCTCTTTCAGCTGTAAAATTATAATAACAGTAGCCACCACTTAGTGAACACCAACTTTATGCTAGGCACCAGACACATGGTACGTCCTTTAATTCTCACAATTAATCTACCAAGTAGGGATTATTTCCCTCATTTTCCAAAAAAAGAAAAACCCATGTTCTACCTATGCATGACTGTTTCCCAAAGGGATAATACTACCTATCTGACAAGGTCATATTGGGAATTAGAAGTAAATGCAAAGCACTTAGCATAGAAACTAGCACTTGCCACATGGTAGTAGAGCTCAGGAATTCATTATTATACAAGTGCACCTATCACTTGAATAAGTGATTCAATTGAACCGCAATGAAATACCACAAACAAGTTTTCCCTCACATCATCTACTATAAAAATGACTTTTAATTAGCAGTACTTCTGAAGAACCCAAGGCTTATAACTTTATAACTGCTTGAAATACCAGAATATCATCCATTCAATGCCAACACATACACACACACACACACACACACACTGTTTCTTAGTTGAAGATCAAAACGTATAATCCAAGGAAATAGAAAGCCCATTATGAAAGTGATATTTGACTTAAGTTGAACACCGAATATTAAATATTTTACTTTCAAAAGGATTATAGACCTCACATCTCAAGAGAGAAGGTGCTAATGAACAAATCTAACTTCCCAAAAGTAATTCCCAGAACCATCTGTTATCCTCAGTACTCAGCAAACCATTTCCCAGAATTGACAATATATTGCCAAAATTTTAGTGAATTTTGCCAACATTTGCTGAGAAGAAAAAAGAATCATTCCAATTCTGGAAATAAATGCTACTTTCCAGCTTAGCCACAAAATAAGACCTCTTCTTCATTATTTCTTTTATCAGTATGTTAATACTGAAAATAAGTATAAAGAAATCACAAATAACCTTCTATCTGAAGGAAATTTAAAATACTAAACCCACAACCCTTGCCTTTAATTCTATGAGCTCAAGAAAATCTATGAGAATGGGTTTTTAAACCAATAATAAAAATCAAAGTTCCAAAGCCTTAATAATTGAATAAGAGGAGGGAAGCACAGAAACAACAGTCAGCATTAAAGAAGCCTTCTGAAAGTTAAGAAGTTAACCTCACTTTCAAGGTTTAAACTTTGCCCGTTAAAAGCAACACTTCACAAAGACTGACCAGTTCCCTACATCCCTCCACCCACCCAGTTTTACCATAAGCACGTACTTACCAGAGAGCACACTCAAACCTCCAGCAAAAGGCCACCAGAAATCACAAGGGCATTTGTGGGACCAGTGATACAGGAATGGGGAGGGGCAAGGGAAGAGCTAGAGTTCTGGGGAGGGAAGGGTACGTTGGGAGGAGACAACTGAAGCTAGCAACAATGGGAAACTGTGAATTTAAACCACAAAGGCTTCCCGCAGAACAGAGTAACAGGGAAAGGGCAATTCTTTTTACCACCTACCAGGAACTCAGCACTGACAATTCATGATAAAGCTAAAATCATGGAGCTTCCAACGAAACACAAAGTAAACTTAAGAAACTAACCAAAAGTAACTTGAAAGGACACACCACAAACTTCATAAAGGCTTAAGAAAAACATTTAGGAGTCTGTTTCCTCCCGGAGCATTCCTGATGACAGAGGTCAGCAGTATAACAATAAGGTTTGCGGAGTGGCAGCTGCTTTCAAATGGAGGGCCAGCACTAAAAAAGTCCTTTGCACTAAGTCAAAAGGAGCACTTGAAGACGCTTTCGTAGTGCTTTTGAGAAAACCAAAACAGTGTCGTGTTTGAATCCTTAATTCATAATTCCAAGACTGTATAGACTTAAATTGAATTAAATCATTTTAAGACGCAAAACTCTTCCAACTATCTTAAACAAGACACACTCTTAAAGAAAATTAATGTGTAAACTGAGAGGTTGGATTCAGGAATCAATTTTTAAAAGCTTGGACTCTCAAAGATTCCCAACCTGAAAGGCGAGGACAGTGAAAAATCTCCCCCCTTCTCTCAGGGAAGAGGCCAAATTATATCACCAAGAACAAACAGCAGGCAGAGTCCTGCCCCCAAACATGTGATCATTCCACCCAGAACTCACATTTGCAGGCAGGGCACAAAGGCCCCAGAGGACCAACGCACACCCTTCTATGTACTACTCCCTGTTATAAAACAGCTTTATTGAAAGGAGTTGTTTTATAAGCATACTGATGAAAAAACTCATCAGCAGAATCCTTGCCAAATAGGAAGTTCTGTTGTATTTCTATAGGTTGAGAGAAAATGTATGGGTTGATTTTTTTAAAGATTTAATTAAGATTTATTGGCAAAATTAAACAAAAGCAGGCACTACCCAAAACTAATTAAGCTCTTACATTTTAACAATATACTAGTCTAAAGTAGTCCTTTCACAAGAAGGGAAGTGCCCAAATTAAAAAAAAAGAAAGAAAGAAAGAAAGAAAGAAACTATTGCTTTTCTTTTGCTAACCATTAGCATTCTAATTCAGGTCTCCTAGTGTTTGGTGGAGGGGGTGGTGGAGATGTTAGTGTCATTTCAAAATGTGAAACACAGGATTTCTACGATCAGTGCTAAATACAAAAAAAGAGTGTACAAATATCAAGGTCAAGCTCTCCAATCAAGTCCTTAAGAGATGGTTATATACTCCTTGTGGAACTAATCAAATAAAACTAAGAATACTGGGGCAACCCTGGTTACAATGCAACTAGGTAACATGACTTCTCATCTCAGCCAGGCAAGGGAGGCGATCCACAGGGAAATCTTACCTTATGAACTGTAATCTCTTTTGAAGCCCCTCAGAAAATACTTCATGCAAAACTCTCCTACATACTCACATTCTGCCTTGTATAAGTTATTTTTGGACATTTCTTATTTCCTTTTCAAGACTGCATAGGAGATTCTGTCTCATATAAAGAGAACCCTGTGTCAACCACTAGGCATCTCAACCCAAAATAAATTGAGTAACTACAGCTTTGTGCTAGATGAGTGCCAAATTGCTTATAGGAGTGTTTTTGTGGGCATGATTGCTAGGTCAAGATGTTGCAAGAAGGGGGACCACTTCCAGGGCTCGAGAGTGGGCTCTTGTCTAACACTCGGAAATGAATCCGAGGAGACACACATACTGACAAAAGCAAAAGACTTTACTGGGAAGGGGCGCCCGAGCAGAGAGCAACAGGGTAAGGGAACCTAGGAGAACTCCTCTGCCCCGTGGTTCACAGTCTCAGGTTTTATGGTAAGGGGATCAGTTTCCAGGTGGCCAATCATCTTGCTTGGCCCATATTCGGTCTGACTCAGGGTCCTTCCTGGTGGCACAGGCATGTCTCGGCTAAGATGGATTTCATCGTGAAGGTTTATGGGAGGTTGCCAGGACACATTGTCTCCTCCCTCCTCCTTCTGGCCCCTCCCAAATTTTTCCAGGTTAGTTTTACAAGACATACTATGGACTGGCGTGTCCTCCCTCCTTTCAGCTCCTCCCAAATTCTCCCGGTTAGTTTTCCACGGCAGAACCATGTTCTTCTTCAGGACCTCCTACTGTGAGACAATGCAGGCAAGCAGTTATCATCCTGCCTCCCCAGCCAAGGTGGGGAGTTTCAGTCAAGGGTTCCCAAACAAAGAGGGAGACTAACATATATGGGTTTAGATGTCATTTTTAAATGTTCAGGGATCCTGAAGTTGGATGACACTGGTTACAACAGTGAAGCTGAGCAGGAGCCTGCAGAGCCTTCCCAGGTACAAAAGCCGCTCCGTGTCTCAGTTTCTTGGTTGTAGAAAAAAGGCTTTAGTCTCCTAGGCCTTCCATGAGTTCCAAAGAGCAGCCTCATGCAATCAATGATTCGATTAGTCACAAGACTCCTGGTTCCTCCTGAAGGGATACTGATAACAATCTGATGCATATCTTCGAGCTGTTCTGCAGAAACTAAGACACACACACACACACACACACACACACACACACACACACACACCCGACCTCCCAGGTAGAGAATGGTGACTACATCTAACCACAAGCACTAGACCCCAGACTATCTGGAACCAGAAGATTGATGACTGAGATTCCAGGAACATTACCCTGTTACCTCACCATCAACCAATCAGAAGAATGTCCATGAGTTGATCAGGCACCCTGCAACCCTCACCCATAATGTTGCCTTTAAAAAACCCTTTCCTGGGACTTCCCTGGCCGTCCAGCGGTTAAGACTTCACCTTCCAATGCCGGGGGTGCGGGTTCGATCCCTGGTCAGGGAGCTAAGATCCCACGTGCCTCGTAGCCAAAAAACCAAAACATAAAATAGAAGCAATATTGTAACAAATTCAATAAAGACTTTAAAAATGGTCCACATCAAAAAAACTTTAGACAAATAAAGCTTCCCTGAAAGTCACTGGGGAGTTCAGGTCTTTTGAGCACAACTGACTGTTCTCTTTGCTTGGCACCCTGCAGTAAATGCTGTGCTTTCCTTCATCACAACCTGGTATCAGCAGATTGGCTTTCCTAGGCTCCAAGCATGTGAACTCAAGTTCGGTTCAATAACAACAGTACTTTGTAAAACTGTGCTTCAACAAAACTTGTCCTATTTTTCAAGTACTTTGCAGGGAATGTTACACCATAAGAGTCCACCTTTGACTATACAGACAAAGACCTCTGAAAAAATATAAAAAATTTTAGCAGGGAGAAACTACTTCTAAGACTTGAATAAAACAATCAAGAGAAATCCTTGTGTGGGTGGGTGGGGTACGTGGGGGGGTGATATGGAAGAACATAGGCCGAAAACTCCCACTTGGTCACATCCACTATCCAGAGGGGTAGGGTACAGCAGAATGTTCAATTTAATAAGAGAATATTTTGCTTCTCTTAGAGCCATAAAAGAGAAACAGAATTTCTCTAAGAAAAACCAAGGTGACTCCCTCCTGGAGTAACCCCAAAAATCATTTTTGTTGGGTTTTATTTCTGAGATGCTAATGATAATGCTGATATTTGCGGAAAGGAAGGAGTTGAGTGGCTCCAGAGTAGGAGCCAGATTGGAAAATAAAAGTGTCTTGATTCTAGCACTCTAGGGAGCAGTGAGGAAATTTGGAGACTTTTAAATAAATTATGGAGGATTGAGGTGGGGAGGGGCAGAGTAAAGACTGCTTTATATCAAGTGGAAGCCCATGGAACAGTAGCATTTGACTCCTGGCTATGTGTTCACATGGGGGAAAAAAAAGCTTAAACTGGAGTTTGGAAAATGAAAATAAAATATGGACTTGATCTTAGTTAACAAGGAACCCAAGAGAAAATATTCTAGCCTTTGACTCTAGATTGTAAAGAAGAATATACTGGAAAGTCCATAGAAAACAATAAAAACTATATACCTAATTTGTATCTAGTTTATATTCTGAGATTTATTTAGTGTCAGTAAATAGCATATGTACCTTGAATAGCTGATTATTTTACTCAAGTACCCATTACTAAGAAGAGGTATAATGCAAAAAAGGAAGAGAGAAGAAAAAAAAAACGAAACAATTATGATCCTAAGGACATACTTCGGATAAACTCTGGCTGTTAACCACAGACCTAAGCAACAAACCATCCAAAAACAGTTCTGTGTATTTCTCACACAAATGGACTCTGAAAAAAGAGGAAAGGCAGTCAGGGGCCACTTATTTGAGTTTCTAATGTCATAATATCATTATCATTTAAATTCATATATTTAATTACATCTTGCATTATCCTAAAAATTATTTGAAATAGCACTATGTCATTATGAATATAGCCAACATATCTCTAGAACAATGGTTTAAAATTTCTTCAAAGAGACTGAAAGCTTCTAGAGAGGAGTAAGGATGTCAAATATCTCTCAAGCACCACAGAATCACCTAAATGCTAGTGAAACCTAGCAGGACTCTGTGGGGCTCTTGGGCCTGGAAGCCTTTCAAACAGTTGCTAATCAGGGAAGGGAGGGGATGCAGAGACAAGGGAGGAGCAGCCAACAAACAACAGTGTAGCCTTGGGGCAGGGTCCTCAAGGGATACTCATAATGATATCTTTGAGCTCTTTTACAGAACTAAAATCCCCAACAAATGGAAGATATTAGCATTCTTTATTCCAGAGAAGGGCACAGTTTAATAACCTCCAGAAGCTCATCAGGAAACCACCTGAGGCCAGATTAAAGGAGTGCAGGCCCTGCACACACCCTGATCCTTATCAGCAACCCCACCCTTGAACCACTGCTGTAAAACTCCTCATCAGGAATTCCCTGGCGATTCAGTGGTTAGGACTCTTTGCTTTCATTGCTGAGGGTCCAGGTTCAACCCCTGGTCAGGGAACTAAGATCCCACAAGCTATGTGGCATGGTCAAAAAAAAAAAAAAAATCCTCACCAAATCCCCCCACATTGGGACACACAGTTTTTCAGGGCACAAGTCTTCTGTGTCCCCCTTTGCCTGACAAAGCAATAAAGCTATTCTTTTCTACTTCACCCAAAACTCTGTCTCCAAGATTCAATTCGGCACCAGAGCGCAACTTCTAGAGCTCTTTCTTCTAGTGCTCTTACTCCAAATCTGTGAAGATTTAGGGCAGGCACATAATGAGAGGACTAAAGGACAGTGGTGACTGTGCCAAAATTTCAGGATGGCCACAAACTAAAATTGTGAATAAAATGAAGAGCAATTTGCTCCCAGTTCTGATAACACCTTGCTATGTCACTGAAATAATTATGCGTGTTAACTCAGAAGATTCTAAAGGCAAAAACTCTCCTTAAGAGGTTTCACAAGAACCAAATTGAGTCTACAGTTGTGCTATGCTGTCAGCAGAGTAATTTACATTTTGGGCAATATTTATCCTAAATCGTCTCTGGTCTTCTCTAGCTGTAGTGAAAGCCTCTGAGATTTCTACCACATTTCAGCATTTTATAACTGATTTGGGGTAGAGTTACTAATAATGTATTAAGATATACATGCTAGGGGAAATTCCCTGGTGGTCCAGTGGATAGGACTCCATGCTTCCACTGCCAGGGCCTGGGTTCAATCCCTGGTCAGGGAACTAAGATACTGCAAGCCACGTGGTGCGGCCAAAATATATATATATATATATATATATATATATATATATATATATATATATATATATACACACACACACACACACACGTGCTAAATTTTTCCCCATGTTCAACTGAACCTTAATAACCACACCATCATTGGCACAGTGGTTAGGAATCTGCCTGCCAAAGCAGGGGACACAGATTCAAGCCCTGGTCAGGGAAAATCTCACATGCCGCAGAGCAACTGAGCCTGTGCACCACAACTACTGAGCCTGCACTCTAGAGCCCGTGAGTCACAACTGCTGAGCCCGCATGCCACAACTATTGAAGCCCACATGCCTAGAGCCCGTGCTCCGCAACAAGAAAAGCCACCACAATGAGAAGCCCGTGCGCTGCAACAAAGAGTGGCCCCCACTTGCTGCAACTAGAGAAAGCCCACACACAGCAACGAAGACCCAATGCAGCCAAAAATAAATAAATAAAAATTTTTTTTAAATCCTTTAAAAAAACAAAGTCACACCATCATGCCAGGACAATTCAAGGGGGAAAGAACAGTCTCTTTAACAAACAGTACTGGGGACTTCCCTGGTGGCGAAGTGGATAACACTCCACGTTCGATCCCTGGTCAGGGAACTAGATCCCACATGCATGCCGCAACTAAGAGTTTGCACGTCACAACTAAGGAGCCCACCTGCCACAATTAAGGAGTCTACCTGCTGCAACTAAGGAGCCGGCGAGCCACAACTAAGGAGCCTGCCTGCCTCAACTAAGACCCAGCACAACCAAATAAATAAATTAAATAAATAAATATTTTTTAAAAAAATAGCGTTGAGGCTGTTACCCGAAAATTGGGTTCGCCTCTTGATGCATGTCCAGCCAAAAGACACAACCAAGCCAAAGACTGGGAGAAGGAAGGATTTATTACTTGCAGCAAGTAAGGAGAACACCAAGGATCTTTCCCAAAGCAGTGTCTCCCCAAATAGCAAAATTGGGAAAGTTTTAAGCTAAGAGTACATGCATATTCATGAAGGGACTTGGGCCAACAACAGAGTCCAAGCTTTAGTTGACTGAAGTCACAAGGGTCAGAAAAGGTCAACATAATCATCCCTCAAGTTCCAGCTTTTCTGGTGGTTGAGCACTTCATGCTAATCTTTACCACTGAAACAGAACTGGGAGTCTTTACAACTGATACATTATCTTTGCTATTGTTACTTCTCTTGTCTGACAACTGGTCTGCTTATTTTTGCATTCTTTTGTTCCCTTAAGATCACTAATTACTGAGACTTGTTCAAGGACTAGCACTGTGACCAGGCTTAGATCATAAAATGGCTTAGGCCAAAAATGGCTACTCTTATATCAAGAAAGCCATGCCTGGTTCTCTTTCTCTGGGGAACCCCAACCCTATCTGCTTACAAGGAAACTGGATATCCATATGCAAAAAAATGCAGCTGGACTCCTATCTCATACCATATGAAAAAAAATTAACTAAAAACGGATCAGGGACTTCCCTGGTGGTCCAGTAGGTAAGACTCCATGCTTCCGATGCAGGGGGCCCAGGTTCGATCCCTGGTCAGGCGGGAAACTAGATCCTGCATGCATGCCACAACTAAGAGTTTGCATACCACAACTAAGAAGCCCCCATGCCGCAACTAAAGATCTGGCGTACCACAATTAAACAGGCCACAACGAAGATCCCACATGCAGCAAATAAGACCCAGCACAACGAAAATAAATAAATAAATAATTTTAAATAAATAAATAAAAATGGGTCAGATATCTAAATAAATGAGCTAAAACTATTAAAACTTTTAGAAGAAAGTTTAAGCATACAACTTCATGATTTTGGGTTAGGCAAAGTCCTCTTAGATATGACACAAGCAGCAAAAGGAAAAATAGATAAATTTGACGTCATAACAATTAAAACTTTTATGTTTTAATGGACACCATCAAGAAAGTAATAAGATGGGGCTTCCCTGGTAGCACGGTGGTTAAGAATTCGCCTGCCAATGCAGGGGACACAGGTTCGAGCCCTGCTCCGGGAAGATCCCACATGCCACGGAGCAACTAAGCCCATGCACCACAACTACTGAGCCTGCGCTCTAGAGCCTGCAAGCCACAACTACTGAGCCCGTGTGCCACAACTACTTAAGCCTGCGCCTAGAGCCGTGCTCCACAACAAGGCAAGCCACCGCAATGAAAAGCCCATGCACCACAACGAAGAGTAGCCCCCGCTTGCCACAACTAGAGAAAGCCCACACGCAGCAACAAAGACCCAATGCAGCCTAAAATAAGTTAATTAAAAAAAAAATTTTTTAAGTAATAAGATAACCAAAAAAATGGGAGAAAATATTTGCAAATTACATTTCTGATAAGAGACTTGTATCTAGAATAGATGAAGAATACTTACAACTGAATAATAAAAGCAATCCAATTTAAAAATGGGTATTTCTTAAAACCTCAATTTAAAAAAAGTTCTGAATAGACATTTCTCCAAAGAAGATACACAAATGAATAAGCACATGAAAAGCTGCTCAACAATACAGTATGGAAATAGTCAAGAGGAGTGACTTTACAGTGAAGAAACCTGACAGCCAGTGCCTCAGGCAGGTGATCAAGGTCAATATCAACAATGATAAATCATGTTGACAACATTTACCCTTGATATGATGTGATGAGAATGATACTATATATCTGGATCTTCCACCCAAAAACCCATAACCCCAGTCTAATCATGAGAAAAGTATCAGATGAATTCCAATGGAGGGGCATCCCACAAAATACTTGACCAGTAGTAGTCCAAACTGTCCAGGTCATCAAAAATAATCAAGGGCTTCCCTGGTGGCGCAGTGGTTGAGAGTCCGCCTGCCGATGCAGGGGACACGGGTTCGTGCCCCGGTCTGGGAGGATCCCACATGCCGCGGAGCAGCTGGGCTCGTGAGCCATGGCCGCTGAGCCTGCGCGTCCGGAGCCTGTGCTCCGCAACGGGAGAGGCCACCACAGCAGTGAGAGGCCCGCGTACCGCAAAAAAATAAAAATAAAAAAAAAATAATCAAAGTTTGCAAAACCATTATAACCAAAAGGAGTGGTGATAAGTAATGCAATGTGGAATTTTAGATGTGGACTTAAACAGAAAAATAACTAAGCTGGGATGAAGTGAGAGAGTAGCATTGACATATATACACTACCAAATGTAAAATAGCTAGTGGGAAGCAGCTACGTGGCAAAGGGAGATCAGCTCGGTGCTTTGTGACCACCTAGAGGGGTGGAATAAAGAGGGTGGGGAGGGAGACACAAGTCGGAGGGGATATGGGGATATACGTATGCATATAGCTGATTCACTTTGTTATACAGCAGAAACTAACACAACACTGTAAAGCAATTATACTCCAATAAAGATATTTTTTTTTAAAACTGGGGCTTCCCTGGTGGCGCAGTGGTTGAGAGTCTGCCTGCCGATGCAGGGGACACGGGTTCGTGCCCCGGTCCGGGAAGATCCCACATGCGGCGGAGCAGCTAGGCCCGAGAGCCATGGCCGCTGAGCCAGCGCATCCGCTGCAACGGGAGAGGCCACAACAGTGAGAGGCCCGCATACCCAAAAAAAAAAAAAAAAATGAAGACATCTTAACAAACTATGGGCTTTGGTTAATAATGTTTCAATATTGGTTTATTAACTGCAACAAATGTGCCACACTAGTGTAAGATGTTACTAATAGGGGAAACTGTGGAGAGACACAATAGGGTAACTCTCTACTACTGAAAGGAAGCAGGACCCTGTGAGGCCCACCTGGGTATAAATCCTTTCCATGTCCCCTGTTTCCTGTTTGTAGGAAACAGGCTTCATTCAGCCACCTTGACTTTCCCTGAGTTCCAAAGGGCAGATTCAAACAGTTGCTTATCAGGGAAGGGAGTGAATGCAGAAACAAAGGAGGAGCAGTTAAGAAACAACAATGCAGGGACATCCCGGGTGATCCAGTGGTTAAGAATCCGCCTTCCGATGTATGGGATGTGGGTTCAATCCCTGGTCAGGGCCACAGCTAGAGAGAAGCCCGTGCGCTGCAATGAAAGATCCCGCATGCCGCAACTAAGACCCGATGCAGCCAAATAAATAAAAAAATATTTTAAAAAAAGAAAGAAACAGTGCAGCAATAAAAGCGGGGTCCTGGTTCCTCCTCAAGGAATATACATAATAATACCTTTGAGGGCTTCTGTAGGAAATAAGGCCCCCACCTAGGTAGAGGAGGGTAACTTCAGGCTGTGCACAAGATTCTTGGAACACCACCCTGTTACTTCACTACCAACCAATCAGAAGAAAGCCTGCACACAAAATAAGGAAGATTGACCTCCTCCCCAAATGATTCTCCCTTAAAACACTTTCATGGGGCTTCCCTGGTGGCACAGTGGTTAAGAATCCACCTGCCAATGCAGGAGATACAGGTTCGAGCCCTGGTCCAGGAAGATCCCACATGCCGCAGAGCAACTAAGCCTGTGCACCACAACTACTGAAACCCACGCGCCTAAAGCCAGTGCTCAGCAACAAGAGAAGCCACCGCAAGGAGAAGCCTGCGCACCGCAACGAAGAGTAGCCCCTGCTCGTCACAACTAGAGAAAGCCCACGTGCAGCAACGAAGACCCAATGCAGCCATAAATAAACAAACAAACAAATAAATAAATAAATAGAACACTTTCATGGTTAAGCAGAATCGTCAGAGTTGGTTTTTAGGCACAGGTCTGCCATCTCCCCAGATTGCCAGCCTCCTGAATAAAGTAACCTTTCCTTTCCAACCAACATGTCTGTCAAGTGTCAGCTTTTGAGCAGTGAGCGAGCAGCAGAAGCTGAATTTGGTAACACTATTTGCTCAATTTTTCTATAAATCTATAACTGTTCTAAAAAATAAACTGCTTTTTATTAGCTTGTTAATAATTAATAATTTTTAAAAAACATGGTTAAATTAAACAAAGAAATGAAAATCAAAACCACCTCTTCACACCAAAATGGCTAAAATAATAAGGGTTAACAAGAGTGGAAAGAAATCTGAATCTTCCTGCACTGCTGTTGGAAATGTAAAATGGTACAGCCACTGTAAAAAACAGCCTGGTAGATCCTCAAAAGATTAAACATAGAGTTACCATATGACCCAGCAATTCTATTCCTAGAGATAGATAGGTAGGTAGGTAGGTTAGGTAGGTAGGTGGGTAGGTAGAGAGATAATCTCCAAGAGAAATTAAAACATATGTTCACTTAAAAACTTGTACATGGGGCTTCCCTGGTGGCGCAGTGGTTGAGAGTCCGCCTGCCGATGCAGGGGACGCGGGTTCGTGTCCTGGCCCGGGAAGATCCCACATGCCGCGGAGCAGCTGGGCCCGTGAGCCATGGCTGCTGAGCCTGTGCGTCCGGAGCCTGTGCTCCACAACGGGAGAGGCCACAACAGTGAGAGGCCCGTGTACAGCAAAAAAAAAAAAAAAACTTGTACATGAATGTTCATAGCAGCATTATTCATAATAGCCAAAAAGTGGAAACAACCCAAATGTATATCAACTGATAAATTGATAAATAAAATGTGATATATTCATACCATAGAACAGTATTCTGTCATTATAAGAATGAAGTACTAATACATGCTACAACATGAATAAACCTTGAAAATATCATGCTAAGTGAAAAAGGCCAGTCACAAGGACCACCTATTGTACGATTCCAATTATATGAAATATCCAGAATAGGCAAATTACAGAGATAGAAAGTAGATTAATGGTTGCCTAGGACTGAGAGGTGGTGTGAAAGAAATAGAAAGTGACTGCTAATAGACATACCATTAATTTTGGAGGTGATAAAAATATTCTAAAATTAATTGTGGTGATGGTTGTTCAACTCTGTAAAGATATTAAAAACTACTGAATTGTAAAACTTTAAATGGATGAATTGTGTGGTATGTGAATTATATCTCAATAAAGCTATTATTTTAAAAAATCACAGTTTTCCTCTTTGCAAAACAAGGACACTGTTCCATGTCTGTGGTTTAAATTAGGTTCCCATAAACAACAGCAGCTGTCACCTGGTAAAACTAGATGGCTTCAAATGCTTGGCAAACAACTTATGTGTGTATGAGATTTTGAATAGCTGTTTTTAAAGAATACATAAGCAAGAAAATCAGGCTGTCAGGGCATTCTTACTGTCTGACATTGTCATTTAGTTCAGGACAGAATGCAATCACCATTTCTCTAATCAAGAAGTCAACAGTACTGATTACATGTATGTCCAAAGTGAATGGACACAGATAATTCACTGTGACAAAAATAAGGCTGAAAATGACACCAACATGTCACAGCAGCAAAAGTCAGAGTACAAGTGTTACGTTTGGGTGGAAAGACAGAACAGATGAACAAGGCAGCCTGAAACAACACTTGCTGGGCACACCCTTTGCTAAACAATTACAAACATTTCCCTACATGTCTGTAGAAATCCTTCCTGTTGCTTTTTGGGCAAATTTCCCCAGAGTACTCTCAGAAGCTGACTTAAAACCGTCTGTTTGAAAAACAATCTGACTGTGCTCAAGGTGCAAAGAAAGCAGAGAACTAATGAACCTTTGGTGAGTGAAAAGGGGGACAAAAGGATAGGGGGAAAAGATGGGCAAGTATTTACCTTCATTAAAGAGACTTAAACACCACTCCCGAGTTGGTGATCTGAACTAGGAACACGGGAAAAGGGAGACATGACAGCATGGTATTAATGGTTTGGGAAAGGAACTGGTCCTTTGTGCCACTTTATTTTCTTTCCTTAAACAAAGAATTTAAATGTCCAGTTCACAGAGAGAAAAAATAGATGACCAATAAAGATAAGGAAAATGTCCTATCTCATTCATATTAAAGAAATGTAAAAGAAAAGTACTATCACCTTTTGTATCTCAGAATGCCAAGTATTTAAAAGTTTGGTGAAACCAGAGCAGGTGAGGGTGAGGGGAGGGGTAAACTCTCATTCACTCCTGGTAGAAATAAAATTAATTTGGTGGTATTTCTCAATTTAAAATGCTTATACCGGGGCTTCCCTGGTGGCGCAGTGGTTGAGAGTCCGCCTGCCGATGCAGGGGACACGGGTTCATGCCCCAGTGCGGGAAGATCCCACATGCCCTGGAGCGGCTAGGCCCGTGAGCCATGGTCGCTGAGCCTGCGCGTCCAGAGCCTGTGCTCCGCAACGGGAGAGGCCACAACAGTGAGAGGCCCGCGTACCGCAAAAAAAAAAAAAAAAAATGCTTATACCCTTTGTTTCAGCAATTCAACTTCCAGAAATTTACCCTGCAGTTTGCAAAGATAATGTAGAAAGATATTACAGTTGCACCGTTTGTAATAAGTAAAAACTAAATGTCTGTCAATAGGAGATTGGTTAAATTATGGTAAGTCTCATTTGGGAATATTTACAGATGAAATAATATGTAAGAAATTTACTTCAAAATAATTATGGGTTGACTAAGGAGGAGTGGGGGAAGGATAGATGAAACACAACTTACCATGTATTTAATAGTTCATGAAGCTGGTGATGGGTACAGGTGAGTTCAACACACTCTTCTCCTTACATTTGTATATGTTTGAAATTTTCCATAATAAAAACATACAAATGTATAAACAACCTCACTGAAGGGGGTAGTGGATAAAGGTACTGACCTAAGCAACTATGGAAATGACTGGAGTTTTTAAGACTAACGGCAAAGAAACTGAACGTTACCACTGCCATTCTAGCTAGTACAGATGCTTCCCACAGGTGTACAAGTTAACAATTCTGAAAAACACTATACATGTATACTGGAATTGAACAATTAAGTAAATGAATGGGAGATAGTGGAAGGTTTCTCACGTTTGGAATGGGAAGTTACAGATAAGACAGAGGAAAAGGCTAAAATTATCCATGTGGTAACAGATTAGAGTTGGAGTATAAACTTGTGTTTAGCTTAATAAAGATACAGATGGGGGACCTCCCTGGCAGTCCAGTGGTTAAGACTCTGCGCTTCCAATGCAGGGGGTGTGGGTTCGACCCCTGGTCAAGGAACTAAGATCCCACATGCTGCATGGCGTGGCCAAAAAATAAAACACTTTTTAAAAATAAATAAATAAAGATGGTTACCTCTAGAAATATTTACAGATGTGTATATGTATACACGCATATATTTACTTGCTGTCAGCTGAGAATGTTTAGAATCAATGACACACCAGTTGCAACAAGCACACCTAGACCTGACATCTTAGTTTCAAATACTATTTTCCAATAAAGGAATCCAAGGTTCCTTGGAGAAATGGCTAATTCTAGGCCTGGGACAGGAAATACATGAGATGAGCCTGGAGCATCTTATAATGTCAAAAAGTAAGGAAATGCTAAAAACAAAACACAACAAATATCCTAAATTGATAGAGGTATATCAAAGGGACACAGGAGACAACCAAAGGAGTGCCCAATGGCCAAATCTGAAACAATTTGAGAAGAAAAAGAAAGTAATATTGGGTTATAGGCTAAAGAATAAGATAAATATCTATGAGTCCATACCAATTTAAAGAAATGTATTCCTGGGGAATTCCCTGGTGGTTCAGTGCTTAGGACTCCACGCTTTCACTGCAGGGGGCATGGGTTCAATCCCTGGTTGGGGAACTAAGATCCCGCATGCTGCGCAGTGCAGCCAAAAAAAAAAAAATGTTTTTTTTGAAGTATAGTTGATTTACAATGTTGTGTTAGTTTCTGGTGTACAGCAAAGTGACTCCATTTTTTATATATACATATATATATTCTTTTTCATATTCTTTTCCATTATGGTTTATCCCAGGATATTGAATATAGTTCCCTGTGCTATACAGTAGGACCTTGTTTATCCATTCTAAATGTAATAGTTTGCACCTACCAACCCCATACTCCCAGTCCATCCCTCTCCCTCCCGCTTCCCTTTGTCAACCATAAGTCTGTTCTCTATAAGTCTATTTCTGTTTTATAGATAGGTTCATTTTGCCATATTTTAGATTCCACATATAAGTGATATCATATGGTATTTGTCTTTCTCTTTCTGACTTGCTTCACTTAGTATGATAACCTCTAGTTCCATCCATGTTGCTGCAAATGGCATTATTTCGGTCTTTTTTATGGCTGAGCAGTATTCCATTGTGTATATGTACCATATCTTCTTTATCCATTCAACTGTCAATGGACATTTCAGTTGTTTCCATGTCCTGGCTACTGTGAATAGTGCTGCTATGAACATAGGGTTGCATGTAACTTTTTTTTTTGTTTTGCAGTACGCGGGCCTCTCACTGTTGTGGCCTCTCCCGTTGCGGAGCACAGGCTCCGTATGCGCAGGCTCAGCGGCCATGGCTCACGGGCCCAGCCACTCTGCGGCATGTGGGATCTTCCTGGACCGGGGCACGAACCCGTGTCCCCTGCATCAGCAGGCGGACTCTCAACCACTGCGCCACCAGGGAAGCCCTGCATGTAACTTTTTGAATTATAGCTTTCTCTGGATATATGCCCAGGAGTGGGATTGCTAGATCATATGGTAATTCTATTTTTAGTTTTCTGAGGAACCTCCATACTGTTTCCATAGTGGCTGCACCAACTTACATTCCCACCAACAATGTAGGAGGGTTCCACACCCTCTCTAGCATTTGTTATTTGTAGACATTTTAAGGCTGGCCAGTGTGAGGTGGTACCTCATTGTAGTTTTGAATTGCATTTCTCTAATAATTAGTGATGTTGAGCATCTTTTCATGTGCCTACTGGCCATCTATATGTATTCTTTGGAGAAATGTCTATTAAGGTCTTCTGCACATTTTTCAGTTGAGTTATTTGTTTTTTTTATTGTTGAGCTGTAGGAGCTCTTTGTATATTGTGGAAATTAAGCCCTTGTCTGTTGTATCATTTATAAATATTTTCCCCCATTTTGTAGGTTGTCTTTTCGTAAAAAAAAAAATAAAAATTTTTAACAAAAAATTTAAAAAATAAATAAAATTGGCAACTGCCTAGAAAACAAACTTAGGGGAAAGGAGTAGGGGAGGGATAAATTAGGAGGTTGGGATTAATAGCTATACGCCACGATATATAAAATAGATAAACAACAGGGTCCTACTGTATAGCACAGGGAACTATATTCAATATCTTATAATAACCTATAATAGAAAAGAATCTGAAAAAGAAAAAATATATAGATATATATAAAACTGAATCATTTTGCTGTACAACAGAAACTAACACAACATTGTAAATCAACTATACTTCAATAAAAATTAATTAACTAAAATGGCCAGGGCTTCCCTGGTGGCTCAATGGTTAAGAATCCGCCTGCCAATGCAAGGGACACAGGTTCGAGCCCTGGCCCCAGAAGATCTCACATGCCGCAGAGCAACTACTGAACACCACAACTACTGAGCCTGTGCTCTAGAACCTGTGAGCCACCACTACTGAAGCCTGTGCACCTAGAGCCCATGCTCTGCAACAAGAGAAGCCACAGCAATGAGCCCGTGCACAGCAATGAAGACCCAACGCAGCCAAAAATAAAATAAGTAAAATAAATAAATTTTTTTTAAAAATGGCCAATTGCGAATAAAGTCAATATTTGTTTACCTAAAAAAAGTATATTAAATTAAGATAATAGGGACTTCCCTGGTGGCGCAGTGGTTAAGAATCTGCCTGCCAATGCAGGGAACAAGGGTTCGATCCCTGGTCCGGGAAGATCCCACATGCCTTAGAGCAACTAAGCCCATGTGCCACAACTACTGAGCCCATGCGCCACAACTACTGAAGCCCACACACCTACAGCCTATGCTCCTCAACAAGAGAAGCTACCGCAATGAGAAGCCCACACACCGCAACTAGAGAAAGCCCACACACAGCAATGAAGACCCAATGCAGCCAAAAAATAAACTTCTAAAAAAAGAAAAACAAAATTTTTAATTAATATAATAAAATAAAATTACCAACTGCCACCCTATCTCCTTACCCTGCCTTAGTTTTTTTAATTGTACTTATCACTACCAGACATTACTCATTATCTACCTTCCCCATTAGAATGTAAGCTCCATAAGGCAAGGGCTTTCTTTATCTTATTTGCTACTGTATCTCCAGAGTCTAGTACACTATGTGGACACATAGTGGGCATGCCATAAATAACTTGCTGAATGAATAAATGATTAGGGTGTTAGGTGAAAAGAGCAGATTATAACAGTATTTTCAAAAATATTTCATTTTTATAAAATCAAGCAAAATGGAAAACAAAAGCTACTATACACGCGCAGAGTCAATTCTCATTACATGGATTCCTCATATGCCAATTTTCCTACTCACTAAAATAATTTGTAACCTCAAAATCAATATTTGCAACACTTCTGTGATCACTCATGGACATGTGAATGCACAGAATGGTGAAAATTTTGAGTTGCCTGAGGTGCACATTCCCAACTAGGTCAAAGCCTGAAGGCAATACTCAGCCTTCTGTTTCAGCTCTCATACTACTAACTAGTGTCCTTTTAGTGGTTTATTTAGTACAACATTTTTCACATTTTTGTGCTTTTGGTTGGTGATTTCACTGTTTAAAATAACCCCCAAGTGTAGTACTGAAGCCTATTGTTTCTAAGTGCAAGAAAGCTGTGATGTGCCTTCTGGAGAAAATATGTGTGTTAGATAAGGTTCATTCAGGCATAAGTCACAGTGCTATTCACCATGAGTTCAATGTTAGTGAATCAATAATATATATTAAATAATGTGCCTTTAAAAAAAACACACATAAAACAAGGTTACATGTTGATTAGTTAACAAAAATGGGACCAGAGACTCATAGGAACCTAATCCTGTATTTCCCCTAGGAGCAATGATTCAGTATTCATTAATTCAGTGTTTGCTGTGATGCTATAGAACATATTAGCACAAATAATAAATCTGTGCGTATTTGTACATGTAAAATTAAATTAAAAGGTCAGAGAGATTATATACCATTATACCATGAGGTTAACATAGTTATTGTTAATATAATCTTTGGGTGGGAAGATTATAAAGTATTCTTATTTTTTCCTTATTTGTATTTTCTATTTTTTCTTTTACAATGAAAATATTTTTTGTTAGAAGAAAAAACTGAGTTGCTGCTAATATTTTAAAATAAGAATTATAGTAGTAAACATTCTATGGTAGCCAAAGGAATATAAAAACAGGAAAAGAGGGCTTCCCTGGTGGCGCAGTGGTTGAGAGTCCGCCTGACGATGAAGGGGACACGGGTTCGTGCCCCGGTCCGCGAGGATCCCACATGCCGCAGAGCGGCTGGGCCCGTGAGCCATGGCCGCTGAGCCTACACGTCCGGAGCCTGTGCTCCGCAACGGGAGAGGCCACAACAGTGAGAGGCCCACGTACCGCGAAAAAAAAAAAAAAGCAGGAAAAGAACAGTGATTTTAAATAATTAAAGTGTAAATTTATAGCTCTCCTCTTAACTTTTTAACCTGGATCTTCTAAATGAAACCTCGTATGTGCAAATACACATGTAAGCCTATACACTTCTCCCTGATTAGTGATTAACAGACTACTCAAATACTAACAGTTTGAAACTCACTCATTTATAATTATAAAATTTTAGAGTAGAAATAATCTTTGGAGAACTTAAAGTTTCTAATCTAATGCAAGAAAATTTTTTGTAATCTTTTTTACAAGAGGTCACCCAGCCCCTAACAGACTATGTTCAAGAACAGAAATCACATCATCTTATAAGGCCATACATTTTAATTTCCACCCACTGCTCTTAGTTCAATCTCTGATCAAAAACAGAGGAGATCTACTATTTCCTCTTTACATATGCCTTTCAAATTATATAAGACAAAACTCATGTGTTCCCTTAGTCGCCCTTTCCAGGCTAAATACTCTAGTACAACCAAGACTCGGAGCAGTTCACAACTTTATTCATCCCCTCATGTAATCCCCACTCTTTTAAGTATGCACTGGATCTGCTGACTTGCTTCTAACAAAATATAGCAAACGTGATGGGATGTCATTTGCAAGATTAGATTAGACTCTGGCTTCCATCTTCTTCACTGTCATGGAAGCCAGCTGCCATGTTGTATGGAGAGTCCCACAAGGCAAGGAATTGAAGGATGCCTCAGCCAACAAGCTAGAAAGGAACTAAGGTCCTCCGTCAGTTAACCCGTGAGAAGCGGAATCATGCCACAGGAGAGGCAGAACTTGGAAGCTGATCCTCCCCCAGTTGAGTCCTCAGATGAAATCAAAGCTCCTGTTAAAAACTTGTTTACAAGGACTTCCCTGGCGGTGCAGTGGTTAAGAATCCACCTGCCAATGCAGGGGACACAGGTTCGATCCCTGGTCCCGGAAGATCCCACATGCCACGGAGCAACTAAGCCCATGCACCACAACTACTAAGTCCATGCTCTAGAGACCGCAAGCCACAACTACTGAAGCCCACACACCTAAACCCCATGCTCTGCAACAAGAGAAGCCACCACAATGAGAAGCCGGCCCACCACAACAAAGAGTAGACCCCGCTCTCTTCAACTAGAGAAAGCCCACACACAGCAATGAAGACCCAAAGCAGCCAAATAAATAAATAAATAAATAAATAACTTGATTACAGCCTATGAGAGACACACTCTGATTCCTAACTCACAGAAACACAGATAACAAATATTTGCTGCTTTAAGTTGCAAAATTTTGAGGTAATTTGTTATGCAGCAATAGATGAATAATACACTAGTAATTTCACTTCTCATCATAGCCTAGAAAAATTCTCACACATGTATCTTCCTTAATTAGAGGAAAACTGAAAACAAGTTAAATGTTCATCAAAGGGGAATGAATAAATACAATGTGATACAGTCTTAAGATTTAATGCTATGTATCATTTTAAAAATGGAATATACAAGGTAGATCTCTAAGGGTGAAAAAAAGGACTGATAACTTATCTACTGCATTTGAATGAATGGAGCAGAGTTTTAGGTCCTAGCTAAGAGTCTGGGAATGATTTAATAATGATTAGAACTTTAAAAACCGAGCAAATGAAAAAAGCAAGGCAATTATGCTTAGGAAAATGAAAAATTGTATAAGAAAAGAATTATCTGGAAAGGGCGGGCCACAGTGACCCAGGAAGCAGCGAGGCAGCGGGCTCCTGAGCGGGAGTCCATGTGGGTGCCGGCCAGCAGGGAGCAGCGCCAGGTCGCCATGGCAGAGCTGCAGCAGCTCCTGATGCAGGAGGCGGTAGACTCTATGGTGAAGAGTCTGGAGAGACAGAACATCTGGGAAAGATGCAGGGCCTCATGTCCCACTGCAGCACCGTCTGTTGTGAGGACAGCCAGGCGTCCATGCAGCAAGTGCACCAGTGCATTGCGTGCTGCCATGCACCTCTGGCTCAAGCCCAGGCCCTGGTGACCAGCGAGCTGGAGAAGTTCCAGGATGGTCTGGCCCGGTGCACTATGCATTGCAACGACAAAGCCAAAGATTCAATAGATGCAGGGAGTAAAGAGCTTCAGGTGAAGCAGCAGCTGGAGAGTTGCGTGAACAAGTGTGTGGATGACCACATGAACCTCACCCCAACCATGACCAAGAAGATGAAGGAGTGTCTCTCGTCCATTGGGAAATAGATGTCTGCTATTGGCCATTGGGGCTGAAGGCAGGAATCTGTTTAAAAAGAGGAATGGAGATTTGAGTTTTCTAAGGAAAGTTTATGAATGAGGAAATTAAGGATGGCTGCAAGTTTAAGGCCTATGTCACTTGCCTCTGGACACTGGTTCCCTTGTGTTTGAATCCTAGAAAGTGAAAAAAATTGGTGCTAAAATTTGGGTCAGAGATAGCACAAGATAGCACAGGAGAGTTTTTGTGAGCCTGAATTTCATGTGGCAAGTGCTTATCCTGGCACAGATACTATGAGCTGTTTACCAGAAGGATCACTACAACATTTTCCACAAACTGGAAATAAAACAAAATCCATGAGGTCACTAATTTAGAAGGGGGCTTCTGGGGATCTGTTTTGCTTGGTTTTGTTTTATATACAAGGGCATGAAGTTACTTTAAGATGTAGAGTTGGGGGAGGTAGTTTGGATAAAAACTTTGAAAGGGTCCTTGCAGGTATTCATTTCTGGCCGTCAAAATGTGGATGCGCATTTCTTAAAATTCTCACACATGACATCTTTCAGCCTGGAGACCCTGTAAAAATATAAGAAGCGCTATCACACTGGTAGGGGAAGCAAACTTTCCCTCTAACTGGCAGCCATGATGAGCCCTGAGGCTGTCTGCAGCAGAGCCAGCCGAATCACAAGACAATCTTGCAGTGACACTCACCCTTGAAGGGAAATGGGATTTTGATTGTGCTATATGCTAGTATTCAGGAATGAACAGCGAAAGATGAATTGTTAACTGCTTAATTAAGAGAGTTATGAAGTACTGGCTTTGGAAAAATCTGGTTTTCATAAAACAAAATAGAATGAAAGCCTAAACCCAGTATTGCTTACTTTGCCCCCTGTAATAACAAAGCTCTGTTGAAACAAACCCTTGGCAACATGAAGGTCAAAGGAGAAAAAGTAAGCAACTCAGGGGCAAGCTGTGACTCTTTTAGAGCAAAAAATGGGACACAGCCCCCCGCCCCCGTTACCAAATACCACTTTTGCGACATGGGTTGTTCTTGCCCCAGTTCTGGCACCTTATCGTTTTATTAAGGACCTTGTTGTGTTTTTAGCAACTTATTACTTGATAATATAGCCTGTCTGTTTGCTGTTTCAAGACGGTGATATATTTTCCTAGTGGTTTGGTTTTAAAAATAAATAAGATGTAATTTTTCAAAACAAAACAAAACAAAAAAAGAGTTATCATCATTGTACATGATGTAGCTCAGGTTCAATATTGGTATAATATAAATAATAAATAACGACCCCAAATCACATAACTATGGTGAAAATATACCGGAGAACACATATATGTATTTAAAAGCGCCAACACTTCATATTCTTTATATTGAACACTTTATATACATTTAACAGTTTTTAAAAGCAACTAATATGATTATATTTTTAGAAATATTTAAGACACTTGATTATAGTTGCCTCTGTGGGGAGGGATAACTGCTATTTTTCCTTCTACACATATAAACTATTCACATTTTAAATTTTATTTATTTTTATTTATTTTATTTTTGGCTGCGCTGGGTCTTCGCTGCCACACGCAGACTTTCTCCAGCTGCAGCGATGCGGGGGGCACTCCTCATTGCGGTGCGCGGGCCTCTCATTGCAGTGGCTTATCTTGCTGAGGAGCACGGGCTCTAGGCACGCCGGCTTCCGTAGTTGTGGCTCACGGGCTCTAGAGCACTGGCTCAGTAGTTGTGGTGCACAGGCTTAGTTGCTCCGCGGAATGTGGGATCCTCCTGGACCAGGGCTCAAACCTGTGTCCCCTGCTCTGGCAGGCGGATTCTTAACCACTGTGCAACCAGAGAAGACCCACATTTTTAAAACTATGCACATGTATTACTTTGATAAAAATAAGATAAAGTTCCTTGTAGGGAGGTAGACGGAAGGGGCTTTGGTTTTATCTCTGTTGTTTTATTTCTAAGAGAGAAAGAAAAATTATATAACAAATACCCATGTTTCAATTTTAAATTGCATAAAATTTAAATAAATGTTTAAAATTATTTTAAAATTTCTCAATACTCCCCTCCTCAAATCCCAACAATTTCCTACATAAATGGTTTTCAGACCATTTTTGGTCCAGTCTCCCTTCCTTAGAATGCTCTCAACTTTATCAGTGTCCATTTAAACCAATATGAAAAATGTATTTCCAACCTAGCACAAAAATATATTGGAACCAAAACTTTTATGACCTGGATAAACGTAATATAGCTGAAGGTGTTTTTAGCAGCCACATTGCACAGGCAGTTGCTGCTACATTTGTGATTAACCAAAATTCCCAGATATTTTTCACATGAACTGCTGCCCAATCAGCTCTTCCTCATCCTGTTATTGTGCATTTGAAGTTTTGAATTTAAATATTCAAGGACTTACTCCTGCTAAGTATAATTTCAGTTTGAGCCCATGATTTCACCCTATGGACGTAATTTTTAAGGCTTTATTTATCATCTGTCAAATTAACTACTCCTGCATCTTTGCAATACTTACATCTCTGATTAACTTGTTTTAAAAATGTTTTAATGGGACTTCCCTGGTGGCGCAGTGGTTAAGGATCTGCCTGCCAATGCAGGGGACATGGGTTCGAGCCCTGGTCCGGGAAGGTCCCACATGCTGCGGAGGAATTAAGCCCATGCACCACAACTACTGAGCCCATGTGTCACAACTACTGAAGCCCATGTGCCTAGAGCCCCATGCTCCGCAACAAGAGAAGCCACCGCAACGAGAAGCCCGCTCACCGCAATGAAGAGAAGCCCCCGCTCACCCCAACTAGAGAAAAGCCCACGTGCAGCAATGAATACCCAACGCAGCCAAAAATAAATAAATAAATAAATAAAAATAAAATTGTTTTACTCTATCCAAGGTCCAAAGAAAATCCACCAGAGGCTTTTCCTGGTGAAATCAAGAGTCTAAGTGGATACAATTATTCAATCTTCAACACATTCATTTAGTCAATCAACCAAACCATATTTTACTATATAACAGCTATAAATGTATCATGAAAGATTGGGAGAAAGAAAAGACAACCCTCAGAATGGGAGAAAATATTTGCAAACGAAGCAACTGACAAAGGATTAATCTCCAAAATATACAAGCAGCTCACGCAGCTCAATATTAAAAAAACAAACAACCCAATCCAAAAATGGGCAGAAGACCTAAATAGACATTTCTCCAAAGAAGATATACAGATTGCCAACAAACACATGAAAGGATGCTCAACATCACTAATCATTAGAGAAATGCAAATCAAAACTACAATGAGGGGCTTCCCTGGTGGCTCAGTGGTTGAGAGTCCGCCTGCCGATGCAGGGGACATGGGTTCATGCCGCGGAGCGGCTAGGCTCCGGGAAGATCCCACATGCCGCGGAGCGGCTAGGCTCGTGAGCCATGGCTGCTGAGCCTGCGCATCCGGAGCCTGTGCTCCGCAACGGGAGAAGCCACAACAATGAGAGGCCCGCGTACAGCAAAAACAAAAACAAAAACAAACAAACAAACAAAAAAACTACAATGAGGTGGACTTCCCTGGTGGCGCAGTGGTTAAGAATCCGTTTACCAATTCAGGGGACATGGGTTTGAGCCCCGGTCCAGGAAGATTTCACATGCCGTGGAGCAACTAAGACCATGCACCACAACTACTGAGCTTGCGCTCTAGAGCCCGTGAGCCACAACTACTGAGCCTGCGTGCCATAACTACTGAAGCTCACGTGCCTAGAGCCCATGCTCCACAACAAGAGAAGACACCACAATGAAAAGCCCGCACACCGCAACGAAAGAGTAGTCCCCGCTCTCCGCAACTAGAGAAAGCCTGCACGCAGCAACGAAGACCCAACACGGACAAAAATAAATAAATTAAATTAATTTTTAAAAAAACAACTATAATGAGGTATCACCACACACAGGCCATCATCAAAAAATCTACAAACAATAAATGCTGGACAGGGTGTGGAGAAAAAAGAAACCTCTTGCATTGTTGGTGGGAACGTAACTTGATACAGTCACTATGGAGAACAGTATGGAACAGTTTTTTTCTTAAAAACTAAAAACAGAACTACCATATGACCCAGCAATCCCACTACTGGGCATATACCCTGAGAAAACCATAATTCAAAAAGAATCATGTACCACAATGTTCACTGCAGCACTATTTACAATAGCCAGGACATGGAAGCAACCTTAGTGTCCATGAACAGATGAATGGATAAAGAAGATGTGGCCCATATATACAATGGAATATTACTCAGCCATAAAAAGAAACGAAATTGAGTTATTTGTAGTGAGGTGGACAGACCTAGAGTCTGTCATACAGAGTGAAGTAAGCCAGAAAGAGAAAAACAAATACCGTATGCTAATACGTATATATATGGAATCTAAAAAAAAAAATGGTTCTGATGAACCTAGGGGCAGGACAGGAATAAAGACACAGACGTAGAGAATGTAATTGAGGACACGGGAGCGGGAGAGGGTAAGCTGGGACGAAGTGAGAGAGTGGCATGGACATATATACACTAGCAAATGTAAAATAGATAGCTAGTGGGAAGCAGCTGCATAGCACAGGGAGCTCGGTGCTTTGTGACCACCTAGAGGGATTGGATAGGGAGGGTGGGAGGGAGACGCAAGAGGGAGGGGATATGGAGATATATGTATACATATAGTTGATTCACTTTGTTATACAGCAGAAACTAACACAACATTGTAACACAATTATACTCCAATAAAGATGTTTAAATAAATTGCATTAATTTAAACATTAAAAAACATTAATATCGCGATGAAGAGTGGCCCCTGCTTGCCACAATTAGAGAAAGCCCTCCCACAGAAACTAAGACCCAACACAGCAAAAATAAATTAATTAATTAAAAAAACAAAAACAAAAAAACCCTGACAACTGGAGCCCTTGTACAATTCTAGGAGAATGTAATGGTACATCTACTTTAAAAAAAAAAAAATTCAATAAACCAAAAGCCATTGAATTGTATACTTTAAATGGGTGAATTATATGGTATGTGCATTATATCCAAATAAAGCTGTTAGAAAAAGAAAGACTGGGGCTTCCCTGGTGGCGCAGTGGTCGAGAGTTTGCCTGCTAATGCAGGGGACATGGGCTTGAGCCCTGGTCTGGGAAGATCCCACATGCCACGGAACAACTAGGCCCGTGAGCCACAACTACTGAGCCTGCGCGTCTGGAGCCTGTGCTCCGCAACAAGAGAGGCCACGAAAGTGAGAGGCCCGCGCACCGCGATGAAGAGTGGCCCCCACTTGCCGCAACTAGAGAAAGCCCTTGCCCAGAAAGGAAGACCCAACTCAGCCAAAAATAAAAATTAATTAATTAATTAAAGTACCCTTAATTTAAAAAAAAAGAAAGAAAGACTGGGAAACTGTGGGATTATGACTGTAACAAGAACAATCTCTTGCTCTATTAACCTTGTAATTCTAAATAGAAGTAATAGAATTTAAGAATAGAAATAGAAGAAATTTGTTATGATAAATCAGCCTATACTAAATCTTTTGGGTTAATACTCCATATCATCTGTTTGATCACTTATAATTTAATTTTTCTGTATTTAACATTAATTTTACAGGTCTGCACTTTTCCAACTACTTTCCTCTTTTTGGATATCAGGACATTTGTCTCTCTCTGGTTTTTATGATTTCTCAAAGATTAACAACAGTGACTCTGAGATCATCAGCCAGTTAATTCAGTACTCTGAAATTCAACTGAGTCTTAAAATTTAAATTCACTTTAAAATGATCATTCTTGCCATCTGGGATAGTTTGTAGTTTACAATTTGCTATATACTCCCTAGTTTGAAAACTATTGTCCTTGCTGCTAGTAATAATCTATAGAGTGCTTATTTTTTAAAGAACTTTAGAATTTCTCAAAAATCCTATAAATAGGTTAAATAGAAATTAATATACCATTATCCTATTTTACAATAGGGAAACCGAAGAACAGAGAAATTTAAATTATTTACCCAAGGTCAAAGAGCTACAATGAACCAAAATCTCCTATTGCAGCCTAGGGCTCTTTTCATAAGGTCATGTAGATCTCTAACACAAAACTACTTAAGACAGCACACAAAGCTTCTTGCTTAAAAACTGATTTTTCAGTTAGTGGTTGACAGGGGTTAAGGAGTGGGTAGATGCAAAGGAAGTGGGTATAGCTGTAAAAGGGTAATATGATGTATCCTGTGGTGATGAAAATATTCTGTACCCTCACTGTATCAATGTCAATATGCTGGTTGTGATTTGGCACTACAGTTTTACAAGATATTACCACTGGATGAAACTGGGTAAAGAGTATATCAGACCTCTATTTCTGTGTGAATTTTGAGAAGTATCTCAAAAGAAAAAAGTTTACTAAAAAATAATTAATAATTGATATTTCTTTTTTAAGCCAACTTAATTTTAAAGAAGCTTACTTAAAGTGAATAGTTTAGGTAAATTAAAACAAAAAACAAAATACAATCATGCATAGGGCTCTGAAAGCCAGCACAGAGGACTTAAAAAGCAGCTAAGTCCCATTAACTAAAGCTTTAAAAAAGCCATAGAGATCCCTGGAAATTAAAAAGGAACCCCCAGGATTTTTGTTTCCCAAAGAAGCAAAATAAAACAAGACAGTATAGGAAATAAACTATTAAGTCACCTCAAAACGAATCACTAGAATAAAGTTAAAACCACCAAAGCTTTCCTCAACCATCGACACACTTTACTGCAAACCTCAACTTAGAGAAAAGAATGAATGTGCACATGTGTCACCTTCAACTTGATATTCACAACCACACATTTCAAAAGAGTCCCAAAATTGCTTCTGTTTATTTGCTACTCACAAAGTGCCTGAAGCTTCAACCATTTCCTGCTTCTCCCAGCTGCAGGACTTGAAATTAGGAAAACATTCACTCAGCATCTAGAGCAGGTCTGGTTAGAAGGATGAGCTCATCCCTTCAGATGTGCACCTGATCCTCAGGAAGTTGCTCCTCCTCCAGCCAGCAGGTCTTTGTATGTTTAAAGTGACACCCACAACCTGTGTAACCACTTGGACAGAGCCAGAACAAGTCCTTCTCTATACATGCCTACTGCCACGGAATCATTTCCTGCTCTGGCCACCTCACATAGCCACCAAATTCAGGCGGCAGCATAGCAGTAGCAGCTGCTGCTGCTCCCAGTATGGCCTCACTAGAGAAGGATTTCATTTTCAGCTTATAATGGAGGTCAGGTTCTTCACTTCTACCCTGTGAACATCACACTATTTGTTTCAACAGGTCCTTGCCCAGAGTCAGACCTGACGAATCACCCTCTTCAGAACTTACAACTCATTTTCTTAAACCAGGAATGTAATACTTCTCCATTCTCTTACTCTGCTTGTCTTGTCTACAAGTCTCAATTAACAGAGGCAGCTAAATGCACTATATGCATTTACAGCTAAATGCTCCAAACCCAAGTTTGCCCCTCAGTTTCACTACTTCTAAGAAAACATTTACTCTGCCATAGCTGTCCATTTATTGGTAAAACACATAATAATACTAACTCAAAAGATACGTAGAATTCACTTCAAAGTGATGTAATATTGGTACTTTAATTGTCTTCAATCAAAAGTACCTGGATACTGGGCTTCCCTGGTGGTGCACTGGTTAAGAATCCGCCTGCCAATGCAGGGAACATGGGTTCTAAGCCCTGGTCCGGGAATATCCCACATGCCGCGGACCAACTGAGCCCGTGTTCCGCAACAAGAGAAGCCACTGCAATGAGAAGCCAGCGCACCGCAACAAGGACGAGCCCCCACTCACCACAACTAGAGAAAGCCCGTTCACAGCAACAAAGACCCAACGCAGCCTAAAGTAAATAATAAAATAATTTTTTTTTTTTTTTTGCAATACACGGGCCTCTCACTGTTGTGGCCTCTCCCGTTGCGGAGCACAGGCTCTGGACGCGCAGGCTCGGCGGCCATGGCTCACGGGCCCAGCCGCTCCACGGCATGTGGGATCTTCCCGGACCGGAGCACGAACCCGTGTCCCCTGCATCGGCAGGCGGACTCTCAACCACTGCGCCACCAGGGAAGCCCTAAAATAATTTTTTTTTTTAAAAAGTACCTGGGTACCAAATAGTCATTCAACAAATATTTCTGTGCACTTATTATATAAAACTGTCTGAGGGTGCTGGACTGGGCTTTCAACTTAAAAAAAAAAAATCTAATAAATAGCCCTTCCCATCTCAGCCTTCCACAGGACCTTTGCAGTATTTTTACCTCTGTCATGGTAAGCTTCTAATACACTAACAGGCTGAGATAGGAATATAAACTAGTTGGAATAACATCAAATTCATTAGTGGTTACCTTTGAGAGATGGCAAGGGACTTGTGATCAAGAAGGAGAAAACAAGGAGGCTTCAACTTATTTAGTAATATTTAATTTGCTGGATAGTAGACACAAGGTTCCTTATTGTATTATTCTTCTTAAATGTCTTAAATAATAAAAATTTTTAAACAGAGAACTTCTGAGCATCAAAAGACACAGTCAACAGAGTGAAAAGACAACCCACAGAATGGGAGAAAATATTTGCAAATCATTTATCTGATATGGAGTTAATATCTAGAATATATAAAGAACTCCTACAAGTTAACAACAAGTGATTGAAAAGTGCACAAAGGACAATAGACATTTCTCCAAAGAAGATATACAGATGGCCAATAAGCATATGAAAAGATGCTCAACATCACGAGTCTTTAGGGAAATGCAAATCAAAACCAAAATGAAAATTGAAAACACCCATTAGGATGGATACTATCAAAAAAAAAAAAAAAACAGAAAATAGCAGCTGTGAATGAGGATGTGAAGAAACTGGAACTCCTAGTGGGAATGTAAAATGGTACAGCCACCATAGAAAATGGTAAGGCAATTCCTCAAAAAAATTAAAGACAGAATTATCATACGATCCAGCAATTCCACTTATGGGTATATATCCAAAAGAACTGAGAGGACTGGCCAAGATGGTGAAGTAGGAAGATCCTGAACTCACCTCCTCCCACGGGCACACCAAAATAACAACTATTTACAGAGGAAATACTGATGAGAAAAACTGGAAGACCAGGAGAAAAGATCTTCTACAACTAAAGAAATAAAGAAGGAACCACAAAAAGTTGGGTAGGAGGGGTGGTGACATGATATAGTCAAAACTCATATCCCCAGGTAGGCGAACCACAAGTGGGAGGACAACTACAGTTGAAGAGGTTCTTCTCAAGGAACAAGGAGTCCAAGGCCCACAACCAGCTCTCCAGGCCTGGGTCTTGCACCGGGACAACAAGCCCCACATTTGGCTTTGAAGGCCAGTGGGGCTTACTTTCAGGAGAGGCAGAGGGCTGTGGGAAATAGAGACTCCACTTTCAAAGGGTACACACAAAATCTCACACACTCCAGGACTCAGCACAGAAGCAGTAATTTGAAAAGAGCCTGGGTCAGAACCCCCTGCTGATCTTCGAGAGCCTCCTGGAGAGGCAGGAGACAACTGGAGCTCGTCCTGGGGACAAAGACACTGGCAGCAGCCATTTTGGGGAGCTCATTCTACCGTGCGGACATTGGTACTGGCAAGTGCCAATTTGGAATCCACCCTTTAGCTTATTAATGCCGAGACCCAGCCCCACCTACCAGCCTCTCAGCACCAGTACTGGGACACTTCAGTCCAGCAGCTAGCCAAGCAGGAACACAGCCCCACCTACCAGTAGACTGGCCAGAGACACTGGGACACAGCCTCACCCACCAGTGGGCCAACACTAGCCTCAGGACCAGCCTCTCCCACCAGTGGGCAGGCACCAGCAGAGGAATCCAATACCAGTAGGCTGATACCACCTTCAAGATACCCAGGACCCCAGAGTCAACCATATCAGGAACCTGCCCACCCCCACGCCCCTGGGCCCTGGCCCTACCCACTAGCAAGCTGACAACAGCTCTGCGACACCTTGGACCCCTCAGCTGGCTGCCTCAGGATCCAGCTCCACTCACCAGTGGGCCAATACCAGCTTGGGACACCCCAGACCCCACAGCCAGCTCTGTCAGGAACTAGCCCTACCCACAAGCAGGCCAACACTAGATCCAGGACCCCCAGCCCCACAACCACCCACCCTGGAACATGGCTCTGCCCATCAGTGTGCCGGCACTAGCCCCAGGACCCCTGGAGCCCCAGAGCCAGGCTCCTCATGACCTGGCCCCATACACCAGCAGCCAGTAGCCTCTGCACAAGTCAGGACATGGCAACCAACCAGACAGGGGGCCAGCCACACCTACCAGACCACCCATAGTAGTCAACCCACCACAACAGAAGGACCCACGCACATAGCTCTGGTGACCAGAGGGAAGTGCACTACTGGGATGTATAGGATGTCTCCTACAAAAGGCCACTTCTCCAAGATCAGGAAACATAACCAACCTACCAAATATATAGAAATAAAAACAGCAAATTAGGCAAAATAAGGTGACAGAAGAATATGTTCCAAATGAAGGGACAAGATAAATCTCCAGAAGAACTAAGTGAGTGGAGATAAGCAATCTACCCAATAAAGAGTTCAAGGTAATGATTGTAAAAATGTTCAAAGAAAAAAAAAATGTTCAAAGAACTCAGGAGAAGATTGGATGAAAAGAGTCAGAAGTCAGAAGTTTTTAACAAAGAGTTAGAGAATATAAAGAAGAACCAAATGGAGTTGAAGAATACAATAAATAAAATAAAAAATACACTAGAAGGAATCAACAGTAGATTAGATGATACAGAGGGATGGATCAGCAAGCTGGAAGACAGAGTAGTGAAAATCACTGAAGCTGAACAGAAAAAAGAAAAAAGAAATGAGGACAGCTTAAAAGACCTCTCAGACAACATCAAGCATTCTAACATTCACACTGTAGGGGTCCCAGAAGGAAAGGAGAAAGAAAAGGACAGAGAACATATTTCGAGATATAATACCTGAAAACTTCCCTAACCTGGAAAAGAAAACAGACATCCAGGTCCAGGGAGCACAGAGAGTCTCAAGAGGATCAATCCAAAGAGGACAACACACAGACACATTGTAATCAAAATGGCAAAAATTAAAGATAAAGACAGAATATTAAAAGCAGCAATGTAAAAGCAACAAGTTACAGATGAACTCCCATAAGGCTATCAGCTGTCTTTTCAGCAGAAACTCTGCAGGCTAGAGGGAGTGGCACAATATATTTAAACTGATGAAAAGGAAAAACCTACAACCAAGAATACTCTACCTTTCAAGGCTTTCATTCAGATTTGATAGAGAAATCTAAAGTTTACAGACAAGAAAAAGCTAGCTAAAAGAGTTCAGCACCACCAAACCAACTTTACAGACATGTTCAGCGGACTTCTCTAAGTAAAATTTAAAAAAGTCCACAACTAGAAATATAGAAACTACAAAAAGAAAAATCTCATTGGTAAAGGTAGTAAACCAACCACATGTAAAGCTAGTAGAAGAGTTAAAAGACAAAAGTACTAAAATCATCTGTATTCACAATAAGTAGTTAAGGGTTACACACAGATGTAGCATATGATGTCAAAACCAGCAAACATGGGTGGGGAGTCGGGGGGGAGTAAAAATGCAGGGCTGTCAAAATGCATCTGAATTTAAGAGATCAGTAACTTAAAATAATCACATACATATAGATATATAGCTATATATAAACGTCATGGTAGGGACTTCCCTGGTGGCACAGTGGTTAAGAATCCGCCTGCCAATGCAGGGGGCACAGGTTCGAGCCCTGCTCTGGGAGGATCCCACATGCCGCAGAGCAACCAAGCCCGTGTGCCACAACTACTGAGCCTGCGCTCCAGAACCCACAAGCCACAACGACTGAGCCCCTGTGCCACAACTACTGAAGCCCACGTGCCCAGAGCCCGTGCTCCACAACAAGAGAAGCCACCGAAATGAAAAGCCTGCATACCACAATGAAGAGTAGCCTCCACCTGCTGCAACTAGAGAAAGCCTACGCGCAGCAACAAAGACCCAATGCAGAAAAATAAAATAAATAAATAAATAAAATGTTTTTAAAAGATATTAAAAAATAAATAAACCCCATGGTAACCACAAGCCAAAAATCTATAATAAAACCACACACAAAAAAAGAGAAAGGCATCCAAACAGAACACTAGTCATCAAATTACAATGCAAAAGATCAAAAGAAGAATGATTTCACTTATATGTGGGATCTAAAAAACAAAACAAATGAGTAAACAAAACAAAACAGAATTATAGATACAGAGAACAAATAGGTGGTTTCCAGAGAGAATGGTGGCTGGGGGGAGAAAAGAAATAGGTGAAGGAAATTAAGAGGTACACACTTCCAGTTGCAAAATAAATGAGTATGGGTATGAAATGTACAGTCTGGGGAATATATTCAATATCTATGTAATATCTTTGGTGACGTATCATAACTAGACTTAGCATGGTGATCATTTTGAAATATATAGAAATATCGAATCGCTATGCTGTGTAACAGGAACTAACATAGTGTTGTAAGTCAATTGTACTTCAAAAACAAACAAACAAACTCATAGAAAAAGAGATCAAATTTGTGGTTACCAAGGTGGGGAGGGGGAGGAGGGAGAATTGGATGAAGGCAATCAAAAGGTACAAACTTCCAGCTATAAGATAAATAAGTACTAGGGATGTAATGTACAACATGATAAATATAATGAACACTGCTGTATGTTATATATGAAAGTTGTTAGGAGAGTAAATCCTAAGAGTTCTCATCACAAGGAAAAAAATTTTTTTCCATTTCTTTAATTTTGTATCTACATGAGATAATGGATGTTCACTAAACTTACTGTGGTAATAATTTCATGATGTATTTAAATCAAATCACTATGCTGTACAACTTAAACGTATACAGTGCTGTATGTCAATTATATCTCAATAAGACTGGGGAAAAAAAAAAGAACTGAAAGCAGGTTCATAGGCAGCATTATCCACAATAGCCAAAAGATGGAAGAAATGCAAGTGAACGGGTAAGCAAAATGTAACATACACATACAATGGAATATTATTCAGCCTTAAAAAGGAAGGAAATTCTGACACATGCTACAACATATATGAACCTTATGCTAAGTGAAATAAGCCATGCACAAAAGGACAAATACTCTATGATTCCATCTATATTAAGTACTTAGAAGAGTCAAATTCAGAAACAGAAAATAGAATTGTGGTTGTCAAGCACTACAGGGAGGGAGGAATGGGGAGTTGTTTAATGGGTGTTGAGTTTCAATTTTGCAAGATGAGAAGAGTTCTGGAGATTGGTTGCACAACAATGTGAATATGTTTAATACACTGAATTGTACACTTATAAAAGGTTAAGGTGGTAAATTCTACATTGTGTATTTTACCACAGTTAAAAAAAAAAGAGAGAGAACTAATCAAAATAGGTCTAAACCTGCTAAATATAAATTACTGAGTGAGAAATATTTTAAATCCTAGTTCAAACAGTCTGGTGCTTTTCTCTTCTTTCAAAAATCAGTTCAAGCTTGGGACTGCCCTGCTGGTCCAGTGGTTGGGACTGTGCACTTCCACTACAGGGGGCACCGGCTTGATCCCTGGTGGAGAAACTAAGATCCCACATGCTGTGCGGCCGAAGAAAAAAACAAAAATCAATTCAAGCTTTACTGGTGATATTTGTTGGAAAAAACTGATGTGCCATAGGCAATAAATGAATTTATTGCTCTGATCAATTTCATAAAACTGAAGAACCTAATATATTGGGGGTAGCTAATGTACACCTATAGAAAGAAGTCGAAAGTACAAACACACCTCACTTTATTGTGCTTCACTTTTTCATTATATTTGTTATGGTGGTCTGTGATCAGTGATCTTTGATGTTACTATTGTAATTATTTTGGGGCACCACAAACCATGCCCATATAACACGGCAAATTTGATAAATGTTGCTTTCTTCTTACCACTCCACCAACCAGCTGTCCCCCCTTCTCTTTCCCTCTTCAAGGGCTTCCCTATTCTCTGAGACACAACAATATTGAAATTAGGCCAGTTAATAACCCTACACTGGCCTCTAAGTGTTCAAGTGAAAGGAAGAGTCACATGTCTCTCACTTTAAATCAGAAGCTAGAAATGATTAAGCTTAGTGAGGAAGGCATGTCAAGAGCCGAGATAAGCCAAAAGCTATGCCTTATGCATGAAACAGTTAGCCAAGTGGTGAATGCAAAGGAAAAGTTCTTGAAAGAAATTAAAAGTGCTACTCCAGTGAACACACAAATGATAAGAAAGTGAAACAGCCTTACTGCTGATATGGAGAAAGTTTAAGTGGTCTGGGTAGAAGATCAAACCAGCCACAACATTCTCTTAAGCCAAAGCCTGCTCCAGAGCAAGGCCCAAACTCTACTCAATTCTATGAAGGCTAAGAGGAGTAGGGAAGCTGCAGAAGAAAAGTTTGAAGCTACCAGAGGTTGGTTCATGAGGTTTAAGGAAAGAAGTCATTTCCATAACATAAAAGTGCAAGGTGAAGTAGCAAGTGCTGATGTAGAAGTTGCAGCAAGTTATCCAGAAGATGTGGCTAAGACAATTAATAAAGGTGGCTACACTAAACAACAGATTTTCAATGTAGACAAAATAGCCTTCTATTAGAAGAAAATGACATCTAGGACTTTCATAGCTAGAGAGAAGTCAAAGTTTGGCTTCAAATCTTCAAAGGACAGGCTGACTCTCTTGTCAGGGGTTAATGCTATTACCAAACTGAACTCAGGTCCACTTGTCCAATAGGCAGGAAAGCCAATCTACCGACACTAAGTTGTGGTGAAGGAAAGTACAGCATTTATTGCAGGGTGCCAAGCAAGGCAAACAGGTAACTCATGCTCAAAAGACCTGAATTCCCTGTTGGCTTTCAGGGAAGGGTTTTTAAAGGCAACATTAGGGGTGAGGGTTGCAGGGTGCCAAGATCAGCTCATGGACTTTCTTCTGGTTGGTTGAAGATGAGATAACAGGATGACATTTTGGAAATTTTAATCACCAACTTTCTGGTTCTAACCAGTCTGGGGTCTAGCACTTGTGGTCAGCATGCAGTCACCTCCACCTGGGTGGTGGTTTTATTTTCTGCAGAACAACTCAAAGATATGCATCAGATTGTTATGTATATCACTTGAGGAGGAACTAGGAGTCCTGTGATTCTGTTTTTATTTATTTATTTATGGCTAAGTTGGGTCTTTGTTGCTGCATGGGCTTTCTCTAGTTGTGGTGAGCAGGGTCTACTCTTTGCTGAGGTGCATGGGCTTCTCATTGCAGTGGCTTCTCTTGTTGTGGAGCACGGACTCTAGGCATGTGAGCTTCAGTAGTTGTGGCTCGTGTGCTCTAGAGCACTGGCTCCGTAGCTGTGGCACATGGGTTTAGTTGCTCCATGGCATGTGGGATCTTCCTGGACCAGGGCTCGAACCCGTGTCCCCTGCATTGGCAGGCGGATTCTTAACCACTGCGCCACCAGCAAAGCCCGTGATTCTGTTTTATAGCTGAACTATTGTTTAAGCTATCATTACTTTTCTTGCTTGACTGCTTTTCCTTTGTTTCTGCATTTCCTCACTTCTCTAATTACTAACTGCTTGAGTCTGCTCTGTGGAACTCAAGGAAGGCCTAGGAGACTAAAACGTTTCTCTACAAACAAGAAATAGGGGACAAAGAGGGGCTTTTGTACCCAGGAAGGCCCCACAAGGTCCTGCTCGGTTTCAATGCAACTGGTGACTTTGATAGGGATAGGATAGGATAGTTATACAGGTAGTTGTAGAAGTCCCAGTATGGGATTATAGATAGAGAGGGAAACCTAGGAAACTTTGGGAGACCACTGTAAGTTAATGATCGCTCAAGAAAGCTATCAGAATGTTGTGGAACACAGCAGCCTTGCTTAACTATAAAGTGATAAATAAAAGCAGGAGATATGTCCCAGGTCATTAGGTGAAAGAAAAATGTTACCACCCTTCTACTGATTTGAATAAGCGCAATGACAGTCCTAGTTTGACCCATAGGGTCAGACGCTGTCCTGCCCAATACGAAGGAGGAGCTAGTGATGTAAGCCTGAAGTCTACTTGAAGAAGGCTGTCTTTTCCCCTCCCCTACTCTCCTTTTATTATAAAATTGTAGCCCACTTAATCCTTGGGGCAGAGCCTCCTTGCCTGACCACTTGCACCTCTCACAAGCGTCCTTTATTAATAAATCTACTTCTTGCCTATTACTTTGCCTCTCACTGAATTCCTTCTGCACTGAGACACAAAGAACCTGAGCCTCAGTAAGTCCAGACACCAGGTGAGAGATTCTAATTAAAGGACCGTGGGTTCAAGTCCCAATCAGTGTTTTGGCCAGGTTCAAGTCCCGGACTCATGGGTTCAAGTCCCAATCTGGGTTTAGGCTGGGTTCAAGTCCCAGCACGTGGGTTCAAGTCCCAATCTGAGGTGCACAGTTTCAAGTTTAGGTTAAAACCAATGCTCATTTACCATTTTGAAAATCCTAGAGCCCTTAAGAATTATGCTAAGTCAGGACTTCCCTGGTGGTCCAGTGGTCAAGACTCTGTGCTCCCAATGCAGGGGGCCCGGGTTTGATCCCTGGTTGGGGAACTGGATCCCACACGCCACAACTAAAGAGCCTGTGTGCTGCAACAAAGATCCCGCATGTTGCAACTAAGACCTGGCACAGCCAAATTAATAAATAAATATTAAAAAAAAAAGAATTATGCTAAGTCTACTCTGCAAACGGAACAACAAAGCCTGGATGACAGCACATCTGTTTACAACATGGTTTACTGAATATTTTAAGTCCACTGTTGAGATAAGAAAAAAAGATTCCTCTCAAAATATTGCTGTTCACTGACAATGTACCTGGTCACCCAAGAGTCCTGATGGAGATGTACAACCAGATTAATGTTGTTTTCATGCTTGCTAACACAGCATCCATTCTGCAGCTCATGGATCAAGGAGTAATACTGACTTTCAGGTCTTATTGAAATAGAAGGGAAGGGGGCAAGGAACAACCTCTAAAAGAATGACATAGGGACTGCCCTGGCAGTCTAGTGGTCAAGACTCCACGCTTCCAATGCAGGGGGCGTGGATTCGATCCCTGGTCAGGGCACTATATCCCACACGCCACAGGGCGCGGCCAAAAAAAAAAAAAAAGGACATAGCCCTTGAGGATATGACATAAACTGGTTAGAATCAACTACATCCAAGACAGCAGAAGATTCGACTGCCAGTGCACCTTGAGCCTCATTATATGCTCACTATAATACACTAGCATCTAAGTGCCACACCTACAGTGTCATTGGTGCCATGAGTTTGGAGGCTAACCATAAAAGGTCAAAAAGTGGGCAGTGGTCCAATTCCTGGAACTTTCCACCCCTTCCCCAAAATAGTTGGAATAATTCTCCCACTCGTTAGCCTATGAAATTATTCAGCCCATAAAAACTAACCACCCCATATTTCAGGGCCTCTTGCCTTCTGAGATGGCCCACACTCTGTCTGTGGAGTGTGTTTCTCCCAAAACCATTCTCGCCTTTTGAGATGGAGCACATTCTGTCTATGGAATGTGTCTCTCTAAATAAATCCACTCCTTATCTATCACTTTGTCTCTCACGGAATTCTTTCTGTGATGAGACATAAAGAACCTGAGCTTCGGGGCTTCCTGGTGGCGCAGTGGTTGAGAATCCGCCTGCCAATGCAGCGGACAAGCGTTCGATCCCTGGTCCGGGAAGATCCCACATGCCACGGAGCAACTAAGCCCGTGAGCCACAACTACTGACCCTGTGCTCTAGAGCCCATGAGCCACACTATTGAGCCCACGTGCTGCAACTACTGAAGCCCACGTGCCTAGAGCCCGTGCTCCACAACGAGAGTAGCCACTGCAATGAGAAGCCCGCGCACTGCAACGAAGAGTAGCCCCTGCTCGCCGCAACTAGAGAAAGCCCACACGCAGCAACGAAGACCCGACACAGCCAAAAATAAATAAATAAAAATAATAAATAAATTTATTTAAAAAAAAGAAAAAGAACCTGAGCTTCATTAAGTCCTGAGACCAAGTGTGTGATCACAATTAAAAGACAGTGGGTTCAAGTCCCTATCTGGGTGTGCAGCTTCATTATTATTTAAGAAATACATTTTGTAAGGCTATAGCTGCAATAGATAGTAATTCCTCTGATGGATCTGGGCAAAGTCAATTGAAAACCTTCTGGAAAGGACTCATCATTCTAGATGCCGTTAAGAATATTTGTGGGTAAATCCCTGGCGGTCCAGTGGTTAGGACTCCATGCTCTCACTGCCAAGGGCCTGGGTTCGATCCCTAGTTGGAGAACGAAAACCCCACAAGCCACGTAGCGTGGCCAAAAAAAAAAAAAAGAATATTTGTGCTTCATGGGAAGAGGTCAAATTTCAATATCAGCAGGAGTTTGGAAGAGGTTTATTCCCAACCTTCATAGATGACTTTGAGGGGTTCGTGATAAAACTTGAACAGATATGCAGTTACTCCTTATGGAGGAGCAAAGAAAGTGGTCTCTTGAGGTGGAATCTACTCCTGGTGAACATGCTGTGAAGATTGCTGAAATGACAAGAAAGGATTTAGAATATTGCATAAACTTAGTTGATAAAGCAGTGGCAGGGTTTGAGAGGATTGACGACAATTTTGAAAGAAATTCTACTGTGGGTAAAATGCTATCAAACAGCACTGCATAGTACAGAGAAGTCATTCGTAAAAGGAAGAGTCAATTGATGTGGCAAACTTCATTGTTTTCTTATTTTAAGAAACCATCACCACCACCCTAAGCTTCAGCAACTGTCACCCTGATCAGTCAGCAGCCATAAACACTGAGGTAAGACTCTCTACCAGCAAAAAGATTACAAATCATTACAGGCTCAGATGATGGTTACCATTTTCTAACAATAAAGTATTTTTTAATTAAGATATGTACATTTTTGGGAGTTCCCTCACGGTCCAGTGGTTAGGACTCGGCGTTTTCACTGCTGCGGCCCCGGGCTCAATCCCTGGTCAGGGAACTAAGATCCTGCAGCCCTCGGAGAGTGGAAAAAAAAAAGTACATTTTTTAGACATAATGCTATTGCACACTTAGTAGACTACAGTATAAATATAATTTTTATATGCAGTGGGATATAAAAATTCAGGTGAGTCACTTTATTGCAGTATTCTCTTTATTGTGGTGGTCTGGAACCAAACCTGCAATATCTCCAATGTATGCCTATAAATATCACCACTAAGGTTTGCTGAAAAAACAAACACTTAACCTAAAGTACACAGTCCCCAAATACTAAATGAAAGCTTAGAAATAAAATAATTATTCTTCTTCATATTCTATACAAAGTTTGAAATCTGCATTAAAGTGTATTAGCCCCATTCCTGAGGCTTATTTAGAAAGGGTGGAAGTAAGGAAACTACAATTAAAAAACTAAGAAATAATCCTTCAGAGGAAGTATGTGCTTCATAGGTTATTGTAAAGATTAAATGGATTACTATATGTAAAGTGTTGAGCATAGTGGCTGGCACATTATATTGCTCAACAAAAGTTATTCAAACTTTCTCCATTTTCTCATGTCCCTATTTTTTCCCCTTAAACCAACATAATCAAAATTAGTTTGACTGTTTTTTGTTGTTGTTTTTGTTGTTGTTGTTTTTGGCGGTACACGGGCCTCTCACTGTTGTGGCCTCTCCCGTTGTGGCGCACAGGCTCCGGACGCGCAGGCTCAGCGGCCATGGCTCACGGGCCCAGGCGCTCCGCGGCATGTGGGATCTTCCCGGACCGGGGCACGAACCCGTGTCCCCTGCATCGGTAGGCGGACTCTCAACCACTGCGCCACCAGGGAAGACCAGTTTGACTGTTTTTAACACAAACATGAACAGTATTTGAAATAACTTTCTGCGGTTCACAAAGTGATTTTACAATCACTATCATTAAATACAGTTCAATGAAGAAAAAAAGGAAAGAAAACTAAAATTTGAGTGCCTACAACATGATAGCTACTGCACTGAGAATTAACATTTATTATTTCACTTAATTTGTTCAAGTAGGTTATTATTATACTAATTTCACAGATAAGAGAGCTAAGGTTCAGAAATATTTCATAATTTGACCAACTTTGCACAGTAGTATTAAATTGAAGGGCTGAGATTTGAATGCTGTCTGGCTCCAAAGTTCATACCCTTATCACTAAAAACTATCTTAAGCCCTGTGAGAGAGAGTTTTTTATTCTCTTGTTCAATTACTCATTCATTCACTCCCTCACTCAATCAAACAATTCAATGGTGCCAGGCACACTGTTCTAAACTAGTGATATGAAAATTAGTAAAACAGCATCTGCCCTCATAGCCTAGAGGGTGTATGTGTCTGAAGGAGGGATGGATGAACACAAATCAACCAGAAAACAATTAAGAAAGAGTTCAGTAACAGTAATATAAGCAGAATGCTGTTGAAACATGGAGGGTAAATATTAGCTTGGGAGAATCTGGAGAAGCACTGCAGAAGAAATATGATTTCACCTGAAATTTTTAAAATATGTGCTTATAACTTGATAAAAAAGCATCTACACAAAAACCTACAGGGGCCTTCCCTGGTGGTCCAGTGGTTAGGAATCCACCTTCCAATGCAGGGGACGCAGGTTTAATCCCTGTTTGGGGAACTAACATCCCACATGCCACAGGGCAACTAAGCCCACAAGCCGCAACTACTGAGCCCGCACACTCTGAAGCCTGCATGCCACAACTAGAGAAGCCCGTGCACTGCAACAAAGAAGAACCCACGAACCAAAACAAAAGACCCAGCACAGCCAAAAAACAAAAAAACAAAAACAAAAACCTACAGCTAACATCACACTTAAAGGTGAAATACTAAATACTTTCCCCCTAAGGTTGGGAACAAAGCAAGGATGTCTGCTCTCACTACTCTTAATCAACATAATATTAGAAGTTCTAGGCACTGTAATAGGCAAGAAAGAGAAATAAAAGGCATACAGATTGGAAAGGGAGAAATAAAACTCTATTTGCAAATGACAGAATGTCTACATAGTAAATCCCAAGGAATCTACAAAAACACTCCTAGAAGTAATAACAAGGCCACAGGATATAAGATTAACACCAAAAAAATCAAATGCATTTCTTTTTTCTTTTTTTTTTGGCTGCGCTGGGTCTTCGCTGCGGGGCGTGGGCTTCTCTAGTTGTGTTGCCTGGGCTTAGTTACCCCACGGCATGTAGGATCTTAGTTCCCCGACCAGGTATCAAACCTGCATCCCCTGCATTGGAAGGCGGGTTCGTAACCACTGGACCACCAGGGAAGTTCCAATTGCATTTCTATATACAGTTGACCCTTGAACAACACAGGGGTCAGGGCGCAGAACCCCCTAAGCAAGAGGAAAATCCACTTATCACTTTACAGTCACCCTCCAGTATGGGCGGTTCCATAACCTCGGATTCAACCAACAGAGGATTATGTAGTACTACAGTATGCATTTATTTTTACAAATCCATTTATAAGTGTACCTGCATAGTTCGAACCTGTACTGTTGGAGGGTCAACTGTACTAACAACAGACGTGCAGAAAACAAAATAAAAAAACATTACCATTTACAATCACTGTAAAAAAAACTAAATACTTAAGTATATACACTTTCCAAAAACATGTACAGGGTCTGTATGCTAAAAGTTTGATGAAAGAAAGCAAAGATGACATAAATAAACAGGCTTGTTCATTGATTGGAAGACTCAACATGATAAAAATGTCAATTCTCCCCAAATTAATCTATAAGTTTAATGCAATTCCTATAAAAATCTCAGAAAGGCCTTCTTTAGACCTAAACAAGCTTATTCTAAAATTTACATGGAGGTCTTCCCTGGTGGCACAGTGGTTAAGAATCCGCCTGCCAATGCAGGGGACATGGGTTCGAGCCCTGGTCCAGGAAGATCCCACATGCTGTGGAGCAACTAAGCCCGTGCACCACAACTACTGAGCCTGCGCTCTAGAGCCCACGAGCCACAACTACTGAGCCCGTGCTCCGCAACAAGAGAAGCCACCACAATGAGAAGCCTGAACACTGCAACGAAGAGTAGCCCCGCTCGCTGCAACTAGAGAAAGCCTGCGCACAGCAACGAAGACCCAACGCAGCCAAAAATTAATTTTTTAAAAAAAACGCACAGGGCTTCCCTGGTGGTGCAGTGGTTGGGAGTCCGCCTGCCGATGCAGGGGACATGGGTTCATGCCCCGGTCCGGGAAGATCCCACATGCCGCAGAGCGGCTGGGCCCGTGAGCCATGGCCACTGAGCCTGAGCGTCCGGAGCCTGTGCTCCGCAACGGAAGAGGCCACAACAGTGAGAGGCCCACGTACCACAAAAAATAAAAATAAAAAAAAAATAAATAAATAAAAAAATTTTAAAAAAAATTAAAAAACGCACAAATTTTTTATCTTACACTTCTGAGGTTAAAAGTCCAACACACTCTCACTGGGCTAAAATCATGGTGGTAGTAAGGCTACTGTTCTCTTCTGCTTCTATTGCAGAATCTTTCCTTGACTCTTCCAGATGCTTAAGGGATGCCTGCATGCCTCTGCTTACGGTCCTCTTTCCTCCATATTCAAAACCAGCAACAGAGATTGAGTCCTTCTCACATAGCATCTCTTCTGCCTCCCTCTTCCACTTTTAACAATCCTTTTAATTACATTGAACCCATCTGGATAATACAGGATAATCTCCCTATTTTAAAATCAGCTGATTAACAACCTTAATTCCTTTTTGCCATGAGGGAACATACAGGTTCTGAGGATAAGGACACAGATATATTCGAGAGGGCTATTATTCTGCTTACCACAACTAATTTAACCAAAAAAAAAAAAAAAAAAAAAAAAAAAAGTGGGCTTCCCTGGTGGCGCAGTGGTAGAGAGTCCGCCTGCCGATGCAGGGGAAACGGGTTCGTGCCCCGGTCCGGGAAGATCCCGCATGCCGTGGAGCGGCTGGGCCCGTGAGCCATGGCCGCTGAGCCTGTGCGTCTGGAGCCTGTGCTCCACAACGGGAGAGGCCACAACAGTGAGAGGCCCGTGTACTGCAAAAAAAAAAAAAAAAAAGTGCTCTGAAGAACAAGAATCAGGAGTCGGTGAGGAAGAGTAGAGCAGAAGAAAGATGTTTTTCCTTCTAAGCCTTAAAGTATCATTTCACTTTTAAATAATGTACATGCATTACTATGACTTGATTTTACTTTTAATGGCCTCAAATTTGCATGGCTTTATTGGCACAGAGATTGGCACAAACAAATCAGTTGCATAACGTTAGTAATCCCCTTGGGCACTGCTCAGCAAGAACTAAGCAAAGCACTTTGAGGATACTGTAGGAAATGTAGGAAAAATAACAATTTGGGGACTTCCCTGGTGGTCCAGTGCTTAAGGGGGTACAGGTTCAATCCCTTGTCGAGGAACTAAGAACCCACGTGCTGCACTGTGTGGCCAAAACAAAAAAAAGAGAAAAATTTAAACCATAACTATGGAATCTGTCCTGACTAGGGATACACATCTTTCTGCATTCTGAGTAAGAAATCTAGTCAGAAAGTTCCTAACTAGTTTCCTGAAAAATATCTGTGATCTAGAGAGGAAGGAGATTATGTCTAATACTTGGGAACTAGAATCCGAACAAGATTAGTTTCATAAGCTCAAATAGTGGTTCATCCTCATCAATGCCACCACAAATAGGTTCTGTTCAATGTATCAATTCCAGGTGAAAAATGGCACTGGGCAAAGTCAGGATAATAGAAAAGCTTTTGACTTGTTAGGGAATAGAAAGTAGTTTACACTGGCTGAAATAAGACAGTGGAAATCTAACTAGAAATAAAACCAGGATCACAAATCACAGGTTAGTCTTTGATAGTCAATGGCAGATCACTGAAAGCTACTGAACAGGAGAGTGACAAAGAGTAAAGCATACCTTCTTACTCAGTGTTTTTAGGTGGTTGATAATCAGTGAAGCTCAAGGAAAGCCAATCCACTGCCAAGACTATGGGGGGACACTGGAGGCTCCCAGGTACAAAATTTAAGAAGGCACTCACTCTCAAGGTCAATCAAGTAACCCTGCACTTGCACAGCCCTGAGAGTAAGTGACTGCCTCCTTAAATGTTGCACTTGCACAACCCTTAGTATCCTTATTTTGTGGGCTAAGCACCTCATTTATCTCATTCTTAATAGCTAAAAAGTAGAAAGAACCCAAATGTCTCAACTGATGAACGGATAAAAAGAATGTGCTTTATTCATATAATGGAATATGGAATATTTTTTTGGGCCATAAAAAGAATAAAACATTGATACATGCCCCAACATGGATGAACCTTGAAAATACTATGCTGAATGAAAGAAGTCAGTCACAAAAGACCACATATTGGTATTTTATGATTTCATTTATATGAAATGTCCAGAATAGGTAAATCTATACAGACAGAAATAAATTAGTAGCTGCCAAGGGAGGGAGGGGTTGGGATGGAGAATGACTGCTTATGGATATAGAGTTTCCTTCTGGACTGATAAAATGTAATAAAATTGATTGAAGTGACAGTTGCACAACTCTGCACATATAGTAACTTTTGAACTATATACGTTAAATAGGTGAATTGTATGATATGTGAATTATACCTTAATAAAACTTATTTTAAAAGCAGATACTTAGGGCTTCCCTGGTGGTGCAATGGTTAAGAATCTGCCTGTCAATGCAGGGGACACGGGTTCAATCCCTGGTCCAGGAAGATCCCACATGCTGTGGAACACCTAAGCCCATGCACCACAACTACTGAGCCTGTACTCTAGAGCCTGCAAGCCACAACTACTGAGCCCTCATGCTGCAACTACGGAAGCCTTCACACGTAGAGCCCATGCTCCGCAACAAGAGAAGCCACCACAATGAGAATCCCGCGCACCGCAACAAAGAGTAGGCCCCGCTCGCCTCAACTAGAGAAAAGCCTGCACGCAGCAACAAAGACCCAACGCAGCCAAAAATACAATAAATAATTTTTTTAAAAAACCAGGGACTTCCCTCGTGTCACAGTAGTTAAGAATCCGCCTGCCAATGCAGGGGACACGTGTTCGAGCCCTGGTCTGGGAAGACCCCACATGCCGCGGAGAAACTAAGCCCATGCACCACAACTACTGAGCCTGCACTCTAGAGCCTGCAAGCCACAGCTACTGAACCTGCGTGCCACAACTATTGAAGCTCATGCACCTAGAGCCCGTGCTCCACAACAAGAGAAGCCACTGCAATGAGAAGCCCGCACACCATAATGAAGAGTAGCCCCCGCTCGCCGCAACTAGAGAAAGCCTGCGCACAGCAATGAAGACCCAACACAGCCAAAAATAAAATTAATTAATTTTTTAAAAATTCACTTTATACATTAAAAAAAGCAGATGCTTAGTAACTATCTATTGAAATAAGGCATAAAAAGGATGAAAGTCATTGTGAAATAAGAACAAGTGCAATTTTTAAAGGGAGTTGTTTCTTTTCATGAATTTTTAGAGGAGGCATAGGAAAAGACACCTCTAAATCAGACTTCTATACTTTGCCCAATTAAAATCATTACCAGAGTTTGGTTCATACAGATTTTCTACCCAAAATAACTTGCTATGTGGCAATCTGTGATTTAAACATTGGTGTTGACTGATAAAGCATGAATAATTTAAACGTGTATTCTCAATATCAATAAATACTCTAACTCTGAGGTGTCTAAAACCTACCTTTGTAATTACAAAATTTCTTATTTCAATTCTGTTAAATAACTAGAAGTTTCCTTAGACCTGGTGGGCCCGAAGAAGGGGAAAAACCCAAGATTAAAATGATATTGCCTCTCTCTGGTGTTCCCCAACACTGTAGGAACACCCATGATGTAATTCTCAATTGTTCACAAACACATTTCTGGTCTTCAAAGTCCACAAGTAAAGATAAATAAGAGGCTGAAATAGCAAAAAAGGATCAAGGAACTTGTTTTCTTTTGGCACCATACAGCTTTGACTGGGGCCAACACCCAGGACAGGATGCACCACCAAAGGAAGTGGATCTGCACAGGGAAACAAGAGCTGAGCCCAGGTCAGAAATGAGACAATGACATACAAAGAGAACGCTCTGTTTCTATAATAAGTGAATTTTTCTACAAACCTACTATGAAACTAATGTATTAACTAAAAAGTATTTATCCAAATTTTCTTCTCAGGAGAAAATGAACATTTTTTTCTTCTGGGAAGTCACTGACCTACCACCAGCTTTATATTAAAAGCCTACTTTTCATGTCTTAGGAAAAAATGAATCTATACACAGGTCAGAATAAGACTGACAAAAATATATTTTGCAAGAGTCCAATACAGTCTTATCCTCAGCTTCTGTTTTCATTTAAAAACTCAAATGTTATTTGAGGGAATTCCCTGGCGGTTCAGTGGTTAGGATTCAGCGCTTTCACTGCCGGGGCCTGGGTTCAATCCCTGGTGGGGGAAGTAAGATCCCGCAAGACCTGCAGTGCAGCCAAAAAAAAAAAAAAAAAAGAAATATTATTTGAAAAATGTGCTTTTTGGAACATGTTTCTTCCTTTCAATGTGGTACAGAAAGGTACTGTTAAGGGAAAGTGTTAAAATACTGAAATGTCAATTTCAGAAACTTCATTAGTTGCATACCAACAATGAAAGGACTATATTTTCTATTTGCAAAACAAATGTAATAGGTTTTTCTTAAAAGCCACTGGTCTGGACTTCCCTGGTGGTCCAGTGGTTAAGATTCCGTGCTTTCACTGCAGGGGGCGCAGGTTTGATCCCTGCTCGGGAAGTTCCTCATGCTGCGCGGTGTGGCCAAAGCCACTTGCCTACATAGCCAAACTGAAATAAGGAAAACTCTGAAAGAGTAACAGAAAATTTAAAGCATTTTTATACATACAACAATCCTACATTCATGTATGTGTCTGATATAAACCATCAATAAAAAAAGAGAAGTACAGGAATTCACAAATTTACTATATGGCACTGTCCCCAAAAGAAAAACAAATAGAATTTGGATAGCCTTTTCTACAGATGTATTCTCTGGGGGGAAAGACTGAAAAGTGAACCTCAAAACAAAAATAAATAGAATTTGGATAGCCTTTTCTATAGATGCATTCTCTGGGGGGAAAGACTGAAAAGTGAACCTCAAACTGAATTCTACTTTCCCACTAATTCTCATTAAACATTAAAAAAATGTTCATATTTTTAACATTGATAGACCAACTTAAAAACTTTAGTGAAGATGTGATCAAGTTGGTGACTGGTTCGGCATTAACGTGGACATTAGAATTTATTTTCAGTATTATTTCTTCTAGGAACAATGGTGTTTTACTAGCAGCTAAATTATCTCTTTTAGTACTTCATATGATTTTCCTAACTCCATACCCAGCCATTCCTACTCTTCCCAATGTTCAGCAATTTCTCCAGAACATTTTCCTTGTCAGGAAAATTTTCCTTGTCAGCTTCTGCCCTCTCTTACCTTTTAGTTGATGCTTTCACTTGCAGGCACACCCAGGCCTTAACAGGACAGGGAATTTATCAGCAGCTATCAGCAATGGAAAGGTTCTGGAACGGGATGGGGAGTTATGTGTATGACCAGCAATTCATGGATTTTTCTCTGCCTTCTATACTTGGCCATTTTGACACAGCCTTTAAGGCAAATACCCACCCTACCTTGGTAGCTCTGCCTATTCCTCTCAAGTGCTATCCAACAGAACTTTCTGCACTAATGGAAATGCTCAATATCTGCACTGCACTGTTCAATATAGTAGACACATGTGACTACTGTGTACTTGAAATGTGGCTGGTATGACTGAGGAACTGAATTTTTATTTAATTTTAATAGCCACATGTGTCTAGTGGCTTCCATATTGAACAGCACAGATAGCCTAGATTCCTGCAGAGACTAAAGCTATTGCTCTAATGCCAAACCCCTTGGCTAGTGACCAGACACCCAACCAGGATCATGCTAGCCCTGTCTTCTAGAAGATGTTCCTTGTATCCCCCAGCTTGGTGAGAGGGTCCTACAGTGAATAAATGAATCATCTGGAACCACAGAGTGACTACCTGCCTAATCTTCTATCGCTCCTACCATCTCAACCCCTACTGCTTTGAGTTGGAGTTACCACCTTCCTTTAGGTACTGCACATTAGATCACTGCTTCTCAGACTTTAAGGTGTATATGAATCACCTGGGGATCTTGTTAAAATGCAGATTCTAATTCTGCATTTCTAACATGCTTCTAGGTGCTTGGTACCTAACCTACATGGTACTAACCCTAGGTTCTTGGTTCTCCTAACCCCTAATCTGACTGGTGTTACTGATGGTTCAGCAGCAAACATATGAATTCAGACCTCCTAAGTCATAGTATGCTTTTCATTGAACAAATATTTGCACCATGTAATGAAGCTGCACAGCAGTATCAAATTTGAGCAGTAGATGATGTTATTTGATGTGATAGACCATTTTTTAAGCATACTGTTTTACAGAGGAGGCTATGACAATGAGCTAAAGATCACAGTTCTAATAAGTGAACAACTGGAATGGGAACCAAGGTTTGTTTGGTTCCAAAGTCCACATTCTTTCTGCTATGCCAACCACCCCCTCAATGCTAAACTCAGGAATGTCCACATGTCAGGATTTCCCTTCAGAAGTGAGCTGTGAAGGAACATTGCTGCTAAAGAGTTATCCTTTTTCCCCAGGTATAACAGTAATCAGAAAAACCAGCTTCTTCCATATGTATGATTAAATATCAGACATGATTATTATTTATATATTCTATTGTGTATTTTCAACCTGATCAATTTTATTCAGCTATTGTCTCCCCAAATTTAAATTCAACTACTTTAACTCAGATGACACATCACTATACACAAGATTAAAAGAGTTTCTGACTTTTCTAATCAAATCCCACTTGAACCCAGAAGTGAGCTTTTTTCCTCTATTTTTTTTTTTATTAATTTATTTTATTTTATTTTGTTTTTGGCTGTGTTGGGTCTTCGCTGCTGTACACGGGCTTTCTCTAGTTGTGGCGAGCGGGGGCTACTCTTCGCTGTGGTGCACGGGCTTCTCATTGTGGTGGCTTCTCTTGTTGGGAGCACGGGCCCTAGGTGCACAGGCTTCAGTAGTTGTGGCACACGGGCTCAGTAGTTGTGGCACACGGGCTTAGTTGCTCCGCGGTATGTGGGATCTTCGTGGACCAGGGCTCGAATCCATGTCCCCTGCATTGGCAGGCGGATCCTTAACCACTGCACCACCAGGGAAACCCCTTTTCCTCTATTTTTAATTCATAGTTTTATTCACCAGACTTGGTTTGAATAATTCTAACCCTCTTAGAATTTTCCTATTGTCAAGATAACTTCGAACCATTGCAGTAGCCCATTCTAGTGTTTTACCCATTGATGGTCAAAAGGTTTCCATAGGGCTTCCCTGGTGGCGCAGTGGTTGAGAGTCTGCCTGCCGATGCAGGGGACATGGGTTCGTGCCCCGGTCTGGGAGGATCCCACACGCCATGGAGTGGCTGGGCCCGTGAGCCATGGCCGCTGAGCCTGTGTGTCCGGAGCCTGTGCTCCGCAACGGACGGTGAGAGGCCTGCGTACCGCAAAAAAAAAAAAAAAAAAAAAAAAGGTTTCCCATAAAAACAAAGAGCAAACTAAAAAACATTGCAAGCTATATAATAAATGATTAATATTTTTACCATAAAGAGCTATAAAACATGTCAAAATAAGAAAAAAACTGCATACACCAAAATGAAAATTGGCAAAGACATGAAGAGCTGAAAAAGATAACTATCTTGAAAATCCAAAAGAATCAAATGAAAAACCATTTAAATCATTTTTAAAAAAGATTTACTATGTTATCCAATTCAAGATCAACACAGAAGTATCAATAGCTTTCCTATATGCCAGCAATAACCAAGTTTTTATATGTCATGAGTAGAAGATCCCAATTGCCATATCAACTTTAAATAACCATAAAATAACTAGAAAGGTAGACATGTGCAAGACCACTATCAAGAGAACTATAAACTTTTCTAAAGGATTTTTTTAAAACCTAAATAAAGAGAATACACTGTTTCTAAATGGAAAGTTTCAACATTTGTAAATTCATGGGTGTACAAATTCACCCATAAAGTAATTTATTTGTTGCAATCAATCCCAATTACATTTCCAACAGAATCTTTGTAACAAAACCTGAAAGACTGTTTCTGAAAGAAAAAAAAAATCTGTTTTTTGTTTTTTTTTGCCGTACGCGGGCCTCTCACTGTTGTGGCCTCTCCCGTTGCGGAGCACAGGCTCCGGATGCCCAGGCTCAGCGGCCATGGCTCACGGGCCCAGCCGCTTCACAGCATGTGGGATCTTCCCGGACCGGGGCACGAACCCGTGTCCCCTGCATCGGCAGGCGGACTCTCAACCACTGCGCCACCAGGGAAGCCCCCCAAAAATCTGTTCTTATATATATTCTAAGACTGAGGGGGACCTGACCTTCAGCAATAATTAAAACTGGGTGGTATTGGGAATTCCCTGGTTAGGACTCTGCACTCTCACTGCCAGGGCCCAGGTTCGATCCCTGGTTGGGAAATTAGATCCTGCTAGCCTCTTGGTGCAGCCACAGAAAACCAAACCAAACCAAAAAGCCTGGGTGGGGCTTTCCTGGTGACACAGTGGTTAAGAATCCGCCTGCCAACGCAAGGGACACGCATTTGAGCCCTGGTCCAGGAAGATCCCACGTGCCGCGGAGCAACGAAGCTCATGCGCCACAACTGCTGAGCCTGCACTCTAGAGCCCGCGAGCTACAACTACTGAGCCCGCGTGCTACACTACTGAAGCCCACATACCTACAGTCCGTGCTCTGCAACAAGAGAAGCCACCGCAATGAGAAGCCCGCGCACCGTAATGAAAAGTAGCCCCCGCTCGCCGCAACTAGAGAAAGCCCGCGCGCAGCAACAAAGACCCAACGCAGCCAAAAATAAATAAATTTTTAGAAAAAAGAAAACAACCCAGTTAAAAAAATATGCAAAGAACAGAATAAGAAATTTCACAGAAAGAAATGTAAACAGCCAATAAAGAAACAAAAAGATGCACAAACTCACAAGCAATCTGGAAACTATAAATTAAAATTTACCCATTATATTAGTAAAACTGTACAAGATTGATATCAAGTATCAGAGGCAATTTCATCAACTGCTGATGGAATAAAGAATGGTACACAGACTGTAGGGCAAATTGGCTGTATCTTTCAAAATTAGAAACATGTATACCTTTTAAACAACAATTCTAGGCACCTACTCTACAGTTATTCTAGGACATTTGCACAAGAGACAAGAATAAAGGATGTTCATTTCAGTGTTGCTGATAACTGCAAAAATCTGAGAAAACTTAAATGTCCATAGATAAAGAAACAATTAAATAAATTACAGACATTCAAACTGAAATACAATCAGCTGTTAAAAAGTGTGTACTGACAGGATGAGATCTCAAAAGCATATTGCTAGGTTTTAAAAAAAAAAAGAACTACAGGAAAAAAAATTATCAATCCACGGACTTAAAAAAGATATAAATAGATATAGAAATTGCATATATTGCAGGAAAAAGAACTAGAAGAAAATTCACCAAACAGGATAGTTCTAGAAGAGGAACCTTTTGCTTCTTAGCCTCTACATAAAGAATTATTTTTTTAAAGAATGTACTTTTTTCTCTTTCTTCAAATTAAGTATACAATTTAAACATTCGTAAGATTTTTAAATGTTTTTAAAGACAGGGGCTTCCCTGGTGGTGCAGTGGCTAAGAATCCGCCTGCCAACGCAGGCGACACGGGTTCGACCCCTGGCCCAGGAAGATCCCACACGTCACGGAGCAACAAAGCCCGTGCGCCACAACTACTGAGCCCATGTGCCACAACTACTGAAGCCCGCATGCCTAGAGCCCGTGCTCTGCAACAAGAGAAGCCATGACAATGAGAAGGCTGTACACTGCAATGAAGAGTAGCCCCTGCTCGCCACAACTAGAGAAAGCCCACGCGCAGCAACGAAGACCCAACGCAGCCAAAAATAAAAACAAATAAATTAATTAATTTAAAAAATTAAAAATATTTTAAATAATAAAAAAGAGAAGTCAACAAAAAATATTGTTTTAATTTGCAGTTTCCAGATTATGTGAGTTTGAGCATCTTTTTCTTTCTTTCATTTTTTAATTGAAGTAGCTATTTTACAACGTTGTGCTAGTTTCAGATATACAGCAAAGTGATTCAGAGATAGATAGATAAATAGGTAGACAGATAGATAGAACAAATTGTTTTTCAGATTCTTTTCCATTATAGGTTATTCCAAGATATTGAATATAGTTTCCTGTGCTATACAGTAGGTCCTTGTTGGTTATCTATTTTATGTATGGGGACTTCCCTGGTGGTGCAGTGGTTGAGAGTCCGCCTGCCAATGCAGGGGACACGGGTTAGAGCCCTGGCCCGGGAAGATCCCACATGCTGCAGAGCAACTAAGCCCGTGTGCCACAACTTCTGAGCCTGCGCTCTGGAGCCCGTGAGCCACAACTACGGAAGCCTGCATGCCTGGAGCCCATGCTCTGCAACAAGAGAGGCCACTGCAAGGAGAGGCCCGCGCACCGCAACGAGAAGTGGCCCCCGCTCGCCGCAACTAGAGAAATCCCGTGAGCAGCAACAAAGACCCAACGCAGACAAAAATAAATAAATAAAATAAATGAAAAAGAAAAAAAAGTATTAAAAAAAAAATCCACCTGCCAATGCAGGCGACACGGGTTTGATCCCTGGTCTGGGAAGATCCCACATGCCAAGGAACAACTAAGCCCGTGTGCCACAACTACTGAGCCTGCGCTCTACAGCCCATGAGCCACAACTACTGAGCCCACATGCCACAACTACTGAAGCCCATGCGCCTAGAGCCTGTGCTCCATAACAAAGAGAAGCCACCGCAATGAGAAGTCTGCACACTGCAACAAAGAGTAGCCCCCACTCGCCTCAACTAGAGAAAGCCCGCACACAGCAATGAAGACCCAACGCAGCCAAAATAATAATAATAATAATATTTTATATATAGTACTGTGTATCTGTTAATCCCAAACTTCCCCTCCCTCCCCTTTTGGTAACCATAAGTTTGTTTTCTATGCCTGTCAGTCTGTTTTTTATTTCTTTATTGGCTGTTTATATTTCTCTCTTTGAAACTGCTTATTCTATTCTTTGCCTAATAAAAAATAATAAATACGGGAAAATGTTCAACTTCACAGGTAACCAAAGAGATGGAAATCCAAAATGAGATATCACTTTTCAGCTACCATGTAAATTGTTTTTGGTTTGTTCAATGTCTATGTACTATTGCTAATATAAATGCTGAGAAAGTAATACTTTCTCCCAGTGGACGGAATCTTTCCAGAGGCTGTGTGTATCAAAGTAGAAGAAAAAGTCTCCAGGCTCTCCTGTGGTGGGTGGAGTTACAGAAAGCTTTTAGACCATTATTCTCTTTACACATCATCAACTGCTTTCAGTTTTCAACCCTTCTGGAGAAGTTCCCGTTCTCACCACTGAAGGCTCTTCCTATCATCTCACTCTCTTGCTCTAAACCTTTCTTGGAAAAATGTCTCAATGCCTCAAAAATAACTCACATTAAAATATGGGCACACAGCCCACTTAGTTAAAAGATGTTAGAAAACATTGGAATCTCATTCACACCCCCGTGCTATTCCAGCTAAAATCTATACTGACGAGGGACTGATGCAGAAAGTCAACTCAATGAAAAAAAATCACTGACTCACTGTCAAATCTGCATGTAATTCTTAAGAATATCTGGGACACTGCATTAAATGACTTTGGGCAAGTCATTTAAAAGTTCTGTTTCCTCAATATAAAAGGAAGATATAAAATTTGAATTTCAACCAGAAAATCAGATTTTGGACTTTGGAATATGGAGTTTTAAAAACCTGAAAGTAAATATACAAAAAAATAAAAAATTTTAAAAATGTAGTGTACAAAAATTTTTACCTAAATCCCTTAGTCTGCTGTAATAACATTTGCCCTGTATATGAATATAGATAACCATTTCCACTGTTAAAATAATCACTTTCTGGAAGTTTACAGATGTTAACAATTGCTTATTATAACTATTTTCCCAAGCATAGCTCCCAATACAATCATATACAATATGAATATGGTAATGTACTCAATTCTCTGTACAATACAAACCTCATATTCAGCATCATGCTAATATTCAAATTAGTTCCTCATATGTAGTGTCAATATTTGAGGGAGAAAACTCTATGAATAAAGAGACACAGAGATTGAATTCTGATCTTCTGACCAATTCCACATTCAATGACTGGTCCCCTACCCCCATTCCAAGGCCCCCTTACTGCAAAAGAAAGGAATCTTGCTTAGATTACCAGTCACATATATTTCCAACTCCAGTCCCTAATCTGCCATTTACTAGCTCTATGATCTTCTGCAACTTCCTTAATTTTTTAAGCTTCAGTTTTCTTATGTTTAAAATTGAAGTATTAGTACCAGCTGACTAGCAGAGTGCTGTGAAGATAAAATGAGATAATTGGGGTTGTGGGGGGATAAATAAATAAAATGAAATAATGTGCCTAGGACATTAATAATCAATCAATGAATGTTAGCATTTATGCTTATTATTATCATTATTATTGACTTAAGAATGTTCAGGGGCTTCCCTGGTGGCGCAGTGGTTAAGAATCCGCCTGCCAATGCAGGGGACACGGGTTCGAGCCCTGGTCCGGGAAGATCCCACATGCCGCGGAGCAACTAATCCCATGCGCCAAAACTACTGAGCCTGCGCTCTAGAGCCCGCAAGCCACAACTACTGAAGCCCATGTGCCTAGAGCCCGTGCTCCGCAACAAGAGAAGCCACCGCAATGAGAAGCCCCCGCTCACTGCAACTAGAGAAAGCCCGCGCGCAGCAACGAAGACCCAACGCAGCCAAAAATAAATAAATTAAAAAAAAAAAGAATGTTCAGTGATATTTAAGAGTACTTTAAAAACACTATTAAATTATGACCTGATCTGTGAATTTTCTCCTCAAGCTTCCATTCTAATTTTATCTCTTCTGAAAAACGTAATGTGTTTTATTGATGCAGCATAGTTTAGAATTTGCTTAATATTTTTTTAAATAATTTCTTCCATTTTAATCTTGTCAACTATTATGTAAACTCCTCAGGGCCAGAACCTTGTTTCATAAGCCTGTGTTCACATATATATTGTGTTTACTACAATGTAATGATTTGTTACTCTATTTCTCTCCCTTCCTAGGCTCTGAGCAATTCCAAGGCAAAAAGCAAGGCTTACTTATATTTGTATCCTGGAGACTTAGTAATCAGACACAAAATAGGTCTCAATAAACGTTTGTTGAAGGGATAAATGAATGAATTAATCTTTTTTCCCCCCTGCAGTGCCTTACAGTACTCTACACATAATAGGAACTCAGTAAAGCTCCTTAATGGATTCATGGAGAAATCTTTTGGACTCAACCACATAAAGCTTTATCTTGCCTCAGAAAAGCATTTCGACTTTAAAGGTTAGCTACTAACATTACAAATTAAAAGTTTTAGTCTAACATATATCAAATGAATAGGTTCAATAACTAACCACATCAAGGCTAGCTCTAGAAGGATTAAAATCCACTGTTCTAATTAATGAATTTGTGAACCTCAGCATGGAGAAAGCCAGTTACATAATCAAAAGAGAGGTTATCAAGGATGGAACCCACACCTCCTGCAATGGAAGCCTGGAGTCTTAACCACTGGACCACCAGGAAAGTCCCTGTTTTTCTTTAATTAACAATGATCTTTTGATGTTCCTACTACCTGGTTTCTTGCAAAAACTCCTATATATCCTGGCTCCTCCCTTACATCTTCAGAGCAGTCCCTCAGAGTCATCTGAGAGGCTGTCTTCCAGGCTTAAGTCCTCAGCAAGTCTGTCAAATAAAACGTTAATTCTCAAAAAAAATAAATAAATAAAAAGAGAGGTTATGCCTTTGCAAATTTATACCTACAAAAGATAGTGAGAAATAATTATCAGAAAGCTTGTATCTGTATATTGAAATGAACAAATTATTTTTTATGCCTGAATTGATGCCACTGTTTTCACTAGAAATAAGAGTTAACAGCATAGTGATCCAAACCTGTCTCTAGAAAACAGTCCTTGAGACTCAGAGAGTAAATGTTTTGCCTCTCAGTGATTTTTAACTCCCGGAAGACTCCTTTTATTTCCAGACTGACGGATATTCAAAACTCTTTCTGTCTCCTAAAAATAAAACTGCATCCATTTCTTAAAAGGCAAACAACCTGAAAAGACACACTTTCGGAACACTAGGTTTTTATATTCAAGTAACTAAAACTATCCCTAGTGTTCAGCCTTGTGCTGCTGCAGTAGAAACACTTTTCTTAGTTTTTAAATTACATTCGTGGAGGATTTAAATGTCGTACTGTACATTCTTTCACTGTATGATCTAAACTGATTTTACACCGCATATATAATTTCATAAGTACACCGTAAAGGAATTCTACACTTGAATGAAACTGGAAAGAAACGTGAACTTAGCACACACCCCCTTCTTCCAACTCGATACGCACATCTTAGTTTTTTTTTCTCAAGAATTTCTCTCTCCCGCCCCCACCCCACACTTTATTTCAGAGCAGCATCATTCATTATCCCACTCACCACTACCGAAAGAACCTTTCCAACTAATACTATTTCACCAGGACCCTCCTTTCACATCTCAGAGTCCGTGGGGGATTTCTTTGGAAGGGGGGTGGGCGGTAAAGTTCCGGGACGCCACCATTCCCGCCATGTCCTATAGGACCCAGGTCCTAGCGCGCAGTCCCCGACCAGCCTCAGGCGGACCCCAGGAAACTGCGAAGGTCTGACACCGCACCCCCCATCTCCGCCAGGGCAAAGCAAACCGGGCCCAACCTCTAGGCTCCTATTCAACGTACCCTCCTCCTCGCTGTACCCCATTTCTTCCCACTTACTTTACCCAATTCTGAGTCCCCATAACCATCTTGCTCCCAACACGAACACCCTTTTTACAGTCCGGGCCCTGCCCCTTGAACCCTTCTACACCCCGGTCCCTCCCCCTGGACCTCCCACCAGCTTCAACCCTCGCAGCGTGCCCTAGTGCAGACACGCGCCCTGTCCCTATAGCTACTGGACCCGGGTCCTACCCCACACGTCACACTCGAGCCCATTTCTCCCGCGACCCGACCTTCCCCACCCCCCTCCCCAAGCGCTACCACACACACCCCCCAGCACCCTGTTACCTCCGGCCCCGCCCCCCTGAGTGTCGCACTCACCGCTTCTGCCGCCGCATCATTAACCGCCGCGGCTGCTATAGCTACAGGGAGCCAAGGCAACCAGCTCTCGCGACACTTTCCTCAGCTACGGCGAGAACGGCCGGGAAGAGTCTCTCGCAAGAAAGTAAATGAGTCAGGGTCGAGACGGCTAAGTATATCTCGCGATAGTATTGTGTAAAATGGCGGCCGCAAGGCGCTTAAGGGGTGGCCTGGAAAAGTCTGGAGGTGGGCGAGGGCGGAGAAGGTTATGGAACTGGCAGGAGAGTCGGATAAGTATTGTAGGCAGGACGCAGGACGGTCTGGGATGGGGTAAGTTAGTATGACGAACCCTACACTGGAATAACTTGAGGTATGGGGCTGTCTTTTCCCAGTGCCTCAAACTTAAAGCAGTGTCGCCTTGGCTGAAGTTCAGTCTTCCTGGCATTTTCCTTATGCATGCAGAGTAGAGATGGAGGGAGCAAGCCAGAAATTGACCTTTCCATCTCCTCCTTAACCTTCCTTCAGGAAACTTTGATTCGTTCTTCCCCTACTTTGGTTTGTGAATGGTGTTTGACTTAACAGAAATATTTATGTTTATACACTCGTGCCCCGCCCCCATCAATTTGCCCAACGAAACTAGGAAATCAAAGTGTTTTGTTGTTGTTGTTTTTAGTCGAACATTATTACAGATGTTTGGCCTTGAATGTGGAAAGGGGCCGCATTGGTTTGTGATTTGAACTTTGCAGTTGTTGCTTGCCACCCTGTGGGTACATCCTTACTTGGTGACTCTCTCAACACTTAGTTGTAAGGGCTTTCTCTCTGCCCTCAGAAAGCTGTAAATGCAGACTGAGTAGGATCTGGAACAGACGACAGACATGTTAGGGGACACACTGACTGAAGCTGCCCACCCTGGCCAGGCAAGATAGTAGCCACTTGCATGAGTCATCTTACAACAGGAGGTCCTGGTAAGGAACGCGGAACTAACAAGCTACCACCAACCGGTAGAATTCAGGAAAGGTCAAAATGAGAGAGGAGACACCAGTCCATATGTCCTACCAACATCCCAGAATCCTCACTGGAATCTGTTTTGTCTGAGCAGTGCGCGCACCACCAGGAAGGACCCTGAGTCAGAATGATTGGCCAGAGACAACCCGGAAAGTAACCCCATTCCCATAAAACTCAAGGCTGCAAGCCACGTGGCAGGGCAGTTCTCCTGGGTTCCCTTACCCTGCTGCTATCTGCCTGGGCACCTCTTCCCAACAGTCTCTTGCTTTGTCAGCACGTGTGTCTCCTCGGACAATTCATTTCTGAGTGTTAGACAGCAGCCCACCCTCAGGCCCTGGAAGGGGTAACCCTTACTGCAACAGCTATATAAAGAACGTTGTTCAGTGAGAGTAAAACAGAGGAGAACAAATAAGGGAATAAAAATAATAAATGGAGAATTCAGTTTCTTCTCTCCAATCCCCTGAATACCTCTCATAGTCTAGACCAGTGCTGTCCGGTAGAAACATACTGTGAGGCACATCATGCAATTTAAAATTTGTAGAAGCCACATTTTTTTAAAAAGTAAGAAAAATGAAATTTAGTTATTCACTTAACCCAACGTATTCAAAATATTTCAACATAATCAATATTTTGAAATTTTTAAAAATTTTTATTGGGGGTACAGTTGATTTACAATGTGTTAGTTTCTAGTGTACAGCAATTTTTTTAACATTTTGAAATTATTAATGAGATATTTTACATTCTTTTTTCATACTGAGTCTTCAAAATCCATTGTTTATTTTTACAGAGCATCTTAATTTAGCCTAGGCAAATTTTAAGAGCTTAATAGCCACATGTGGCTAGTGACTGCAGCATTAGACAGCAAAGCTCTAGACCCTATACCAGGGAATGCATTATCTGGATGACTTTAGGGGCATGGTATTATGGGCAGGTGGTTTATGTAAAAGAAAACCTTGAAGTTGCTAACTCAAACGGCTGCAGAGTCTAGGTGGGTAACAATAAAAGAGATCTGATGTAAAACAATAGGTGGTAGTGGGGACTTGTGCCCACTGAAGAGTGCAAGTGAAACAGGAGGAAAGGGGGCAGGGCACAACCTTTGAAGGAATGACACAGCCTAAGGACGGGACATAAACTGATTAGAACCAAATGGGTCCAAGATGGCAGAGAAGTCAACTTCCACTAGACCTTGAGCCTCAGTATACGCTCACTGTAACACATCAGCAAGTTAAATGACACACCCAAAGGCACCATGACAGTGGCGGTGCCCACTGTCAAAAAGTGGACGGTGGCCCAATTCCTGGAAATCCCCACCCCTTCCCGAAATAGCTGGAATACTTCTCCCACTCATTAGCCTATGAAATTACCCACCCCTGTAAAAACTAACAACCCCATACCCTGGCGGCCTTTCTTAGCTTCTGAGATGGCCCACACTCTGTCTGAAGAGTGTTTCTCTCTAAATAAATCCACTTCTTACCTATCACTTTGTCTCTCACTGAATTCTTTCTGCGATGAGACATCAAGAACCTGAGCTTCATTAAGTCCTGAAACCAGGTTTGTGATCTCATTTGGAAGACTGTGGGCTTTGGTGGGGTTCTGGCACGCGTGTTCAAGTCCCAATCTGAAGTGCATGGTTTCACAAGCTTCTATATAAAAAGAGTTTTCCTGCAGCCATTATGGAAAACACTATGGAGATTCCTCAAAAAATTAAAAATAGAATTTACGTATGATCCAGCAATTCCAATCCTGAGTATCTGAAGAAAAAAAAAATGTTAACTAGAAAAGATATATGATATGCACCACTGTGTTCCTTACAGCATTATTTACAGTAGCCAAGATGTAGAAGCAACCAAAGTGCCCATCAGTAGATAAATTATGGGTATATATTTACAAGATTTCAGATATTCTGAGGTTGGAAAGATTAAGTTGCTAGGTTTTCAGAGCTGTTGACTATTAGACCCTGAACTTTTTTTTACCCCAACTTTAAGGGTAGGCATTTAATAATTATTTTATAGCTGGGAAATCTCTTTGTCACATGAATGTTGTTATTTACTTTTGTACATCTGATGCCTGATTTATAGTACCTAGTATATAGTAGGCACTCAATAAACATTTGTTGAAGGAATATAGTCCTTAACTTTTGGGGAGGGCTCACAGACTTTTTTTTCAATTTTTATTAATTTATTTTTGGTTGTGTTGAGTTTTCATTGCTGCACGCGGGCTTTCTCTAGTTGCAGTGAGTGGGGTCTACACTCCGTTGCGGTCGGTGGGCTTCTCATTATGGTGGTTTCTCTTGTTGTGGAGCACGGGTTCTAGGTGCTTGGGCTTCAGTGGTTGTGGCGCGTGGGCTCAGTAGCTGTGGTGCACAGGCTTAGTTGCTCTGCTGCATGTGGGACCTTCCTGGACCAGGGCTCGAACCCGTGTCCCCTGCATTGGCAGGTGGAGTCTTAACCACCGTGCCACTGGGGAAGCCCGGGCTCACAGACTTTTAAACATGAGAATCTCATAAAAGCTATGAAATCTTATCCACATCCTGTCTGTGCCCTGCCCATATTCCCTCAGCCTATCCTAGAGTTCACTACAGCTTTGGTAGACAAATCCTGTACAAGCCATAGCTTCCTACCTTAAACACCTGAGTTATCTCCTTGCCTGGAAGTGCCAGCAGAGTTAACATTCCCCTTGGCAATCCGTAACCAATGAGAGATGGGATTTGGTAGCTAAATATTCCAGTTACTACTGGAATAGTAGTAGAATTGCCTCAGTGAGGCAATTCTGAAGTATGTTTTACTATAGTGTTTCTCAAACTTTACTAACACTTAAGAATCACCTGGAAAGATTAATAAGACACACATTCTTGAATTTGCAAAAATTTTTTTGGCCTTGCTGTGCTGTTTGCAGGATCTTAGTTCCCCCGACCAGGGATCGAACTGGGTCCCTGACAGTGAGGGCGCCAAGTCCTAACCACTGGACTGCCAGGGAATTCCCTTGAATTTGCACTTTTAACCAAGCTCCCAGGAGAAAATGTTGCTGCCAGTGCATGGACCACACTTTGAATAACATTTTTCTCAGAGAGTCTCTAGTGAGATTCTGCCCCAGTTGCTGGAAGCACCTTTTTGGCCTTCTTCTCATTACCTTACACTGCTTGGATTCTGGGACCACCTCCCAAATTTACTACTTGCATCCAAATCTTTGTTTCAGGGTCTGTTTGTGGGGGAAGCCAAACTATGACAACTCTTCTTAGAAAAATGCACATAGAAATAGTTTTGTGTACTAGTTTAGAGGAAGTATGAATTCCCTGAAATTTATTTATGTCATAAAGGAAGGTGACCAGGGTAAATGTCATATGACCCAAGTTCCATGAAAATTGAATCAGTCCAGGCAGTCTAGGAACCTAATATAATCATTAATGGCTCATGGAGTTAGCTGAATTCAGCCAGCTCTCCTCAGAAGTTATTTTTCCAGATCTGCATCAAACTCTGACTTTGTGGGACGTAAGAGTAAGTCCGGGACTCTAAAGAAACCCCATGCTTGAAGTTAATAAAAAGAGTATTGTTACTCATTCCTATTGGATTCTCATGGTTTCTTCCCAATCATAGTGCTTTCTGGACACAACTGCAGTGCCCCTATGACCCTTAGATCTTTTCTTGATGTGTTCACAGATGAGCCAGGCATACTATAACTGCAGATGGTTTCTCCCACTTCCTTCTGGATTCCAACATGGCTCCCTATTCTATTTCATCCTTTTGGGAACCTGTAACCTTTGACATATATTCCTAAGCTCACTCTCGTGTCATCTGGAAACTTTATGGCATGCTCTCATTCTGTAAAAATTGGGTAATCCTGATTATCCCAGTTTCTAATCAGCTTCTTAAAGAGAGCTAACGCCAGGGTAACCAACACCTGTTTCCTAAACACAGCACACAATTGCTGCTTAGCTTTGCCCACATATGGGCCAGCACATGTGTTTGTCCATGATTATTTGTCTTATGTACTATTCAATAAGTATGTCTTTGTATACACCTATGAATGTGCTTTGGCAGGTGCGGATGTGGGTGTGGGTGTGTAAGTAATCAGGTCAGTCTTGAAGTCCGAATAATGGATGTATGGTATTTTACTTTAATTAGTCTCTGTGCATTGTTAGCCTCAGTTTTCGTCTGCCCTCAAATATCAGAGGAAGAATGAGTTCATTTCCTTGAAGTTTATTAACTGTTACCGAAGGCAGAGAAAATTCCATAAGAGAAGGTTCCATACAGAGCAAGTGGAAGGGGAGCTCTGAGTTGGTAAGAAAAGATGCTTGGAGTGGGGACTTGGAGTGAAGGATGGAAGGGCAGATCTCTCCTTTCTTTTTCCCTCCATTCCCACAAGGATACTGGATTTTCAGTGGGGGTATCCTGCTCAGCATTCCCTCTCCAAAATGGAACCAGAGAGGGGAAACTTGATACAAAGTAGAGGTAAAAACACCTCACAGCTCCTCTGTTTCTCCATCCAAGGGGATGCCAATATCCACGTTGTAGTCTACAGGCTCCCCGGAGCTCAGCCAGGGAATAGGGGTTCGATTGAAAGAAGGCCTGTTGGAGAGGTTCTGGTTGTAGAGGACTAGGGGTTCACTCAGCAAGGGCCCCAGGTCAAACTTGGGCATCTGGAAGGTCATGCGTTTGGAGGCCTTCTCATATCCACCATAAGGCATTGCTGTCCTGAAAAGGGGACACATTATTTAATTAAAAGCCAGAACAAAAGAAAGAGTTTTGTCAGTGGGATGTTACACTGTTTTGAGGATAGGGAAGTCTGTGAATTCTAGTTGCAGATTGCTTCTGCACTCCTTATTCTTCTTCTCCCTAAGTACTCCATTCCTCCTTCTGGTTTGCTTGTTTCCCCAAAGCTAAAAATGAGAAAAGTAGTCTAGTGTGTACTAGATAGAGAGTCTCATGGATAGTTGTAAGCCAAACCAGTCACATTTTCAGAGAATTTTACCCCAAACACTATAGACTCAAGGGTCTGAGGTCACCTTAAATTATAATGACCCCCCTCAAAACCCCTACCCCACCTTCAGTGGATAGTGCGTGCCCTGGATGAGAGGAATTAACATTTCCTGGAAAATCCAGGCACCTTAGGACCAAATGCAAAAGCACTTCTCTAGGGCTTCCCTGTCCCGTTTTCACACAGTCTAGAGAAGCCCAGTTCCAAAAGGATAGATACTTGAACCTTACTAAAGTAGGGTATAAAGAAATAGAATCTTCAATAGCATAATAACTTGCTGTGGTGCATAATCTATAAAAATTCTGAATCACTATGTTGTACACCTGAAACTAATATAATGTTGTAAGTCAACTATACTTCAATTAAAAAAAGAAAAGAAAAGAAAAATAGAGTTATACTATAAGGACAGTAATGGAATTGTAACCTTGAATGAAGGGAGCCTCAAGAAGCCTTTAAGTGTGTAATATATTATTCCCATTTCACAGTCAAGGCAACCAAGGCTCAGAAGTAGGGTGACTTTCCCACACCGCTATGAACAGCTATGAACATAACTATGAACTAAAATTCAGATCCTGCCTCCTAGCAAATTTTTCCTTCATCATACCATGCTGTTTCTCTGAGCTAGAGTGAAAAGACCAAAAGCCTTTATTGTGGCCCCCAAATTCCTCCCATGCCTCCTCATCCCCCTGAAACATTTGAACCAGTCTCCATTCCAACTAAGGGCATGTTGCCATACACTGGAATGCATCAGGTTCCTTCCACATCCTCCTTACCTGTTGAAGGACTTATACTGAGGGAGATCAGCTTTGGCCCCGTGGGCCAGCAGGTTGATGCCAAGTTCCACTTTTTGCTGGGAGTCCACCCCCATGGCTCTCTCCCATGGGGAAATATAGGTCTTGAACACAGTGATATGTTTTCCTTCTCCACCTGCCTGGTCGTCTGGCAGCCATGGGAGAGAAATAATAATAAGTCAAATAATAGCAGTTAGTAGCCAATGGAAGTTAGTCTCAGAGCCCTGCACTAGAGAAGTTGCTGGGGCCAGGGACCAAAGGTAAAACATCTTGGTAATTGTAGAAGGTTTGTGAAATAATGACAGCCTGGAGTCGGATTTGTGATACAAACTGAAAGGCTAGAAAGGTGACTGAGAGACAAGGCTTCTGGGTGGAATAGACACGTCTCTGTATCCTTATGGACCCAGAAAGTCCATCAGGCTATCTCAACAGGCCTCTCCTGCTTCCTACACCCAGTCTAGGCCTCATTCCTGGGTATTTCTCTGCTTTAGAGACCAGACACCTTATACTTGGGTGAGGATACTTGCCTAGTCCTGTCTCGCCAACCCCTGCAGTGCCAGCAGCTCCTCCTTGGCCAGTCTGGCCCCCAGGACCATCTGTACCCCGATATCCAGACCCAGGGCCCTGATGATGGTGATGCTCGTCAGAGCCATACTCTCCGGCAGAGCCACTTCCCCCTGCCTGGCCTCCACCGCTGCCCTTGCTGTAGGAGAATCCCTGGCCAGCTGTACCCAGCTGTCCCCCAACTGTGGGAAGGAACTTCTGGAAGTGATCCTGAAAAGAAAGGACAAAGTAAGGGGAAGGTTAGCAATGGGTATGGGGAATACCATAGCAAGTAGGAGGTGATCAGAGACAATGGACAACCAGAAGACACTGAATCATCTGAGACTCCCCCCTTCAATAGATGGTTAGCAGATAGCCTGACTGAGAGAAATTAAACTCTCCTTAAGGGATACAACCCCTATGGCTCAGTTCGAATTACATCTAGGATGGGGGCAACTCATTCTCCAAAATCCCCTTTCCCTCCTTACCAAGGCAAAGAGGACCAAGAGTTCTGCTCAACTTAGGTTTGAGAGATTGGGGCTGGCATGGAGAACCCAGCCTCAAGTTAAAGAACTAGAGAGATCTCTGCTCCTCCCCTGCATCTTGTCTAACAGATAAAAGTCTCTTCTCTCTCTTCCTCTTCCTCTCCCTTTCTCCTCTTGGTGCCTGTTGGACCAGGACTTCCTGACAGTGAAACTGTAGTGGGTAGGGGGAAGGGAAGCCCAAAGGGCAACACTGGATCCATCCCCAAAGCCTAAAAATAACCCTGCCAACTCCTTCAGGAGGCTCTCCTGGCCACCCACCGAACACACCCCCATGCTCCACCCAGTGTAACCAGACACAGGCAGGGGGGAGGGCTTTTGGCCTCCTAAAGTTAGATATGACCGGCTCAGCATTTTTATTCTGCTCCTACATACGGGCAAATGGCAGACACTCCTGCCCCTGGCCCCATGTAGGCATCTATTTTCACTCTCCCCTGGCTGCCCAGGAAAGGTGGAGGGGGAAGAAAGGAAATGGAAACGATCCCCTCCTTCTCAGCTGAAATATCTTGTGCCTGGTCCCTCTCCAATCTCTACTTCTCTTCGGAGAATGATCCTGACTAGGAGACGTAGGACCTTAAAGCATGGTTTCGGTCCCCACATCTGTGGTCCTTACACTGACCCTTTAGATAAAAGAATGGCTCAAGAAGAGATGGTTATAAAAATTCACTTACCTCTTTCTACGGTTGCCAGATTTTGCAAAAAGAAAAAATCACAGGACACCAGTTAAATTTGAATTTCAGATACACAATAATACTTTTTTAGTATAAATATGCCTAAGTATTGCATGGGACATATTTAGATATGAGAGTATTCATCATGTACCTGAAATTCAAATTTAACTCGGTGTCCTGTATTTTTTAATTTAATTTTCATGTCCCAAATATTTCATGGGACATACTTATATTAAAAAATTGTTGTGTATCTGAAATTCAAATTTAACTAAGTGTCTTCAATTTTTTTTTTTTTTTTTTTTTTTTTTTGCCATGCTGCGTGGCTTGCAGGATCTTAGTTCCCCAACCAGGGATCGAACCCAGGCCCCTGGCAGTGAGAGCACCAGACCACTGGACCACCAGGGAATTCCCTAAGTGTCTTCAATTAAAAAAAAAAACTTATGTCCCAAATATTGCATGGGATGTACTTTACTAAAAAATTATCTGTGTATATCTCAACTTTATTTTTTTAATTGAAGTAGCATTGCTTTACAATATTATATTAGTTTCAGGTATACAACATAGTGATGCAATATTCTTATAGACCATACTCCATTTAAAGGTATTATGAAATATGGGCTTTATTTACTGTGCCTACAATATATCCTCAGTAGCTTATTTAGTGTGTATCTCAACTTTAAAATATAGGACTGGGCATCCTGTGTTTTATCTGGTAATCCTATCTTTAATACTTAACCATACTGGGAAGGAGTTTTCTCCTTGAAGGTGTGGACTCCCCACCCTGCCTCACCAGCTCTAAGATACAGATTTAGTTTCAGAGGTGGGCTGTAATTCACCCTGGAGCTATTGGGGGCTCACTGTATCTGGGGGGTTAATGAGCTTATAAATTAGCTGGGAGGGGAGGTTGGTCATATTTTAGAGACTTGGGCGGGGCCTACCAAGAAGCTGTCAAAAGAGGCACGAGGCTTTCAGAGTAGTAAAGTTCTGAACTCACCATTGAGCTGTCAGAGAAGACATCAGGGTGGTTTTCATAGATAAATTTCTCCACCCGCATCTGCCGCAGTTTGAACATCTTGGAGCCCCGGTTAGTGAGTAGCGACAGCTCCTCCAACATCACATCCCTTGGGACGCTGATCTTCTTGCCCAGGTTCAGGCCTGAGCTCTCCTGTCCACCTTTCAGGGAGGTGGGGAGGCAGAGGCAAGGGAAAGAGGAAAGTAGGGTTTTCTAGCTCCAAATGAAGCTTCCATCCACAACTAATTAAGTGTGTGTGTCCCAGCAGAGATCACTGAGGGAAGCAGATGCTGTCTGTGATGTCTGATCAAATTCTATCTAGTTTATGAGGGATTTTGATTTCCTGGGTTTGGAGTTGGAGAGAGTGTATGGGAAATGGGGTGCAGAGTGAGACAGTGGGGATACTAGAATGGGGTGAAGACGGTGAATGGGGTAAAAGGTATGGGGTACAGGGCAAAAGAGTAAAGAAACATCATAGATGGAGGTCATTGGGGAAACTGTAGCACGGGGGAAAGCCCAAAGCCACCTCTAAATATATACTCCTATCTTAACTCCTTTGCCTTCTCTTCCCCTCAGTAAACTGGCTGCAAACGGCTTCTAGGTATTGATTGGGAGAGCTCTTCACATGCTGTACTCCTACCACCCCCAGGAAAAATGCCTGAGCAATTTTCCATTTTAAGTGCCTATACGAGGCTCCTTAGCTCTGGGGAAAGAAGTAAGGAAATTAACCATTTATTGAGACCTTACTCTGTGCCAGTCTCCATCATACATATTTTCTTCTCAAACATACCTCACTGACCTGTGGGTCCTGTTGTCTTGGACCTGTGCTGGGTAACATGGCATGGGTGTTATTGTCTCAGATTACAAGGTGAAAAGGGTGGAAGGGTGAGTAGTCAGTGTTGAATTCTTTCTTCCTTTCCCCCCTTCCCCCCACCCCTGCAAACCTCACCCCCACCCCAAATTCCTCTTGTCTCTCCTTATCTCTTCGCCTTAAGACACATATAACCTTATGATACTTCTGGGGCTCATAGGCCAGAGATACTCTCAATAAGAAGTCCCACACTAGGTAGGTGCAAACATGCCATACCTCCAGTGAGTTCCATGATCAGCTTGCTGGATTTCCGCTTCTTGTTGGGGGCAGGGGTCCCTGAGAGTGGCATTGTGGAGGTGGATGGAGCCTGGATAGGGTGGGAAGGAGGAGGTGAAGGATGGACAGGGACTGCGGTGAGTGTCTACAGTAAGGCACTGCTTAAGGACTTCAGGGAGCAAAATTTCATTAGATTTTTTAAAAGAAGTACATATTTCTCTAAAAGGTGAAAAACCATTGTTTTAGGGCTTCTCTTCTTGGGAAGCAGGGCAGAAAGTATAGAGGCACCCCTTGCCCCTGCCTTCTACCAACCTCTTTTCAGCTGTTTTACATAGAGCTGGTGCCGGGCTTAGGAACACAATATGTGTTAGGAGGGCCTGGGGGTAAAACAAACACATTACTTACAGGTCAGGTAATGCACCCAGGTTTCATTGGTTTGGCATGACTTGAAGCTTTTATTTGTACGGGGCTCCCAGACTGGGATTATCATTGCAAACTCTGGCCTCTCAGTCTTCCCCAAGCCCCAGAGTGGGGGGGGGGGGGGGTGGAGCAGAAAAAATGTTCTGCCAGGGTTGAGGAGATCCAGCCAGAAACATTCTCCATAGGATGGAGAGGTTATTGCCCCTCCACCGGGCCAGCTGGATCATGGCCTGGGAGGTGACAGCAGTGCTCCCACTCAGTTTCAGTCACTCCCCACCCCCCAGACCTGGAGTGGAGAGGGAGGTCAATCTTGATGCATGTCAATTCAGCAATATCACAGCAGTGGGGAATTCAGGGAGGACAGGAACATAATCATAGGATCTGGCAGTGGAGGGGGACAAGCTGGGAAAAGATACAGATTCCAGCCCCTCCTTAACAGAAGTTGGCACTCAGCAAAATGTCTTCTGCTGAGTCCTGTCTCACAGCACATCTGCGATTCTACTAGCTTAGTGGGGTCTGCTGAGGCCAGAGTCCAGGAACTGCTAAATAGATTCTCCCCATACCTCTCTCAGCCCCAACTAGGTTCTTGTTTTCCATCCAGCCTCTCAGACCCCCTTCTCATTCCTCCAGTGCCACCCCAAAATCTCCAATACCCCCACCCTCTTGGGCCCTTCTCCTTCCAACTCTCTGTTGCTCCCCTGAACTGGACAACTGGGAACTGAGTACAGATGGAGGAGGGAGGAGCTCCCCCCAGGATCAAGGGTCACTATTACAGACACAGACACAGCAGTCAGCGAGTGGGCTCCAGCCCCTCTGACTATAAAGCTGGAGACTTACCGGCTGCTCAAGCGGTGGTCAGCTCTCCCTGGGGTCCAGCAGCTTTGGAGGACTGTGCTGCTGTGACTAGAGAACCCGAGCTGGGCAGGCGTGGGGGCAGCACTGGCAGTGGGGGAGGGAGGGTGGTTATTAATAGAGACGATGAGCGCAAGCAGCTCAAATGGCACAGGGGTACTGAGACCCTGGAACCAAGATCCCATCCTCCTTGCCCAGAGGCTCAGGAAGGGGAGGAAAGTCCTTTGGAATTCTCTCACTAAGCTGTCTGAGCCAAGGATCAGTCTACCCAGGGACTCCTCTTCTTTGGCACCTCGAGGCTGAGATCCAAAGAAGCACTCAGGGAGAAAGTGAAAACTGAGAGGGAGAGAGGAAGCAGGCAGCAAGTGGTGAATAAGAATTCGGAGTGGGAAAGTGAGAACCAGGAGAATGTGTCTGGAGAGCCATTCGGAGACAATCCAGGCTGGAGCTGGAGGGACATGTGGGTGAATTTTGGGGGTGGGAGGGTTTAAGATGCTATGTTTCGGGAAGGAATTTCTGTTCACAATGGAACTGCCCTTTGAAAGTTCCTGGATAAGCTGGTCTTTCCTTTGGGAGGGCCAGATTTTGGCAGGATAAGGGACCAAATTAACCAAATCCAGTAGTTAGGCTATCAGGGATGATGTGGGAGAAGACTTGACCAGTTTCTGCCTTTTCATCCCCATTTGCTGTTCGGGTGCTCAGTTTAGCCTGCTCTGCCAGATAGATGTCAGTTTTTTTTTAAAATTTATTAATTAATTTATTTATTTTTGGCTGCATTGGGTCTTCGTTGCTGCACGCGGGCTTTAGTTGCGGCGAGTGGGGGCTACTTTTTGTTGTGGTGCGCGGGCTTCTCATTGCGGTGGCTTCTCTTGCTGCGGAGCACAGGCTCTAGGTGCGCAGGCTTCAGTGGTTATGGCTCGCGGGCTCTAGAGCACAGGCTCAGTAGTTGTGGTGCACAGGCTTAGCTGCTCCGTGGTGTGGGGGATCTTCCAGGACCAGGGATCGAACCCGTGTCCCCTGCATTGACAGGCAGATTCTTAACCACTGAGGCCGCCACCAGGGAAGTCCCAGATGTCACTTCTACCTGAAGGGGTACACATAGGCTTCTGACCTGCCAGGGCTTTACTCTCTGAGGCTCCTACTTGGGATTTTCTTCAAAGGGAGCACACACCCCATAGGATCTGGACTGTCCCATTCACACTGGTCTAGAGAAGCCTCTGGGAAAGGGCACAAGCTTGAGAGCCCCCTCCAGGGAAACCTGTCATTTGCCCGGCACCTTCCTCGGTAGCTGCGTGAACATCCTGGATCCTTCTCCATCTTCTGCTCAGGTTTTGTAACCAGCTGCTGTACCTCTGCTGTATCCACCACCCTGTTGTGGCTGCCTTAGGAAGTGGCTTTTGTAGTCCCCAGAATACCTTTCTGTCCCTCTGTGAGCTACCCACTCTTCCTGACCATGTCCTTTTCCCATCCTGAACTTTATAGGTTCAGGTTAGGGGCTGAAAGTTCGCCCTGCTCCCCTCTACTTGGCCTCTGCCCAGACCAGTTTAGCCTCCAGATTCCTCATCTTTTGTCCTTTTTCTCCATTCTCTCCTAACCCAAAGAAGCAATTAGATGAAAAAACATAAATAGCAAAAGGTGATTTCGTCATCATTACCATCCTCCCCTCAAAAACCAACCAAAATTTTGGTCTCTTATGATTGAGTACCTAAAACTACCTAGTGAATGAAGACAGAATATTTAGCCTAGGCTCTCTGAGCCCTTCCTTTGAAATTCTGAGAGGCTGCATATTTGGGAGAATCAGGGTCAAGGGCCTGGTTATTGGCAAAAATCTGCCCCCTGCTGGTAAAACTGGGGCAACAGAACTTCCTCTTCTCAGAAGTCTAATTCTAGCCGCCTTTCAGTGCCTTCTCTTTTTTATTAGTCTCAATCCACGCTGATCCACCCTCTCTCTCCTTCTTCCCTCTCTCACCCCACCTTCAACTTCAGCCATTGCTTTCCCTTCATTTCCTCCAGGGTGTTGGGAAAGCAGGGCCTTTCCAAATTGTCTAGGTTCTGTAAGCTGAGGCCTCATCTGAGAAGTATGGAGCAGGGGATGGAGAAGGGGAGAATCTGGAGAGAGAGAACTGGGGGAGTGATGGAGGTGGCTACACTGGATTAGGACAGAATTGGTAGAGAAGAGCAAAAGACCAGGGGGTGAAGGGCAAAACAGTAAAAAATAGGAGGGTAGGAACTGAGAAAGAGATCAGGAATCAGGAGATCAGGGGTATGAATTAGAGAAGATGAAGGGGAGACCAGGATTTAGGTATAAAACTAGAAGAGATGACAACAACAGAAGATATGGAGCATAAGTTTATTCTTGTGCACAAACCAAAGTACTGTGACTCACACTCAATATGCAAAGGAAATTATCAATTTCCAGATCAAGCAGCAAGCGTGACTGGTGGTGGTCATGGTGAGAGGGGAGCCCATATCCCTCTAGGATCAGAGATCAGGACCTAAGCTGGAAATAAGAACTAGGGTTTGAGGGATGGGGTAGAACTAAAAAGAGGTTTTGGCTCTGGGTGTTTCCCTGCCCTTTCTCAGGTAGTTATGACAAGCTGCAGAAGACAGAGGGACAGATTCAAAGGAGGTAGCACAGATGCCTGTCTTTCAACACTCAGCACACACTCTCACATCCCTCCACCATCATCCCCCTTCACTCTAACAAATACATTCTTCTCCCTCAAATTTCTCCCCAATTCCCCTTTTGTGTACATGATTGGTTTCTTATTATCCAATTTTACTCTCTACCAACACTGTAGTCTCCCTCACCATGCTTCTCTCTGAGGCTCGATCAATTTCATTCATTTCTGTTCTGCTCCTGGTTTCTACCTCACTTTCCACATCATGGTTCTTTTCTCCTTTCTGTCTTAAGTTCATGAGACAATGAAGCCAATGATTTGTTCATTCTCAGAGGACATTTTCTTTCTTTCTTTTCACTTCTTGGATGCTTTGTTGCTCAGCATGGGCCTCTCCAGTTGCTAACTTTCTGAAATCCCAAGGAACAGAATTCTTAGTTCTACTCCTGGTCTAGCTGGTATAACTCAACCCATACAAACTGCCCTGGTCCTTCGGGTCTCCTCATACTCTATGAATTTCACCAGATGCTCTACACCTGCTACAGATGATGATCTTTAACTCTAATGAGTCTCTTTCTCCCCACCAGACATTCTATGTGAGGATAACTGACTCTTCTTTCATTAGTGCAAGGGTAAGACCCAGATTGGGTCTTTATTTAGACGGCTCCTCTTACTCTTGCCTCAGACAGAAGAGCACATCTGTGTGCACGCACACACTTGCACACACACACCTAGGAAAATGCCAGACAAGCTTGGGAAAGAAGAGTGAGGAGCAGCAAATGATTTCGTGCAAATAGGGGTCAGTTCAGTCCCTTTGCTGCCTGTCTGGTGGTGAGCTTCTTGCCTGAGGTCTCAGTGGTAACTTCTCTGTCTTTCTCATTGACTGTTAAAACAAAGCCCACAGAAAAAAGCACAAATGTAGAGAAATGGAGACTAGTGGAGGAGTGTAGGTGAAGAGACAGAGTTAAAGACAGAGATCCAGGCAAGGAGCTACAAAGAGAAGCACAGACACCAAAGCAAAGATAGTATTATAGGTTGGAAAGCAGCAGGGAGGTTAGGAGTCAGGAGGAAGCTGGGAGATGGGACACCAACTCCAAAACTTTCTCTGGCAGGAGGGAATTTAGCCTGCAAAGGAGGGGTGGCGGGAGCGGGGGCGGGCGGGTTGGGTAGAAGCAACTTTAGGAACTAGCTGTTCCACCTCCCCTTGGTCCTGGGAGCTGTGTCCTGTTCAGTGGTGGCCCGCCCCAGGCCTCCACACATGAGCCTGCCATCCTGTTCTAGTAGCTGAGAACCGGGGCCTGGCTACCTGGAAGCCACAGGAGCTGGGGGAGGTCCCAAGACCCCTGGGAGACTCTGGAGGAGGGGCTGGGCTAAGGACAGGGGCTGAGGCCAGCTCTGCCCTCCAGATGGGCTCATCCAATGTAGTGGCTGCTCGGGGGGCAAGCACAGTGGGTGCCAGGGGCTCTGCAGTGGGCTGGGGCGCTGGAGTCGAAAATCGGCGGATCTCCTGGACTCGGGCAGTTTTGGGAGGCACTGAGGAGGTGGGTCCAGGAGTCGGGGGAACCTCATCAAAACAGAACATGGCACTTTTAAGTTGGTAGGGCTGGTGCCGCATGAAATCCAAAGCCTTAATGCCCTGCTTGGGGGCTGCCCGAGGCCCTTGGGATTGGATCTTACTAGGGAGAGTTCGGGCAGCTTGGGGGAAGAACGGTGAGAGCAGTGGGTTGTAAGCAATTGGAGGCGGGGCACGGATATTGGGTGAATATTTCCAGGAAGGGGGCAGGGAGGGGGTAGGAGAAGGGCTTCTGGGCCGAGGGCCAAGGCCAGGACCAGGTGCTTCCACCACATACCTGTCCGCTCGGCTCTGACGCTTGGCAAACAGCTCCCCACCCCTGCCTTGAAGCCTTGGTGGTTCAGGGATTCCAGCTGAAGGGGCCGCCCCATTCACTAACCCATCGAGGAACCCTCGAGAAGGGGGCTTGGGAGCCACTGGGGGTGGAGTCTTAGGAGTCGTAGGGGGTGGGGTCTTGGGAGCCATTGGAGGCGGGGTTTTAGCTGTCACGTGAGGCAAAGTCTTGTAACTCCTGCCCCCCGGTGGCTGCATGAAGTTGCAGGCTTCAGCCCCGAGGCTCAGGGCATCCTCCTCTGGACAAGATTCCGCACCCCCAGCCCGGGGTTTTTCATCCAGGTTCTGCACCAACGATAGCAGCTCCGGGTTGGGCGAGTTCTTCGTCTCCTCATTTCCCGGCCGGAACATCTGCTTTCGGGTCCCCCGACGCCGGGCCTCCTGGAGGATGCCGGTGCGAGCAGCTGGCACGGAGATGCGCTTCTCTCGAGCGCTGGAGGGCTCAGGGGTTGCGGGGCCAGGGGCGAGGGCCTCTGGGCGTGCAGCAGGTCGCAGAGGCGCCGATAGGAAGATAGAAGCGGTGGAGGTCATGGCAGCTCCGCTAGCGGGGGCGGGGGGCTCTGGGGCTCCGCCTGGCGTAACAGGACGATTGGGGGCTGGGATGTATAGGGAGCTGGTGGCCGTCACGGGGCCGGAGGAGCGTGGGGTGCTGGTGGAACCGGGGGTTGACACGTGGCTGGGAACCCCTGAAGAGAAGCTGGGCAGAGGAGTGGTCCCCTGCGGAGAGGACAGGAAAGGCGGTGGGACGGCGCTGAGGCCTCCCAGGCTCTCATTTGCCCTTTTGGGAGCCAGGGGCCGGAAAATAACCGAGGTGGTACCTGGCCGCTGCCCTTGTAAGCCCGGAGTAAACGGCCTGGCTGACCGGTTAAAGATGCTTGGAGCTGGGGTAGAGGCTCCACTGCTAGGGAGGAAAGGTCTGGGGCTGGCTGCAGGGGCCGGCGAAGGGCTGGATGGGAGCACAGCCGCCTCTGGCGGAGCGCTTTGTGCCCGAGGTGGTGACTGCAGGCCCTGCCCGTTGAGCGTGGCGGCTGGACCATCCCCGGCCGGCTCCTGAGTGCTGGAGTCTGCGCGCTGGCGCTGCTGTTCAAAGAGTTGGGCCCCTCGCCCAGAGGCCTCACTCAGCTGCCCTCCCAGCCCCGGGCCCTGGCCCTCTGCTGCGCCTGAGCTCGGCCTGGCCAGCTCCATGTCCAGGTAGGGGCTGTCCCAGTCGGACTGGTTGGTGAGGCTGCGGGCGTCGGAGAAGGCCTCTTCGTCCAGCTCAGACTCACTAGTTGGAGGGACGCCGTCCTCCTCCCCAGCGCCTGTCCCCGCGGCAGCCCCAAAGCTCACTAGGGTGTACTTCTTGGCTCTCTGCCGACGTTTCTTAAACATCAATACCCCCTTCGAGTGGGGGTTGGGGGCTGCGGTTAGCAGGGATGCAATCGTCCGGCATTTGGTCTTGGCCTCCTTCACACTTCTCTCTTGGAGGCTCTCTGCCCTTTGCAGTTCTGGGGAGAGGAGGAGGGAATGGTCAGGGAGCATCTTCTGTTCCCCAAGGCTCTCACCCGCCCCCCACCCCCTCCCCCCACCAGCCAGCTCCCTCAGGCCTCCCACCTCTGGTCTTCTCACTGGCCTGACCCACAAGGTCTCTCCTGCCTTTGGCAAAGTCCTCTAACTTGGGGCCAGAGTGGAGGTGAAAGGTGAAACCAAGGACAGTGAAGGGAAGGCAGAGGGTAGTTGGCTGCCCTGACACCACTCTGACCACAGCTCTCCTCCTATCCTCTCTTCCCTCCTGTCTTTCAGGAGATTGCTCTTACCCACACCACACGCATGCCTCCCCTGCTTCCCTCCATTCCTGGCTGGCAATGTGAGGCTGGGGTAGAAGGGGGTTTACTTCCCATGGCAGGCAAGGACATGAAGCAGGTCCCACGGTAAGAAAAAATAAGAAGGGGCACTTTTCTCCCACCAAAGAGACCCTGTTAGGGGACTTCTCAGAAAGTTTGGGACTTATCCCCTCTTCCTACCCCTTACCCTATAATAAGGACACAAAGGATCCTTAGCAATGAGGATCTTCATTCATAATTCCACTATCATCGTGTGATCCACGTCATATACATTCATAGAAATAACTCCCACCACACATCACTTCAACAAGGATATGGCTCTAGGGAGAGGTGGCTATGGGCATATTTTCTCATCTGTACTTTTCTCTCACATCCCCATATACTCTAGCTTATATACATCCTAGTTCATATACACATGTATAAATACACGTGTCCACACAAAAACATACATGCATACTCAAGGTGGCCCTTCTTCCCAGAATTCCCCTAGCAGAGACACTGTCACTAACAGTTGGGACAAAATTTAAGTGCCTTCTAAATCCAAGGTGCTCCTCTGTGCCTCAAACCCCTGCTACTCACAGGCAGGGATGGCTTCAGATCTGAGATGCAGGAAAAGCCAGAGTGCTGCTCTCCAAGGAAAGCTTCCAGATCTTTAGGATATCTCAAAGTCACCAGTTGATACAGTCTCCTTTCCCCCAAGCTGAGGGTGGGAGTGGGGTGGGCTTCTTTGACAGAGCTGCCCCCTATTTTCCAAGCCTTCTGGGTAGAGAGCTCAGGTAGACACTACCAGGCAGGCACGCAAGCACTGTGTGCTAAGGGGAGCCAGGACAGGGTTTCCCGTGCCACGTGGGGCCTGGGAGGTGGAGCCAGGAAATGGGAACGCTGCCCTGCTGCTAGGACCCTGACTCGGACACAGATACTCTCCGATCCATGATCCCCAGTTCCTCCTGAAAAATTCTTGAAATTCCATCTACTTTCCACTCAAGATATCAAAGCTCCCTTCTGATTAGGGCTCTCATTCCACCCGTTCCAACGTTCATAGCACACAATAGTACTGTGGACTAGAGATAGGCACTGGAGTCATAGTTTAGTTCAGATTTTTGGTTCTTGGGAGAGTTACTTCATCTCACTGAAGTTCAGTTTCCTCATCTGTAAAGAAGGATGATAACATAACGTCTACCTCATAGGGTTGCTATGAGGTTTAAGTGAGATAATGTAGGTAAATTTAGCATTTAACCTAAGCCCCACTGTAATTATTACTATCAAAGCTTTCTTGACACTAGCTACACATGTATCCAGACACTTTCTTGTTTACTCATATCTTCTCCCACGGACTCCCACATACATGCTTTCACGTATTCATAGATTACTCACACTTCTGTCTCACACATACACCCTCTCTCCATGAGTTTTCCATAGCTCATGTGGTCACAAACCCCTTTGACATGTGACCATAGCATCAGCCCATTCTGAGAAAAGGGCAGTGAAACTCTTAAGAAAAGAAGGAAGAGGAAGGAAAAAAGGAGGAGGGGGTAAGGGAGTAAGACCTTTCCCAAAGACCTCCCTTCCCCAACTGTTGATGTAGTCCCCTCCATTCTAGATTCCAGAACTCTCTTGGCTGTGGGAGGGTAGTACCTGCATAGAACGGGTCCTGGAGCTCAGGAACTGGGCTTGGGGCTTTGTCGCAACTGGCTTGGCTGAGAGGCTCTTGGCTGATGGGCTCAAAAGTCTCCATGCCGAGAAAGGCAGTGTTGGCTGGAGCAGAACCAGTTTGAGGCACCCCCCACGCCTTTTAAAGCCCCTTTGTCTTATCCCCAGAGCTGGTAGTTGAATGAGCTCACTGTGCTATTTTTGGAGCCTGGCCCCCCTCCCTTCTCTGGGCTGCCCCACAAGCCCTGGTATGATGGACATGGGCACCTGCCTACCCTTCCCCCTACCCCACCACACTGGACAATGAGGTCTGCTTGGCTAAAAATATCCCTGAGCCACTCACTAACTACAGTCTCACCCAGCATGATGGGGAAGGGAGAGGGTGCTAAAATGAGAATTGGGGATAAGCATGAGATCGTGGGTGTGCATCTGGAATTTCTTTGTGGGACATGGGACACTCTCAGGGATGTCTGATGGTAAACTGTCACGTCCTTAGCCTCTATTCCAGACTTAGAGGCACAAAATTCTATGGATCAGGAATCAGAATAGGGGAGGAACGAAAGATGAGAACTAGAGGGGTAACCCTGAGATTTCCAAGGTGACAAGAAAGGTCTCTAGAGGAGGGGTATGGGAGGCATAGGACAGGGAGAAATTTCACTCTTAGACTTTGTTCTGTAGCTCACATCAAAAATAGTAAAGAGGGCTTCCCTGGTGGTGCAGTGGTGATGCAGGGGACAGGGGTTCATGCCCCGGTCTAGGAAGATCCCACATGCCGCGGAGCGGCTGGGCCCGTGAGCCATGGCCGCTGAGCCTGCGCGTCTGGAGCCTGTGCTCCGCGTCTTAGGGCCTACATTCTCGCCTAAGATAAGAAGCCAAAGATCCCTCCCACCACCACTTCCTAGAGATCTCATGACTATTCCATAGCCTCCCAGTCCCCAGGAATCCTAATGGAACTAGCAATGTCAAAGGTAGCTCTGATGCTATGCCTGCAATTAACACTGAAGAGTCCCTGTATCCCTGTCCTGCTTCCAAATACTCCCCTGACCCATGTCTGCACTCTGCCTTCACCCCGTCTGACACCTAGCAAAATCATAGCAACGACAAGCAAACCCTTCATCAATTCATGTCCCTTTCCAACTTCCCTACTTATCCTGTTCCTGGGTTGGGTTGAGCCCCCTGTACTTTTTTGTCACGCTAGTTCAAACAGCAAAACTAATTGGGATCGTGAGAATAATTATTTCCCCCTCCTATCCATTACTCTTCTCCACCTGTCCCCAAGACTGTATCCAAGGGAAGCATAAGGTAGGTGGAATGTATGGTTATGGAGTGTTAGATTTAGGGCTCAGATTGAAGGATCCTGACTAAGGAAAAGGAGTTCAGGCACTCACTGGCTTGTTTGGCCTTCTGAGTATAGGTGGTAGTCAGATCTTCTGCCACTGGGTGGGGAACAGGCCCCACCATAGGGATGAGATGAGGGCCAGGCCGGAGGGGGCCATGGGGCAACAGCAGGGCCTCAGCCGGGGGTGGCTGAAGGGTTGTCCCGTCCTCCCAAGATGGGGAGCTCACGCGGCTGTCATCCTGGCTGGGAGGGCCAAGGACACCAGGTGCTGGCTCTGCGGGGCTGTCAGACAGGTAGACCTCGTCAGGTGGGGCTCCTGGAGGGGTGGGCCTTGTTGGGCCTCGGCGGCGGGGTCGGCGGGTCTTTTCCTGGGTGGCTGGGCCATCAGCATCACTGTCTGTCTCTCCATAGTAAGCCTCACTGTCAGGGGGAGAGAGGAGGCTCCCAGGCAGGAGAGGCTGGGGAACTGGAGCACCAGGGGGCTCAGGACTCAGCGGAGACAAGGGTGACAGTGCCTGAAGCTCACCAGGGGATGGAGATCGCACAGGCCCCTCGTCCTCTACCCTGGATGGAAAAGATGACAGAACTTGAGAAATGAGCTGGATGACTGAGAGCTAGAGAGATCTGGAGGAGATGGGAGAAGGATGTAAGGGGAGAGAGGGGACTGGCATGTAGGTGAAATGGATGGGCTGGGAAGAGTGGAGATCTGAAAATGAACTGGTAGGCAAATCTGCTTGGCAGGCTTTGACTGGAAGTGGGTTTAAAGAGAGATGTGACGATAAATAGACAGGCAAAGGGCCTAAATAGGCCCACGCACCCACATTCAAGTGCTTTGGGAGGCATACACAAACATCTATACTCCAGCACAGATACACAAGCAGAAATGGGTACTTGTCAGTAGCTGAAGTCAGGCCAGTGAGACATAGAGCTGAGACAGGCAATGGAAGCCCTGGACTAGGGGGATGGGTGTAGGCTGGGGTGGGAGGGGTCCATACCGCCTGACGGTGAGGACAAGCTGATTCCCTGAGTCATCGATGAGGCTCATGGCTCTGGCATGAGAGAGGCTGGTGCAGGAAACCCCATTGACGGCCAAAAGCTGATCCCTTTCCCGGAGTCCTGCTCTGCCAGCCTGGCTCCGTCTTCGGATCTGAGAAGGTGTTGGAGGAGAGACTGTAGGTGAGGGAGGGCTCCAAGGGGGGAATAGAATGAAAGGAGTTAGGACAGGAGGGACCAGTGTGTGGATGGAATTTTACTTTACAGGGTAAGAAAGGATGGGGAGGGACAAGAGGTGACAGTTAAGGGGGGTCAATCTAGACGGAAGAAGGTACAGATTTGAGAGAATAACACATCTTTAAAGGAAGGTAGGGTAATCACTGAATGAAAAAGACGGGGAAAACTGCAAGGGGGGACGGGACGTACTATTGTAGAAATGGTGGTTATCCCCTCAAGATTTTCCTCCAAAGGAAATATCTATACTAGCCAACAGTTCTCTTCTAGTCCTTGGAGTCCTAGGCACCATTATCTACACAGTCAAGATTTTAGAACAGTACTCCAGATTGGAGGGAGTCCAGCAGATTCTGAGGGATTGCGATTGTGTATGTATATGTGTGCCGGGTGTGCACACACATGTACATATGTTAAAGTAATAATAGTAATAGTGGCGATACATTTAGTGCTTACTAAATGTTAGGCACAGTGCCAAGCACTCTACGTGTTTTATTGAATTTAATCCTTAGAAGTTAGCACCTATGGAGTAGGTACTATCATTACCTACATTTTATAGTTGAGAAAATTAAACCTGTGCTATGAAACCAAAATGGTAACAACTTCATCTGACAGACCATATCTTGCCATAACCCTCCTAGCCTTAAAAAAAAGTCTTGCCTAGTGAGAGAAGGGATCTGGCGTAGCGAAAGAGGAGGACTGAAGGCTAGGGCAGGGGCAGGGCAAGGCTGGGCTGGGCTGGGCTGCGTGAGAACCTCAGATCATCACATACCAATTTAGTTAGAGAGAAATGACAACCTTCCCTACATTCCTGGAGTTTGGAGTAGAGGCACAGACCCAGGAGAGCAAAGACTGGATGGCCAGCCCTGAGCCTCTGTTGCCAGCCCTGGACCTCTGCTTCTATGAAATTGAGGCACAGTCTTCCTTTTTCTCTGCTCCCAGAAACCAGGAATTCCCTTTTCTAATAGCCCCCCACAAGAAGGCTGTGCTCAGACACTGCTCCCCCCGTCAGATCTGAGCATGCTTCCTCGACCATCTACCCACCCCCACTCCACTTCTTCACAGCCTCCCACTTCTCCCCCCACAGGCCACCACATGACTCTTCCCAAGTTCCCTTGGGTTCCCCTTTCCCTGAAACCTCAATATAGGCTCCCTTACCTTGGATACCTGTAAAGGTTTCCTCTGCTCGGCCCCCCCCTGAAGTCGGAAGCCCCAGGGGGCTCCCCCAGACAGTGTGACCAGCACCTCCTCCTCAGCACCCATCTCTCAGCTTGGCCTATGGCCTTCAGAGTTTGGACAGTGTCCCAGGGAGAGAAGTCGAGGTGCTGGTACCCCGTCCGGCCTGTCTGGCTGTCCTGCTTCTGCTGCCCTAGGCCTTCCACCCCACACCACACACCACAGGCAGGCAACTTGGCCCTGAGATCAGTACAGTCCAGAACACATGTCCTGTCAATCGAAGCTGTGCTCAAAATAGTTACCGGCTGTACTCGCCTCCCTCCCCAAGCTGTATTACTCCCAGAGCTAATTATAGTGAAGACTTCTGCCCTCCCCTGTCTCCCATTCTCCTGCATGGGCTTTTTACTCAGGACTCAGAGTACTAGCTCTGTGGGCTCTATAACTAATGTACATCCTTTCAGGGATTGTGCGTTCCCTCATAGGGTCATGGACTAATCCCAACTGCTCTCCTCCAAAACTTATTCCAAAGTGGCAGCAGCAGGGGCTTCAATTCCTGAGCAAGGAATGGCTGGGTTTGTCCCACAAGATTGCAAGACCCCCAGAAAAAAGTACCCCTTTGCTGTATGAATTAACCTATTAATCAAAGTGGAGATCCATATCCCACTGCAGTGCTGGGTGCAATGTAGAGGAACTCTGTTCAGCCTGCTCCAGCTGAAGTGTTGCCTGTTCCATAAAGCTTTTCCTGCCCATCTCCTCACTCCCTACCTATAGAATTAATCCTTCCTTCCTCTGGGCAAAATATGTATCTTGTTCGTATTTCTATTATTGTAGTTTTCAGCCAATATTACGGTTTGTTTATATGCCTGTCTCCCTCCTAGATTGTGAGAAACTTGAAGGCAAGGACTGTGTGTAAAAGCCAATCAACAGCCCCCAGAGCAATGACTGATGTAACAGGTGCTCAATGTTTGGTGAAATAAATTACCTCTTACAACACATAGTTGGTCATGGAAAGGTGGGTAGAGATAGGTGTGCATAAACATGCCAACCCATGTTAATAATAAAATATTTAGTTATTTTTAGGTTTCCATTACATGAATGTGCCCTATGTTAAGAGATCTCTTTCTTTTAAAAAACATAATATTATGGTGCTGTAATTATTGAAGGCTACAGAGGTCCCTGGAATAGCTGCTCTGATAGCATGCTAAATGCTGTTTGCCTTGGTGTTTGATGTAGTCATAAAAAGCACTTGGAATTTAGAGTCAAAACTGGGCTTGGATTCTTGTTCTATCATTTATTAGCTGTATGACCTTGGGCAGTTACTTGACCTCATCAGTGAAAAGAGTATCTAAATATCCATTCATTCACTATTCAAACATTTATTGAGTGCTAGCTACATGTAAGCCATTGTGCTATACCAGTGGCTTTCAATTAACCCTGCATATTGGAATCAATTAAGTGCATGTTGGAATCACCTGGAAAACTTTTAAAGCTACTGGCTCCCTAAAATAGGACTGTGTATATGATTAGATGATGGGTAATGACATTTTACATATTACATGAATTTATATATTATACAAATATTATACATTATACAAATACTTTATACACACACACACACACTCTCTCTCTCTCTCTCTCTCTCTCTCTCTCAGGCCCCTCAGACTTAGGGATTCTAATTTTATTGGCCTAATAGCTGGTATGGCCATTTTATTTTTATTTATTTATTTATTTTGCTATGGCCAGTTTAAAAAGCACTGCAGGTGATTCTAATGCACAGCCAAGATTGAGAACCAGAGTGGGGATACAGAAACCAATAAAATGCAACGTATCAGCCTCTATTCTCAAGAAACTATGAATTTAAACTCTACTACTTACTAGGAGTGCAACATTAAGCAAAACAGAGGATACCTACTTTCCTATGCTGACGTGTTAAATGGGATAAATTATGCGAAAATACTTAACAGAGACCCCAGTTTATGGCAATTGCTCAACAAATGTTAGCTGAATTTCGCAAATTACTAATCTAGACTAGTGGGTCTCAATCTTCAGCATGCAATGGAATTGTCTAGAGGGCCATAGCTTGCTGGGCCCCACCTGCAGAATTTCTGATTCAATATGCCTAGGGTGGGCCTGCAATTTGTAACAGGTTTCGCAGGTGAAACTGATACTGTTGCTCCCAGGATCACAGTTTGAGAAACACTGACCTCCACTATAAACTCCTGAGGACAGGAAAAATCTGCCTGTTCACTAAAACGTGCTCAATGCCTAATAACAGATTCCAGCAACGACTAGAAGTGCAAGTTTTTCAATGAATGAACCACTTTGTGCCTCAGAATAACTAAAATCTACTGTGCACAATATGAGAGCAAGAACTTTTCCCCACATTGGTCATAAAATTCTTCATTTAATGTTTTTTTCCCTTTAAATGCTTCCTTTACACCAGTGCTCTTTTTCCCCATTTCTTTTCTTCCTTATTAAAAAAAAACTTTTATTTTGAAATGAATTGTACATAATACATATGAACTATTTGAAAATAACAATAATGTAAATATCGATGTGAATATTAAGAAATAGAACACTATTAATATTATTGATGCTCCATTATGTTCCTCCCAATTATACTTTTCTCTTTCCCTCCCCAGAGGTAACCAACAGCCTGAATTTTGTTACTTTGGGGCTTTTTTGTTTGTTTCTTGTTTTTTTGGCCCCAGGCCAGGCTGCTTGCAGGATCTTAGTTGCCAGACAGGGACAGAAACCAAGCCCTCCAGCAGTGAAAGCGTGGAGTCCTAACCGCTAGACTGCCTGGGACTTCCCACTTTGTTTTTCTTTATAGCTTTATCATACGTGTATGTAATTACAAAACCTTATTGAAATTGATGAAGAACTTTTGTTTGTTCACTACTGTATTCCTGGACCCAAGAACATGGCTTGGAACACGACAATGCTTAAAAAATAATTATTAAATGAAAGGATTATTGAAAGGATTAAATGAGGTTATGTATATTTTAAAAACTCCTACAAATATTAGCTACAATATTGTTATTATTAAATGGCGTAATAATAATTACTCCAGGAACTGTAGCTCTTCCAAAAGGCTGGGGGCATTCTAAGAGTAGAGATTATCAGGCTGTGGCAGTGCTCTGCATCTAAACCAAGGCGCTCTATAAAAACGGTTAACTAATAACGAGTGACCTTTACTGAGCACTTACTACGGTGCCAGGCAATCTTTGTGGCCTAATCCCATACTCTCAACAAGTTTTTAGAAGGGCATTCATATTCTTTTCATTTTACAAATGAAAGAAACTGAGGCCGAGATTAAGTTGCCCTAGCTAGGGAACTGTAGAGCCAGAACTTGAACACATGACCCCAGAAAGCAGAATTAGTGCCCTTTAACGTTACCGGGTTCTAAGGGAATTCCCTGGTGGTCCAATGGTTAGGGCTCTGCACTTTCACTGCCCGGTGCATGGGTTGGATCCCTGGTCAGGGAACTAAGATCCTTCAAGCCCCATGGGTCAGCCAAAATAAATAAATTTTAAAAAGATATATTACATCAGAATAATTATATTAAAAAAAAATTGTACGCCCCGCTCCGCAAATCTCAAGACCGGCAAAGGTCATGGGTGAGAACCTCCAAGACGGAAATCAATGGGGCCAGGGGTTAGCAGGAAATCGCTACAGGACTCTAAATCAGAGGTTTCTAAGATGTCATAGGAAGGAGAGTTACTAAACATAGTTCAATCACATCTCAGCTGGTGGGACCATAAGGTTACCAGGACATCTGGGCAAAACAAAAACAAAAACAAAAACGGAAATGCATAAAAAACTGCGGAGCCCCTAGGGGTCGGCCATGACGAGAGGGGAAAGTAGCGCATGTGCGGCATCCGGGTTCCTCGGCGCGTACTTACTGCCGACGTGGCAGAAGGAGTGGCCTTGGAGCGTGGGGGTGGAACTTCCGGGGGCGACGCGCCGGCCCCCTCGGAACCGGAAGTGGAGCCTGGGAGCCTTGACGTTAGGAACGAAGTCGAACCTGGATCTGGAGCCGGGTGAGGAGTGGCTTCGGGAGGTTGGTGGGTAGGAAAGCAGAGGAGAGGCCGGGGTATCACTGGCCAGATCGGGGTCCTGTCTGAGAAGGAAGGGAGGGGCCCGGGGGCGGGGCCCGGGGAGAGACCCTCACCTCATGCATCCACAATCCAGAATCAGTCCTAGACCCTCCCTTCTCTTCTCCCGGCCCAGATTCCGGCTCCCGCTTCCTGCCCTGAGCCTGTTGAAGGGCGCAAGACGCTCGATCTCCTACTTAGTGGAAGTCTCTCTCATCGCGGCCCGAGAAGCTGGCTTGGCTTCTCGGTCTTGATCCCCAGCGCTCCCAGCCTCCACAGCTCGACTACTTTCAGAGTTCTAGGAAGCTTGCCCCGCCTCCTGGGTTGTCACCCTCGACTGTCCACCCAGAGTGGAGTTGAAACTTGAGCCTGACTCCAAACTCTTGGGTGTGTTTGAGGGGATTATTTCCTCGAGAAGAAGCTCCTTTCCTACCATACCCACCCCCACACTGACTTTAGGAAAATAAGAGGAGGAGGACATCCGTCAAGCTTAATGTAGTGACCTGTGTGAGGTTTAGGATTTGGAAGAACAGCTCCTGAGATGGCTTTGAATTTAAAGAGTTCTAGTCCAAGAGCAGCTCAGCTTTTCTGTAGTCAAGATGGCCCTACCTAGCAAAGGGGAGAGGCCCATTGTTCCCTTGCAGTAGCTGTGAGCTCTTATGCTTCCTGGGTCCCTTCTGTCTATAGGAGAGTTGGAATGATCAGGCTATGAAGAGTAGATGTGATCAGATAGTCCTGTTCTTGGAAGGACCTTGGAAAGGCTCTCCAATTTATTCCTTTGTTGCTGGGCAAGATTGTAATAATTTTGGTGGTGGCCTAGATTCATTACAAGCATACAAGAGCAGAAAAAGGAGAGTTGGAGAAGTGCATTGGGATTTGGAATACTTATAGTCCCCTCTGCTAGAAGGATAAGGTGAATGATCTTTTTCCATGAAATCTAACTTTGCCACTGATCTTTGAACTGTTTCCCTAGGTTATTGTGAGAAGTTTTTGTGCCAGGCCTGCACTCAGTTCTAATCTGATACCTTGCTAGAGTTTTGAGCTGTTCTTTACATTTAGTGATTTTAATAATTCAGTTCTAAGGTCCATACACTTTTTTGGTGGGAAGACTGGGGATGGTGTAGCACTTGATTTACTGCAGTTTAGCCAAAGAATGTCATTTTTCTAACCGGTTACTCTAAAATTTGTCTTTTGAGGGGGAGGGAATTTAGCCAATCTGTTTTAGACATGTAGTCTGGGTGATTAAAAATGACTAGCACACTAGAGGGTATTCAATTTTGTGGAATGAATGGATGCTAGAGTGAATGAATGGAAAGTGAGAGCATTGTTTCATTTACCTGTAATATCACAATAGTTTATCAGTGGCAGGACTTCTTGTATGACTAGACACTAGAAATCATACCACTGGGGAATGGAGGCTGCTGCTCCATTCCAATGGGCCTATCTGAGGTTGAAATTTATACCCTCTTGGCAGTGACAAAGCATAGGGTTCAGAGTAACAAAATCCTTACTTTGAGGAGGCAGTCTGTCTGCTGTCTGGGGAAGAAAATTACAAAGATCCTGTAGTAGTGTGAGAATGATTAGGCTGATCACTGCCTGATAAGGTCAGTCCTTTTCTATTTCTACTTCCTACTGTGAATAGTGCTCTCTCTTTAGAAAACTGATTTTGACTAATTTCTCTCTTCTCTCTCATCTAATAGGTGAGACCAAGTCGGGGATGCTCTCATAATGAACGTTAACCAGTCAGCTCCACCTGTGCCGCCGTTTGGGCAGCCCCAGCCTGTCTACCTAGGGCATCATCAATCCAGCTATGGTGGGCAACCAGGGCCCACAACCGCCCCCACTTCCTATGGAGCCTACAATGGCCCAGTACCAGGCTATCAGCAAACCCCTCCCCCAGGTATGTTTCCAAGCTTCCTTTGAGCTGAGGAGGGGAATTAGTAGTCTTCAGGTTGGGTTGTATTGCCCTACCTAAGCTGCCTAAAAGGTTGTGGTGACTGGGATTGAGGAACATGAATCTGGCTCTTGGTCACTGAGAGTCCTGTGGGCAGTCTGCCCTTCCCTGTTTTTTTTTTCCCTTTTGGCCGCATCTCGCAGCTTGTAGGATCTTAACACCCTGACCAGGGATCGAAACCAGGCCCACAGCAGTGAAAGTGCCGAGTCCTAACCACTGGACTGCCAGGGAATTCCCACCTTTCCCTGTTTTTTTATAAGGCGACTGTGTCTCTGCCTTAAGACATCTAGTGGGAGCACATCTTCCAGGTTCAATGGCAGTTCACTTCCTGTGGGTGTCACCCTGTGCAGCCTCACCTGGCTGCATTGTTCACAGCTGGATGGAAGGGTTGTGGTCGCAGCTCGTCCAGAGCCTGTGACTAGGATTAATTATTTCTGTTGACCTAAAGTCTCTCTGAAATCACTTGTTTCTCATGTATATTGATAATGCCTCTCATCGGACTCATAGTTCTATCTATAAATGACTCTGGGACTTGGGGAACTAGTTCATGGATGAAAAGTGTGATGTTTGTGTGCCTGATTTTTGGTGCCTCTCATATCTTTCTGCTGATATCATTCCTTTTCCTTTGTTTGAGTTTCTTTGGCTTCTTAGATATTGTCTAATATCAGGGAAATAAGAGGAAACCAATCTGGTGCTGCCTTAGGATCAGTGTTTGGCTTTTACGTTACTTTTTCATGAAGAGCAGCTGGTAATCTACAGATTATATTATTCATAGGGGTTTTTTAGAAAATGGTTGACATTTGATCTTTGGTTAGGCTAGCTAAGGACTTAGGTATACCAAATGCTTTATGCTTTTTAAAACAGTAAATTCCATAAAGGGATATGGGAAAAAGAAGGCACCAAGGAGGCATAGGTAAGATTTGGGAAATGATTGAAGTTATGACCATTTTAATTATGACTTTGGAAAAAAAAATTGCGAAGTGGTGAGATTAGGTCTCAGGGCTTTGGAGAGCCTTACTCTGGATTGGGACTTTGGCTGGACAGAGTCCACCTCTGATCTATCAAGTCCTGGCTTATCAAGATGGAGTTTGGCATTGCCCCAAGAGGAAGCTCTGTTATTGAGAGGAAAACGTATCTGGTTCTTTGATGGCTAGTGAGCAGGTTCAGATTAATCATATTCCTGTAGGCAGGTTCTATAGTGTCTAATCTCTACTGGGGGCAGAGCAAAAGAAAAACAAAAAAACAATAGTTTGAACAGGGGTCAGCAATATTTCCAAAGTGATATGCCAAGTAACTAATTGCTTTCTTCCTGCATCTCATGTGGGAAGGATGCTTGGGGGGAGTAGAAGTAGCTTTGATGGCAGCTCTGATGAGCAGAAAGGATGGAGTACAGCTTTTGTGATGACATAGTGACAGCAGTAATTGGAGGGCAGGTGACCTGTCCTGACTGAACAGTTGGGCAGGAACAAATTCTCCAACCCGTGGGAATACTTTCCTGAGCCATGTGCTATTGGGAGTGCCAACACTTAGAAATGGCTGAAAAGAAGATGCGTAGGATGAGTAGAATATATGAAGAAGAGGTTGGCAGAATAGTCTTCCTAATGTTTATTTATTTATTTTGGCTGCGCCGTGTCTTAGTTGCGGCATGCAGGATCTTCACTGTGGCATGTTTAGTTGTGGCATGCGGACTCTTAGTTGCGGCATGCATGTGGGATCTAGTTCCCCGAACAGGGATTAAACCCAGGCCCCCTGCACTGGGAGCACATAGTCTTACCCACTGGACCACCAGGGATGTCCTGAATAGTCTTTCTAAGAGGTGCCTTTCTTTACAACCTAGTTTAGAATGTTACTTGGTCACCTTCTGTGCCACCTTTCTCAAGTATGCTCTAAGTTTCTGAGTTCTGGAGTGGGATCCTTTCCTTTTTTAAAAAAAAATTATTTATTTATTTATTTATTTTTGGCTGTGTTGGGTCTTTGTTGCTGCACTCAGGCTTTCTCTAGTTGCGGTGAGCAGGGGCTACTCTTCATTGCAGTGCACGGTCTTCTCATTGCGGTGGCTTCTTTTGTTGCAGAGCACGGGCTCTAGGCGCACGGGCTTCAGTAGTTGTGGCTTGATGGCTCTAGAGCACAGGCTCAGTAGTTGTGGCTCACGGGCTTAGTTGCTCCACAGCATGTGGGATCATCCTGGATCAGGGCTTGAACCTGTGTCCCCTGCATTGGCAGGCGGATTCTTAACCACTGTGCCACCAGGGAAGCCCCAGATCTTTTCCTTAAAAGAGTTGACATTTTGTCTAGGTTAAGAACGTTAGACTGTCCTGGATTGAGTGAGAGTGTATGGTGATCATAGGAAGGCCCTACATTTTTGTGGCTCTGGCTACAGCTTCACCTGTAGTATACCTGTCTAGGAGAGTAGAGGCTCTCTGGCTGGGCATCCATGTTCAGAATCTCCTGTAGCTGGAGTTGCATGTTGATGGTGTCCTTTTCATTACCAAGCTATGGTATTATGCTTGTGATATTGCAGTAAAGGTCTGAGCTTATTGGTCTGAGCTTATTGATTCTTGCTTTGCATTCCTTGCTCAGGGTGGAGGAGAAAGTTATTTCCCAATTGCTTAGTTCTCTTCTTTACCCTCAGGTGTTTCAAGAGCCCCACCTTCTTCAGGGGCACCTCCAGCCTCGACAGCACAGGGCCCTTGTGGCCAGACTGCATATGGCCAGTTTGGACAAGGAGATGTACAGAATGGGCCAAGCTCCACTGTTCAGATGCAGAGGTACGTATTTGTTTTTTTTTTTAACATCTTTATTGGAGTATAATTGCTTTACAGTGGTGTGTTAGTTTCTGCTGTACAACAAAGTGAATCAGCTATACATATACATATATCCCCATTATCTCCTCCCTCTTGCCTCTCCCTCCCACCTTCCCTATCCCATCCCTCTAGGTGGTCACAAAGCACCGAGCTGATCTCCCTGTGCTATGCGGCTGCTTCCCACTAGCTATCTATTTTACATTTGGTAGTGTATATATGTCCATGCCACTCTCTCACTTCGTCCCAGCTTACCCTTCCTCCTCGCCGTGTCCTCAAGTCCATTCAGAGGTACGTATTTGGCTCAACCTAAAATTGGTCTGATGAGACTGGAAGAATTAGGAATGTGTGAGGGCCTGTTTACTTTTCTTTTCTTTTTTTTTTCTTTGCTTTTCTCTTACATCCCTTTTCCTCTTCCCTTCATCTTTTTGTATTTTGTTCTCATTTTTGCAGGTTACAGGTGCTGCTGATGTCCACCCTATGGATTATTGACCCATCTAAGTACCTGGGTTTTTTTCATATTCTTTCTATTTTTGTGAACTTGGGTTTTTTCCTTGACTAGACATATCTATAATCATTGTTATGGTCCTTCTGAGCTTACCCTACGGGAAAAACAGGAGAAAAGAACCTCAGGATTATTTATGTCTCTTCTGACTTCCCCTTTTCCTTTAGATCAGGCACTTAGTAGGACTTATTGGTTAAGTTTGAGTGTGACCAGTTATGAAAGGAAAGATACTCAAAGGAAAACTACGTAAATGATGAAAACTTTGGTGGTGCATGACTCAGTAAACCCTTGTCTTTGCATGGAAGTCCATTAAAGGAGGGCAGTCATCTCTGTTGGAATGCTGTTTGTTTTTTGGTAAACAAAGAACAAAGTATAACTACGCATAGGTAGTGGTAGTGGAAGAGTCACTTAGTGACATTTTTATTAGGTGTCCAGAATACACATTTTTAACATTGAATGTAAGCCCAGAGAAAGAGGCTAGGAAACTCTCCCTAACCCTCTGTGTTGGAAAACTCTGAGAAGCAGTATAGGGAATTCATTAGTTCATTCATCCACTTAAAAATATTTATTTTGTACTACTATGTGTCAGATGTTGTTCTAGAGGTTGGAGATAAAGCATTATCAAACAGATCAAGTCTCTGCCCTCGTGAGCTTATAGTCTCATGGAGTACACAGAAGATAACAAGTAGTCAAATGTAAATAAGAAATTAAACAGGGCTTCCCTGGTGGCGCAGTGGTTGAGAGTCCGCCTGCCGATGCAGGGGACACGGGTTCGTGCCCTGATCCGGGAAGATCCCACATGCCGCAGAGCGGCTGGGCTCGTGAGCCATGGCCGCTGAGCCTGCATGTCCGGAGCCTGTGTTCTGCAACAGGAGAGGCTACAACAGTGAGAGGCCCGCGTACCGCAAAAAAAAAAAAAGAAAGAAAGAAAACAGAATAAGGATATTGAGAATGAGTAGTGAGGAGGTAGGAAGCTGTTTTAAATACATTGGTCAAGGAAAGCCTCTCTGAAGTGATGTTTGAAACCACAGTGAAATGATGAAGGGAGGTACCCAGAGATCTGGGGGATGAGTGTCTTAGATAGATGGAACAATGGTGCAAAGGCCCTGGTAGAGAAATTAATTTGGTTGATGTGAAGAAGAGCAAGAATGCCAGTGTGTCTAGAGCAGAGTGGAGAGTGGAGGAGATAAAGTAGGTACATAGGCAGGAACCATATCATGTAATGCTTTCTAAGCCATAGTTAGAAGTTTAAATTTGATTTTAGTTGCAGTGGGAAGCCGTTGGAGAGTTTTAAGCTGGAGAGTAACATGTTCCCCATTTATTTGTTTGTTCGCTTATGTGATGGATCTTTTCATTGTAATGTAAAACACATATACAAAAACCATACAAAACAAAGGTATGGCTTGGTAAATTTTCATAAAGTGATTACAACCCAGATCAAGAAGTAGAACTCTGCCACGCACCCCTAAAACCCCTTCCATGTGTTCCAGTTCAATCATCGCTCTCTCCCTCCCCCCATAGGTAACCATTATCCTAACTTTTTTGTTTTTGGCCATGCGGGATCCTGGTTCCCCAGCCAGGATTCGAACGCATGCCCCCTGCAGTGGAAGTGCGGAGCCCTAACTACTGGACCACCAGGGAATTCCCTTCCCTATCCTAACTTTTTTTTCTTTTTTTTTTTTGCGGTATGCAGGCCTCTCACTGTTGTGGCCTCTCCCGTTGCGGAGCACAGGCTCCGGACACGCAGGCTCAGCAGCCATAGCTCACGGGCTTAGCTGCTCCGCGGCATGTGGGATCTTCCCGGACTGGGGCACGAACCCGTGTCCCCTGCGTTGGCAGGCGGACTCTCAACCATTGCGCCACCAAGGAAGCCCTATCCTAACTTTTATAGTAGCCACTTTCTTGTGTTTTTTTAAAATAGTTTACATCCAAAGGTACATCCCTAGACACCACAGTTTAGTTTTACCTATTAAGAAAAAACAACTTGATGTGTCTTTTAAGTCCATAGGTTCCCTTTTTATCTCTTTCTTTTTCTTACTGTTTATCTGTTGAGGACTCCAAGCTAATTGACCTGAAGAGTTTCCCACAGCCTGGATTATCTGGGTTGTATATTCATGTTGCAGTTCAGTATTTTCCTTTTTCCTTTGTATTTCCTGCAAATTTGCAGCTGAATCCAAAGACTGGATCCAGATTTGATCCCTGTGGATAGGATGGAGCAAGATTTTGAAGGCACATAATATCTTTTTTTATATATAAATTTATTTATTTATTTTATTTATTTATTTTTAGCTGCATTGGGTCTTCATTGCTGTGCACGGGCCTTCTCTAGTTGCGGCGAGAGGGGGCTGCTCTTTGTTGCAGTGCGCGGGCTTCTCACTGCGGTGGCTTCTCTTGTTGTGGAGCACGGGCTCAAGGTGCGCGGGCTTCAGTAGTTGTAGCTCACGGGCTCTAGAGCGCAAGCTCAGTAGTTTTGGCGCACAGGCTTAGTTGCTCCGCGGCATGTGGGATCTTCCCGGACCAGGGCTCGAACCCATGTCCCCTGCATTGGCAGGCAGATTCTTAACCACTGTGCCACCAAGGAAGCCTGGCACGTAGTATCTTTTTTTTTTTTTTTTTTTGCGGTACGTGGGCCTCTCACTGTTGTGGCCTCTCCCGTTGCGGAGCACAGGCTCCGGATGCACAGGCTCAGCAGCCATGGCTCACAGGCCCAGCCGCTCCGCAGCATGTGGGATCTTCCTGGACCGGGGCACGAACCCGTGTCCCCTGCATTGGCAGGCGGACTCACAACCACTGCGCCACCAGGGAAGCCCCACACATAGTATCTTGATGTCTCTCTTTTTATGATGTTACTAGTTGTTGATTCATATGTATGTTAATTCACTGGGTTTACAAAATGGTGATACTCTAATTCTTTTGTTTTCCTCATTTATTTGTTTGAATACCATTTTAGACAGTTCTTGTCATCTGTTATTTGGTTACAGGTTGTGCAATTCATGTAGAATAAATGCTTGACTCTTTACCTTTATTTCCTAGTTTATAGGGAAATGAGTTGGTTCTCAGTTATGTACAAGGTGACCAACTCTTATTTTTAATATCATTATGAATTTATAGTTTTAAACATATTTGATGGGTTTCAAATTACTGCAACTATCATCATTATTGGAGTATAAAGTGTCCTGTCTTTGACCAATGTGAGCCTCTTCAAGTTGATTCCTGAGTCCTTTTGACATGACCCTAGTAATCTTTAGGTCTAATGAGATGTTTCAGGCTTATCTTGTACATTTATATTCTAGACCAGGAATTACCCATTTTTCCAAGAAATCCTTTATTTTTTTGGTGAGAAATGTTATTTTGTGACTATAACCTGGGCACTAGGAATGTTCATTGCTGCCTGATTGGTCACTTCCTAGGCCTCTTCAGTGGACGTAGCTAAGAAATACATACCTACATATATTAAAGTTACAATACCTCATTAGTTTAAATACGTACTTTCAGTTCAAATTCAAGACTACAGAACCTTTACTTAACCTCTTCATTATATCTGTATCTCTTTTCTTCCATACCAGGAGTCTTGATTCTCAAGACTGTGGGGATGATGGAATTTGAATATTGGAATATCCCACAATTTCTCATTTATTTTATCCCTTATTATACACAACAATCTCAGTATAACAATACTAATACTATCACAAATGTGATTAGTAAAAACATTACTTTTTAAAAATTTTGCTTGTGCTCTCCTCATTCTCTAATAATTAAAACAAATATATTTATTTTAAAAAAGAGGTCACTTTGCTGAATTCAAGAGTAGAAGTAGGGAATCCTATGAGGAGGTTATTGCCGGTAGTTCAGGTAAGGGATGATCTTGGCTTGGTTTAGGATGGTAGTGGTAGAGGTGGTAAGAAGCAGTCAGATTTGGGATATATTTTGAAGGTAGAGTCGGTAGGATTAGATGTGAGTTAAGAGAGAAAGAGGAATTCTGGATGTCTTTTAACCTGTTGACTTAAGCAATTTGGTAAATAGTGCTATTTACTGGGATGAAGAATATTTGAGAAGGAGCAGATTTGGGGCGTGAAATGAAGGGTTTTATTTTGTACATTATAGGTTTAAGAAAGCTACCAGCTACCAAGTAGAGATGCTGAATAGGCAGTTGTATATGGATCTGCAGCTAAGGAATAATGTCAGGACTGGAGATACAAATTTGGGAGTCTTCAGTATAGAGACATTATTTAAAGCCATGGGACTAAATGAAATCACTTAGAAAGTGAGCATTGTGAGTAAATAGTAGAGATGAGGACTGAACCTTGGAGCTTACTGACATGTAAAAGGCAGTCAGAGGGACTTCCCTGGTGGTGCAGTGGTTAAGAATCTGCCTGCCAATGCAGGGGACACAGGTTTGAGCCCTGGTCCCGGAAGATCCCACATGTCGCAGAGCATCTAAGCCCGTGTGCCACAACTACTGAGCCTGTGCTCTAGAACCTCCAAGCCACAACTACTGAGCCCAGGTGCCGCAACTACTGAAGCACGTGCTCCTAGAGTCCGTGCTCCGCAACAAAGAGAAGCCACTACAATGAGAAGCCTGCCATGAAGAGTAGCCCCTGCTCACCCACGTACAGCAACGAAGACCCAACGCAGCCAAAAAGAAATAAATGAATAAATAAATTTATTTTTTAAAAAAAAAGGCAGTCAGAGGAGGAGCTATCAAAACACAATGAAGGGGCTTCCCTGGTGGCGCAGTGGTTGAGAGTCCGCCTGCCGATGCAGGGGACGTGGGTTCGTGCCCCGGTCTGGGAGGATACCACATGCCATGGAGCAGCTGGGCCTGTGAGCCATGGCTGCTGAGCCTGTGCGTCCGGAGCCTGTGCTCCGTGGCGGGAGAGGCCACAACAGTGAGAGACCCACGTACCGCAAAACAAACAAAAACACAATGAGGGGCTTCCCTGGTGGTCCAGCGGTTAAGACTCCATGCTCCCAATGCAGGAGCCTGGGTTCGATCCCTGGTCAGGGAACTAAGAGCCCTCATGCTGCAACTAAAGATCCCATATGCCACAACTGAAGACCTGGCACAGCCAAATAAAACAAACAAACAAACAAACACACTGAGAAAGAGCAGTAGTGAGGTAGGAGATTAGCCATGACAGAGTAGCATCCTGAAACTAGGTGAAGAGAGTATTTTAGGAAGTCAAGAGAATAATCAGCTGTGTCATTTGCTGCTGAAGGGTGAGATGTAGACGAAGAATTGACTGTTGGGTTTGGCAAGGTTCGACATCATTGACAGTTGTAGTTTCAGTGGAGATATGAAGGCAGGTGAAAGAATTTCAGCTGGTAAGTAGATTAATATAACCTAAAACCCTTCTGCCACAAACATCTAGAAAGGGGAGAGGAAATAGAAACAATTCTTTTTTTTCAAATACATAATCAAGCTTAAAAGAAAGAAAGTGAAATCCTCAAGTGCCAGAGACAAAGTGGGAACTGAAAATCAGAGTGGTTTTCAGTTTTCAGTGGTTTTCAGTGGTTTTCAGAGTGGCTGCCTGTGGAGAAGGTAGAAATTATTATCTTGAGAACCTGCAGGCTTAAGTTTAAGGGCAGAGCAACTAAGCCTGTGCGCCACAACTACTGAGCCTGCGCTCTAGAGCCCACGAGCCACAACTACTGAAGCCTGTGCCTAGAACCCGTGCTCTGCAACAAGAGAAGCCACCGCAATGGGATGCCCGGGCACCGCAAGGAAGCGTAGTCCCCGCTTGCTGCAACTAGAGAAAGCCCACACGCAGCAACAAAGACCCAACACAGCCAAAAATGAATAAATAAATTAATTAATCAATTTATTTAAAAAAAACACACAACAAGATACTCCTGTGTATCCATCAGATTGGCAAAATTAAAAAGTCTGACAGTACTAATTATTGCTGAGCATGTGGAGTATCAGGAACTCTCATCCACTGGTGGTCAGATGCAAATTAGTACAACTACTATGGGAAAATAACTTGGAATTATCTGTTAAAATAATATAAATATAAACCATATCATATAAACCAGTAATTTCACTCGTAGCTATATGCCTTAGAAAAAACTCATGTGTATATAAACAAGTTGAATATATGATTGAATATAGCAACATTATTGATAATATCCAAAAATTGGAAAACCCCCAATATCCATCTGTAGTAAAATGCTTAAGTAAATCATGGCATATTTATTTAGTGGAATAATATTTAGTGATGAAAGAGAATGCTAAATGCAACAGCATAGATGAATTCATAAACATCGTTGAACAAAAGAAGCAAACTCAGAGTATGTACGATGTGATTCTGTTTACAAAAGTTTAAAAACCTGACATAGCTGAATTATATTGTTTTAAAGATACGGGAACAATTATCAAGAAGTTGGGAAAGTAGTTATCTTTGGGAGAAAGGAGAGGGCTGTGATGGAGGAGAGGCACACTGGGCCTTTGGTGTATTCTATTTCTTGAATTGCTTTTCGGTTACATGGGTTTTTGTATTATTCAGCAGTACGTATATGTTTTACGTATTTTTTTCTATTTATGTTATATTTCACAATTAAAAAGTAAAGTATTGATACATTGGACTAAGAATTGGGTCTGGGTTCTAGTTCTAGAATAGTCTGCTACTTATACCCTTAGTGTCTTAGTTTTCTATCTGCTCTGTTTCCCTCATTAATTTGCTGTGAGAATTAAATAAAGCACTTAGAGATGCTTTGTAAATTATAAAGCCATGTACAGATAAGGTGTTGGTTTATTGTTACTATGGTATGTGATAGAATACCACTGGGTAGTGGAGAGTATTATCCATGTTAATAGAGTAGTACCATGGAATATAATTATTTTGACAAGGATTTATGAGCATCTGCCATGGGGCTAACAGTATGTTTGTTGCTATGGAAGACAAAAAATGCAAAGCCCAACAAAGAGCTTAGGGAGGTAAGTTTCACTAGCATATTGCCCAGAAAATACTAGTTAAATGAACAAATGAAAAGTGTGAAACTGCAGAACTATTAGAAGCTGACCAAACATAATAAAGTTCTAGTTATTTAGTAGAGACAAAATAAGCAGGAAGGATAAATCAGAATTTCAGTTTAACAGGCTATCGTTGTGAAGAATTTGATTCATTCTTGAAATCCCAGAAAGAGCTTGTTATGTATAATAATCTGTGTTATAGATTTCTGCAGTAACATTACTGTAAAACACTGTTGCAACTGCTAGTTGGTATACAATGATATTGGAATGATTTTGAATTTATATTTTAATATGCCATCTGATACCATGGGAGTATTCAAGACAGTTATCCAAGTAACGAGGCTTTGCTAGATAGACCCAGCTAGAAGGCTACCTGGTTTATGTCCTGTTTGTCTAGTCCTTAACTCTGGTAGAGTTAGCATCATCTTTCTGCTTAGCATAGAATGCCAGACTTAGCTGACCTGCTCTTCTAATCTTAAGGATATTTCTAACATCTTTCCCAGGATTAAGTGATACTTTGGTTTAAAAGTTAAACAATCAAACTGCATTTGTTTGAGCCCACATTATTAAGCTCCTGTTGTGTTAATGCTTCTGTGCACCTTCCCTTCGACTCCTTCAGTGCTTCAGATTACAGAACTGAGGTGGTTTGTCAACAAAGGATTAAGGCAGAGGAGGTGATAATCTAACTAGCAGAGTAAATAATACTCTGATCTGAGGGTGTTCAACCATGTTTTTGGAGTGAACCTAATGGAAAACAAGGTTTGCCATGAATAATCACAGTGTAGATCATGAGGAATGTAATTTATTCACAAATATATAAAAATGTGAAGCCATATAAGAGCCCAGATGAGAATAAGATGCTGTAAAACAATATAGTTTCCTATATGATGTGGAGCTCCTGCCAACTTTGAAGGGTATCTCAGCCCACTAGAAACCTCTGCCTTCCTTCTCTTCGCAGGCTCCCTGGGTATCAGCCATTTGGGTCAGCCATATTGGCCCCTGTGGTCAGCCAGCCAGCTGTGCTTCAGCCCTATGGCCCTCCCCCAACAAGTGCACAGGTGACGGCTCAGCTGGCCGGAATGCAGATCAGTGGTACTGTGGCCCCAGCCTCTCCACCTTCAGGGCTAGGCTATGGTGAGTAGCTGTGACCACAGGAATACTGTCCCCTTCTTTTTAGAAGCATCAGACTCTGGGGCTATACCTGAATCCCTTTTATTTCTTGTGCTTCTGAGCCCCAGCAGATGGGAGAAGTCATTCCTGCCCCTCATGTGGAAAGGAAAGTGATTTACTGAACAAGGAGGCAGAATGACTGGGGTTCTGACTCTACTTCTTCTACTTCTCAGGCCCACCAACATCGCTGGCCTCAGCCTCAGGAAGTTTCCCTAACTCTGGTCTGTATGGCTCCTATCCTCAGGGCCAAGCTCCTCCCCTTGGCCAGGCCCAGGGTCATCCTGGGACCCAGGCTCCCCAGCGATCTGTCCCACTACAGGCCTCCAGCTTCACACCCCCAGCTTCAGGGGGTCCTCGGATGCCTTCGATGACTGGTCCTCCCTTGCCTGGACAGAGTTTTGGGGGGCCCCCAGTGAGCCAGCCCAACCATGTGTCCTCACCTGCTCCTCAAGCTCTGCCCCCTGGCACCCAAATGACTGGGCCCCCAGGACCACCACTACCACCTATGCACTCCTCCCAGCAGCCAGGCTATCAGCTGCAACAAAATGGTGAGTTTTTCCCAAGGTCTACCTAGGAGCCAAAGGCTTTAGCAGTTCACGTGTTTTTGTTGTTGTTTTTATTTGCTTTTAGTATTGTTTGCTAAGTGGTGAACTAGATAGACAGCTTCAGGGTATTATTACTAGGATCTGGGGTTTATAAGATTTTTTTTTCTCTTAGTTCAGGTAGTGTGGGCTTTCTCTGAATGGTCACTACTGTACCTCTCAATTCTACATTTATAGGAGTCTAGTAATTTCCGTGAGGCCTTAAGAAGAGATAGAGAAGGAATAATTTGTTCATCAACCTTGTGTCCTTGTCACTTAGGTTCCTTTGGACCAACCCGGGGCCCTCAGTCCAATTATGGAAGTCCCTACCCAGGAGCAGCCACTTTTGGAAGTCAGCCTGGGCCTCCTCAACCATTGCCTCCTAAGCGCCTGGACCCTGATGCCATCCCGAGCCCTGTAAGTAGATACTTATGTGGTCCTGGGGAAGGTGCTTGTGGCTGCCAGATAAGTGAGTCAACCTAGAAGAGATGTTTGCCTAGGCTTTTCTGATTTTCCTTTTCGTTCATCATCTTGTAGGTGTAGAACCTAGATGTAATTTTTGACTCTTTAACTAGAACTTGAAGTCCCAGAAATCTTCTGGGGGCACTTTTACTTCATAGCTGGGCAGGAAAGGAAGGGAAACCAGGAGTGATCAGCAGTATCAGTAGAGCTCTGGGTTGAGTGCTGCATTCTGCCACTGCTGGACAGAGCACGGTAACCTCTGCTCTTCTGTGGAGTAGTGGGTGGGTCCAGGTCTTGTCCTCTTAGATCTAGTAGGATAGCAGTCTTCTTAACGGGTAGAGCTGGTGGAAATTCTCTGGTGTTAGGTGGTAAGAAAAGGAAAGCCTCTCTGAATTCTCTCTGCCCTTATTTGGACAGTGTTTTAGGAGGAAGCCTCCAATACTTTTGTTTGTTAGCCTGCTGCTGTGTGGATGGGGAATAGTGATCTACAATTTCAAGGGCGATGTGGGGAAGTTGCTTCTCCCAGGAAGAGGGTGAATCTCACCCTTAGAGCCATCAGAATACTCAGGCCTTCCTCATCATACACAGAATAGAGGCTCGTACTGTATTCCCAAGTGGAGGCCACTTTATAGTTCTGTCTGCAACATTTGCTATGTCAATTACCTCACCATGCTTAGCCATTGTCATTCCATTCTGTTCTCTTCCCTCTTCCTTTGGGGAACTATCATGGTGAGGGACCCAGTTGGCAAAGGGGGACTCTAGAGGATTAAGCAGTCCCTCTTTCCTTCTCCCTCCTTTAGTAAGAAGGAGAGTCTGGTTGGATGTGAGGCTTCTTTCAGCATAAGAATAGTTCTTACATGGGAGGCTTGGCCTTTTGGAGGGAACATCCCTCTTCTTCCTTCTTAAAATTTCTCCCATTCAGCCCCTCTGTATAACCCCTCTTGCCTCCTATTTGCCCCCTTCCTTATCTTTCTACATCATAGCCTGAGCCATTAAAGGCTCTTTTTTGGCCCAGAAACATTTGGAATTTCTGATCTGGGGGGGCCTGATTTCAGCAGTATGAGCTGGGCTCCATGGAGTTAGTATGAGCTAACTCCATGAGTTAGCTGTTCATGTCTAACTCATCAGGGCTGAGAGAAGTAACATCTGCTTCTTGTTCTTTTGTCTCCCTCCCTGTATTCCCCTGCTGCCTTTATTATTAAAACACTAAAAGCAACTCAATGAGCTGCCTCCTCAGCAGAAAACCAGACACAGAATAGACCCTGATGCCATTCCTAGTCCAGTAAGTGCAGGGGGTGGGTGTGTGTGTGTCATCCCTGTGTTAATGTCACCCATGCATGCCTGTGACCTCATCTTCACCTCATCCACCATGTCCATCCCTCCGCATCCTCTTCCCTTAGTCCTTCTAGACCCTTGCTTTTACAAGCTAGAAGGATGTGCATGCCTCGAGTCACCATATAATGAAGAAGTAGCAAGCTGTTAGCAGTGCCTTTAAGTATGGGATGGTAGAAGGTCAGGATCGAAGGGTGGGGTCAGATGGCATATTAAGCTTTGGTTTTAGTCCTGCTGGCTCCTCCAGGAGCCTGCATGTGACATAGGATGGAACAGGACAAAACTGAACAGTAGATCTTTCCCTTTTGGGTTTGATTTGTCTACTGCTTATTGTAGAGAAACATGTGGGTAGGTGGCTACTAATGTACAAATTTGGGAAGCTCATTTCTTACGGGGAGGGGTCAGCTGGTTTGGGAAAGTGTGGGCCACTTTCTCATCTGGAGAGTCTGTTTGACTCTGATATATTTCTAAGCTTCAACTCTTTCTGCTATGGGATACAGAGTCTTATTCTCCCTTTACTTTTTCTGGTTTTACCAAACCCATCTTGAAGTAACTGACCAAAGGTTATCAGCCTGCATGAAGGTCTGATCACCAGCTTTGCAAGATCTTTTTTTTTCCTTTGCTGGGTCTGTCAAAATGTGGGGGACTGAGGATTGGGCTATAATATCCTCTTCTTCCATATTTACACACTGATGCTTACCTGAAAATAAGGCAGCATCTGCTTCCTCACCTTACCTGATCATTTCCTGCTGTGTAATCCTCTCCTCACCCTGTCCCTTCTACTTTCATTGAGTGTAGAGTCATTCCAGGTAGATTTCATTTTTACATGTTTACCGTTGTCTGTTCCCCTGCTCTGATTCAGAATGTGTCTTGGGAAGAGAAGGGGAGGCAGAGGCTTGATGGGGGAGGGAAGTGGAATCTGATCACGTTTGAAGGCTTGTGATAAGAGCTGGAGCTTTCCTGGAGTAGGTATTATAACAGGGTGATCACCATTTATTGGGATCAGGGCGATCCATAAAGAAGCCCTTTCTCAATGTTGCCTGTCCAGCATGTTGCTGCTGACTGTGGAGTGGAAGATTGGTATTACAGCATTTTATATGATCTCCTAAAGGAGAGCAGGCCTGGTGCATGAGGCGTGTTCCTTGGCAAATTATTAGTTTCTGTGCTGCAGCTCCAGTGTTTCTTTCTCCTGGCTCTCTGCGACCTGCTACTCCCTTTTCATCTGTCACTTCATTCATTTCACCTCTTCCCTACAGATTCAGGTTATTGAGGATGACAGGAACAACCGGGGTTCAGAGCCATTTGTTACTGGAGTGCGGGGCCAGGTGCCACCCTTAGTCACCACCAACTTCCTCGTGAAAGACCAAGGTGAGAAGGGCATTAATTACTCCCTGCGGGGACTTTTTCTCCAGCATTATCAGCTTATGGATGGGGCTTTGTCAGTCTTTAATCAGAGACCAGTCCCTCATTGGTCTCTAGGGGGAAAAAGCCACCATCAGCTCTAGCATTTGTTGGGATGATGGGGTGGATTGGCAATGGAGAGCCAGTGTCTGGAGTGATTCTGTGATCTGACTCAGCTTTTCTACCTCCGCTTCAGGGAATGCAAGTCCCCGATACATCCGATGCACATCCTATAATATCCCTTGCACATCTGACATGGCTAAGCAGGCTCAGGTGCCCCTAGCAGCTGTCATCAAGCCGCTGGCAAGGCTGCCCCCAGAGGAGGTGAGTCAGGGAAGGGACTAGAGTATAATGAAAGGGAGGAAGGGAGGGGGATTGGGGAGTGAGACTTCTTCCTAGATGTGATTCTGGCAGTCACAATGGAAGAAGTCTTGGTTGGGTGGGAGGGGTGAATATCTTCAATAGCTTTCTATCACAGGGCCCATGCCTGAAGGGGTGGTAGGGATGAGAGTAAAAGCCCAAGAAATTGCTGGATGGGAGCAGAGTCCACAGGGGAAACACATTATGGAAAGAGTCAAGGCCAACTTGTAGGGGAGAAGACAGCTGGTTGCAGGAACGTCTCATAGCATGGTCATCTCCAGATGATTAGAAGCACATCATTCTGTTTTTTCTTGTATGCTGTCCTGTCATCCCAGGTAAGTCGAGATGTTAGGACAGCATATTAAGGAAAAAGGTAGATTAAGATCCAGTAGTCCTTCTTACCTGGTTTGGGCCATGATCTGTCACCCCAATCCCTGGAATCAGCATTGAAAGAGAGAGAGCTTGGCAGCTGCTCTGCCAGGCCTTGGTAGGATACCCTCATATTCATGCCTAGCTTAATGAACTTGGGGTGGATTTCTCTGTAACTGGATACTCACGGCTCACTTTACATCCTGTTTCTCTGTCTTGTTCTGTGTTTTTCTCTTTCTTTTTTCCTGTGTCTCAGTGGGGATGGTTGGACACTTGGCTGCTGGTCTCTTATCTGTAGGGTGACATCTGCCTGGGCGTCAGTAGGCTCACAGAAATCCAGGGATTGGAGAGGACAAATGTCATAGATACTTTGTTGGGAAAGGAGGTAGGAGTCAAGATCCTAGAGCAGGAGTGAAGGGGATTGAAGATTGGGCCAGAAATGAGAATCCTGGGTAATCTCTGGTTTTCTCCTCATACATCCATGTCAGCCCCTGGCTTGTTTGGGCCAGTTCCACAGTTGCTCTTCTCTTTCCAGAAGAAGTGAAATTCTAGAGATGAGGAGTAAGGAGAGGGGACTATAGAATTTAGACTCTTAGGGACATTCCTTAGAGACATTTGACATTTGTCCTCGTTCCCCTTCTCTCTGCTCCCTCCCCAGGCAGACTATCTGAGCCATGCCCTTCTCCCTCCAGGTTGTTCCTCCTCATCTGTTGCCACATATAGCTCCCTGCTGTAGCTTCCCTCTATGTCTGAGCCCCTCCCCTTTGCTCTTTAGGCTTCACCGTATGTTGTCGACCACGGGGAATCTGGCCCTTTGCGCTGCAATCGCTGCAAAGCATACATGTGCCCTTTCATGCAGTTCGTTGAGGGAGGGAGGCGCTTCCAGTGCTGCTTTTGCAGCTGTATCAACGATGGTATGTTCACAGAGGCTGGGGTTGGGGGGGATCTGGATTGCATCTTCATTGTTCTCTTTCTAGTTAGATAGATGAGGGTCCGTTGGTTCAGGAGTTGGGGAAATAAGGCGCCTGTGGGGATGTGGGGCAATAGAGTGAGCTCAGCCAGGACCCAACTAAGATTGAGCGTGGACCTTTGAGTAACACTCTGCCCTACTCCCCACAGTTCCCCCCCAGTATTTTCAACATCTGGATCATACCGGCAAACGTGTGGATGCTTATGACCGTCCTGAGCTGTCCCTGGGTTCTTATGAATTCTTGGCCACTGTAGATTACTGCAAGGTGAGGGAAGGTAGCGTGGGGAGCAGCAGTGGGTGGACAATGAGACAGCTAAGACTTGCTGTGGTCATTTCCCTCACCCCGTCATTGTCCCCTTTGGTGTTGACTTCTCTCTAGTCAACTGACCTGCTTACTAATACCCCTCTCCCACCCCCGCCACCAACATTTCCTTCCTTTGCAGAACAATAAGTTCCCCAGCCCTCCTGCCTTCATCTTCATGATTGACGTCTCCTACAATGCCATCAGGAGTGGTCTTGTTAGGCTCCTCTGTGAGGAGCTCAAGTCATTGTTAGACTTCCTGCCTAGGTGAGAGTTAGGAGCCGAGGTGCTTCCTTTGGATAATGATGCCTGGGGAGGGGGCTTAGGGGTGGGTGGCTGGGTTAACTCAGCACATCGTGGATCCTGATGTCATGAAGTTGGGTGGTGGAGAAGTTGGCAACCGTGGGTAACAATGTCACCTTCTACAGGGAGGGCGGGGCAGAAGAGTCAGCAATCCGCGTTGGCTTTGTCACCTATAATAAGGTGCTCCACTTCTACAATGTGAAGAGCTCATTGGCCCAGCCACAAATGATGGTTGTATCTGATGTGGGTGACATGTTTGTGCCACTGCTGGATGGCTTCCTGGTCAATGTCAATGAGTCTCAAGCAGTCATCACCAGGTAGGAGTTAGACTGTGGGGGTAAAGCAGGGGTGGGGTGGATACAACCACAGAAGGCCAGAGAGTTGAGCAGAGCGTTCAGCAGATGTACAGAGGTTGTGCCTCAGGAGTTCTCAGAGTCTGGGGGCCAGATGACTCTTCAGGGAATTGAGGGATTTGAAATTTGGATAGCAATTTTGATTGCCTCCTATCACCTATCTCTTCAGCTTATTGGATCAGATTCCAGAAATGTTTGCAGACACAAGGGAGACAGAGACAGTATTTGCCCCAGTTATCCAGGCTGGGATGGAGGCTCTGAAGGTAAGGCTCGAGTCCCTGGCAGCCACCTCTGCAACACTGTCTTCTGACCATCTTACCCCCTAGGATACAACCCCTGTATCTTCAGTGATTGATGGCTGTGCAGTGAGTCAGCTTGTCTGACATAGTTGGCACTGAGTAAATGACGAGGGAAGGGATGAATGAATAATGGATGAATAAAGGAAAGAATGGACAAGTAGATCTCTCTTCTTTTCTAGGCTGCTGAGTGTGCAGGGAAGCTCTTTCTGTTCCACACCTCCCTGCCCATTGCAGAAGCCCCAGGGAAACTGAAGAACAGAGACGACAGGAAGTTGATCAACACAGACAAGGAGAAGGTGTGGGATTGGGAGCTGCGGGGAGGACTTTCTATTACAGAGGAACATGCTGTCTATTCACAATGCAGTACTCTTAACTTTCTTGAGGGAGACTGGGACTGGATCCTCTGCCCTTTCACATGTCACATCCGTGACTGCCAACCTTCTCCACTGCTCCCACACCTCTACCCCATCCCAAAGCCCTTGGTAGACTTTTTTTTTTTTTTAAGAGACTGTTCTGTTACTATTGCAAACTGAGAGGTACATCTGAAGTCTTACATGTCCTTGAACATCCCATATTACATATACAGCATATACAGTTCTCAGGCAGGGTGGAACTGGGATCTTTGAACATTTTTTTCCTGTTCTTCCCCAGACTCTGTTCCAGCCTCAGACAGGTGCCTATCAGACCCTGGCCAAAGAGTGTGTGGCCCAGGGCTGCTGCGTAGACCTCTTCCTCTTCCCTAACCAGTATGTGGATGTGGCCACGCTCTCTGTTGTACCCCAGCTCACTGGTGGCTCTGTCTATAAATACGCTTGCTTTCAGGTACGGCATGGGACTCTGGGTGGCAGGTGGAAGCAGGACTGGGAATGCCTGCCTGCATGTGGAGTGGCCCCTTAGCTGCTGACTCATTAATAGGAATAGCGTTGGAGGAGAAGACTGCACAGTGTACAGAAGAGAGTGTGGCAGTCAGGAGCACGGGGCTTGGAATCAGTCCCGGGTTGATATTCTGGCCCTACTATTTACCAGCTGTGTGACCTAGGATAAATTACTTAATTATTCTCTCCTTTGTTTCTTCATCTACAAAATGGGATTTTTATAGTTATTAATTAGGATTTATCATCAGGATTAAGTAATTATATGTAAGGCACTTAATGGGATACCTGGCATGTAATATGTAATAAGTGCTTAAAAGCTATCATTATCATCAACATCATTATCTTCACTGTTACTGTCATTATGATTCTGCAGGCTTGTAGAGTGGAGGGGGTGCAGGGAGATTGTTTATATGTAGTCAGTGATGTGACTCTGAGCCTGGGGGGATGCAGGTGGAAAATGACCAGGAACGGTTCCTGAGTGACCTGCGTCGGGATGTACAGAAGGTCGTTGGCTTTGATGCTGTGATGCGGGTCCGGACAAGCACTGGTCAGTCCTAGTTGGAGAAGAGCAGGTGGGGGGGCTCAGTCTGGAGGGAGGCACCTGTCATACCTTTAGCCCTGTCCATGTGGCCTCAGGTATCCGTGCTGTAGATTTCTTTGGGGCTTTCTACATGAACAACACAACAGATGTGGAGCTGGCTGGGCTGGATGGGGACAAGACGGTGACTGTGGAGTTCAAGCATGACGATCGGCTCAATGAAGAGAATGGAGCCCTCCTGCAGGTAGGGGACAGGAGGCAGGGGTTGGGGAAGAAGTGTCCGCGGTCATATCACTGGATATAAACAGGCTGTAGGGAAGGGGTTGAGGGATGGGTAGAGAAGACTAGAAGAGGCTGGAGAAGGGATGGCTCATGTCTGTCTTCTAGTTTAAGAATATAGCAGAGGCAGTTTTCCAAGGGCTATGCTGAGGGAGGGGTGTGAATTCCCCCTTTCTCCCTTCCCCTAGTGTGCCCTGCTCTACACCAGCTGTGCAGGGCAGCGACGGCTCCGCATCCACAACCTGGCCCTCAACTGCTGCACTCAGCTGGCTGATCTGTATCGAAACTGTGAGACTGACACGCTCATCAACTACATGGCCAAGTTTGGTGAGGGCAGAGGCAGGGCAGGGTGGGATTGGGGCTAAGAGAAAGGTCCAGGATGGTCAACAATTCAGCATTCCTGAGTGGGTGTGATGGTGGGAAGGCGCATGTGATGGAGTGGCTGACCATTGACTGTGCTGTCTCCCTTTCCCATCCAGCATACCGGGGGGTCCTGAGCAGCCCTGTGAAGACTGTTCGTGACACTCTTATCACTCAGTGTGCCCAAATCTTGGCCTGTTACAGAAAGAACTGTGCCAGCCCTTCCTCTGCAGGACAGGTAGGGCAAGCATATTGGTGGAGGAGTTGTTGGGATACATTTTTGCATTGGGAGGGATTTCTCATGATTATTGACTTTGTTTTGATAACCCCCTTAGTTGATCCTTCCTGAGTGCATGAAGCTACTCCCAGTTTACCTGAACTGTGTATTGAAGAGTGATGTCCTGCAGCCTGGAGCTGAAGTCACTACTGATGACCGGGCCTACGTCCGACAGCTGGTTACCTCCATGGATGTGGCTGAGACCAATGTCTTCTTCTATCCTCGGCTCCTACCGTTGGTGCGACTGAGTGCTGGAGTGTGAGACATTGTAGTGAGAAAGGGACATCATAGGAGGACGAAGGGAAGGATTAATATTATCTGTGTCTGACACTCATGAATTTTTTACCTATCTTATCTGATGTAATATTTTCATACTGAGAGTTACTCAGGTGCTTAGCTTTCTGAAATTTCGTGTGTATGGGGGTGGAGGATGGGGGTGTGGGTGGGCAAACGAGTCTTATGGTCCTTGGTAACCGTTTGCCCCCTTCCTTTTGTCTAGACAAAGTCTCCCATTGAGAATACCACTGAACCACCAGCAGTTCGAGCATCTGAAGAGCGTCTAAGCAATGGGGATATATATTTGCTGGAGAATGGGCTCAACCTCTTCCTCTGGGTGGGAGCAAGTGTCCAACAGGGTGTTGTCCAGAGCCTCTTCGGTGTCTCCTCCTTCAGTCAGATCACCAGTGGCTTGGTGAGGGCAGGGAGTCAAGGAGAATGTGGGTGTGGAAGTAGACTCTGTGATATGAGTTAGGAGCCAAGAAAAGTGTGTTCATTCCCTTAAATAGCAGGGTACGCTTAGAGAGGGAGGGTGCTGTCATTCTTCACAGGCTTCCATATTTCAGATAATGCATAAATCTGTGCTGTCCCATCTTCACTTCTGGATTCAGCATACCTTACCATAAGGATAAATGAATTTTGTGTTCCAGAGTGTTCTGCCAGTTCTGGATAATCTACTGTCCAAGAAGGTGCAAGGCCTCATTGACAGTTTGAGGGCACAGAGATCACGGTACATGAAGGTAACACTGATCCGGACCTGGATTTCTTACCTTGTCAAGTCCTCACTGGGAAGGGGGATGGGGAGTAAGTGACTAGATAATGGGATTTTAGGGCATGTTTAATTCCCTTTAGCCCTGCCTCATGACCCTGTGTTCTGGCCATAGCTTATTGTGGTGAAACAAGAGGACAAGCTGGAGACACTGTTCAAACACTTCCTGGTGGAAGACAAGAGCCTGAGCGGCGGAGCATCCTATGTGGACTTTCTCTGTCATATGCACAAGGAGATTCGGCAGCTACTGAGCTAGAGCATGTGGTAAACAGCATAGGGTCCAGGCCAGCTTCCAGAAAGTACCCCAGGACAGCAGAGAAATTGGGACAGTTCCATATATTATAAGTCATATAAGCTGACCTCAGTCTCTTTGGGGGGAGGGGGAGGTATAAGGAGACACCTTCTTTCTGGGCTCAAGTATCCTACCACTCTGTCATGTCCTGCTGTTGGAAGGTGCCCCTGTCCCCTCACTTTACCATTTTCCTGCTAATCCTGTCGTAATGAATGTAGTTTCTCAGTTCACTGTATATGATTTGGTGTTGGGGGATTTGGAGCCACCCAGACCCTGATAATATTATGTGTCCCTTTGGACCAGCCTCCAAGAAGAGAAGGGCAGACAGGAAGGAGTGAGGATCCCAGGGTATTACAGGGGGAGGGGCTGCGAAGTCAGCTCATTGTCATCAACAACTTCCTATATTAGGGATAAACATACTTACAGGTGCACAAGAGCTGGGGTATAGACCATAGATGGTAGAGAGAAAAGTGGTCAGTCTTCCTGGGCCTGGAAGTCAACAGCCAACTCAGAGTGACTGAGGGTGGTTGATTAGCTTTCTTGCTCTGCTTCCACTGATCTTTCTCTCTCCTGAAATGATTGGTGATCACTTGGTGAATAGAGGCACGTAATCAGAAATGAATGAGCCTGGGAACAGAGTTGCAAAGTATATTAAGACCTGGTAGCGGTATCAGCCTCCTTTCCAGCTGGAGAGGCCCCAACACTGGATGGTTCTGTAGGGAGCCTGGCCATCGACTTGCAATACCTCACAGAGCCAGCCCGCATCCCACTCTGAGCTCCCGCTGGAAGCACTGCTCTCCAAGCTGGAGGTTGTTGGGGAGAGAGGCAGAGGTGTCTAGTCTCTCCTGCTAGGACACCACTCAGGCTTTCGTACTGACAGAGTGGCTGACAGTTATCTTCCAACCCCACCTAGCTGGGGCAGGACAAGGGCTAGGCTTGATGGTGGCCAGGCTTGCCTGCTCCCAGCCCGGGACGCCCCTGCTCTGGACCTCTCATTTCTCTTCGTTGGTTTATTTTTCAATGCATCTTTAATTTGTAAAGAAATAAAATAAATTAAGATGTAACCAGCAGCCTCCGTTTTATCTGTGACGTATCACTTTCCTTGCAGTACTTCCTGCCAGGATTAGCGGCTCCCGAGAAGTGGCCGGCTGAGGTGGCCACTGAGCTGCGCATGCGCCATGTGCCCCTTTGGCGTAGGACCTCGTCTCGTCGCGACTCACCGCGAGGTGGGGCCTGTTGCTGAGGGGCTTCGGCTGTCAGAGTAGACATGGGGGCCGGCCGCACGGGGGCTGTGCTTGCTGCCCTGGGAGTGCTTAGTGTCTGTGCGGCCAGCGGCTCAAGGCCCGTGGCGGAGGGGGAGACCGGCGGGGAGGGGGAGTGGGCGGAGCCGTGGGACGGCGCAGTTTTCCGGCCTCCCTCCGCGCTGGGCGCAGTGGGGGTGGCGCGCGGTCCAGGGACCCCGCGGCCGGGGACGGGGGAGGCGGTGGACCTGCCGGTGCTGCTATGGTGGAGCCCAGGGCTGTTCCCTCACTTCCCGGGCGACTCGGAGCGCATCGAGTGCGCGCGCGGCGCGTGCGTGGCCTCCCGGGACCGACGGCTGCGGGGAGACTCGCGGACGCGCGCACTGCTCTTCTACGGCACCGACTTCCGCGCGTCCGAAGCGCCGCTGCCGCGCTTGGCGCACCAGAGCTGGGCGCTCCTGCACGAGGAGTCGCCCCTCAACAACTTCTTGCTGAGCCACAGTCCGGGCATCCGCCTCTTCAATCTTACCGCCACCTTCAGCCGTCACTCGGACTACCCGCTGCCGCTGCAGTGGCTGCCCGGGACCGCCTATCTGCGCCGCGCGGCGCCTCCGCTCCCGGAACGCGCGGACTGGCGCCGCCGGGGCTACGCGCCGCTGCTCTATCTGCAGTCCCACTGCGACGTGCCTGCGGACCGGGACCGCTACGTGCGCGAGCTCATGCGCTACATCCCGGTGGGTGAGGCGGGGCGGGAAGGGGAGGGTGGCGCGCCGGGCTGAGGCCGCGACCCCTGGTGTCCAGGCCGACGTGCCATATCTTTTTTTTTTTTTTAACATTTTTATTGGACTATAGTTGCTTTACAATGGTGTGTTAGTTTCTGCTTTATAACAAAGTGAATCAGTTATACATATACGTATATCCCCGTATATCTCTTAAGTCTCCCTCCCTCCCACCCTCCCTATCCCACCCCTCTAGCTGGTCACAAATCACCAAGCTGATCTCCCTGTGCTATGCGACTGCTTCCCACTAGCTATCTATTTTACATTTGGTAGTGTATATATGTCCATATATACGCTACCCATACCCTCTTGACGGCGTGCTGTACCCCACTCAGGTGGACTCATATGGGAAATGCCTGAAGAATCGGGAGCTGCCCACGCTGCGGCTACAGGACACAGCCACAGCCACCACTGAGGATCCAGAACTCTTGGCCTTCTTGTCCCGCTATAAGTTTCATTTGGCCCTCGAAAATGCCATCTGTGACGACTACATGACGGAAAAACTGTGGCGCCCCATGCACCTCGGTGCTGTGCCTGTGTACCGCGGCTCTCCCTCTGTGAGGGACTGGGTGCCCAACAATCACTCCATCATCCTCATTGACGACTTTGAGTCGCCGCAGAAGCTGGCAGAGTTTATTGACTTTCTGGACAAAAATGATGAGGAATATATGAAATACCTGGCATACAAGCAACCTGGGGGCATCACCAACCAGTTCCTTCTGGATAGTCTGAAGCAGCGGGAGTGGGGAGTGAATGATCCTTTACTGCCTAACTACCTTAACGGCTTCGAGTGTTTCGTCTGTGACCACGAACTGGCTCGGCTGAATGCCGAGAAGGCCCATGCAGCCTCTCCTGGGGACATCCCTGTCCCTGAGCCTCATATTGCCCAGCCCTCACACATGGACTGCCCAGTGCCCACACCTGGCTTTGGCAGTGTGGAAGAGATTCCTGAGAATGACAGGTAAGGGTAGCTGGGGTCCCCTGTGGCTGTCAAATCAAATGATTTACTGACTTGCTTCCTGCAGGCAATAAATTAGCACTAGGTGCTGAGGGGATGTTGTATAAGGAAATTATGACATGGGATCACTCTGCCTTTAAGGTATCAAGAGTCTAGTTGTGGGGATAAGACAAACTGCGAAAGCTCAGTAAAAGGTGAGATATCATTCAGGGCAACAACATACAAAAATCAGCTTTTGTAAACAATGTTTGCAGTAGTTCAAAAAAAGCTTCAACTAGAGCAGAGGGCCCGTTCAGGGAAGCAATGGGGGAGAGACAAAGCTGGGCCAGGTTGTACATATTCTGAATACTAGGCTCTGGAGCTGGACTGTCCTGAAAATCAACTCAGCTATTTATGGAGCACCTGCAGCATGGTGGGGCTGGGGATGAGAGATACAGAAGAGAGTATTCTGAGGGAGGTTTGTCTGCAACAATCAGGGTTTATACCTGTTAACCTGGTGTAACTATTAACAGCACCTCCTTTCATTCTTAAAATTACCCTGATTTGGATGATAAATTATGTTTGTCCTAGACAGAGTAGAAGGGATGCTTTCAAAGGATGATTAACAATGGTAGGCAGTGTGGATTGGAAGGGAAGTGAGGGGGCTACTGCAGTAGGTGGCAGAAGGTGGTGACATTGGGAAACAAGGTCAGCATGGGAGGTGGGGTGGGAAAATGTTGAAGCCACTTGCAGCAAACCACACCTGTTGGGGGAGGGGTGATAAAAGATTATTAGCCGTGAGAAAGAGAGGCTGCTAGAATGTCCTGCAGAGATCACCTTGGACAGTGGATGGCAGCAGAGGGCTGGCACAGTTTGTTCCTGGGAGTGGAGGTAATTTGTATCCAGTAATTTACATCAAGTAATTTGTATCTAGTTTGTGCTGAACATAATATTATGATTTATCAGAGGAAAAGTGTAACACATTAAAAAAAGAGAAACATTCAGGTTCTGTCTCATCAAGACACTGGATACTATTGCACTTTCATTTTGATTATTGAAATAGGTGTAACATAAAAGGTAACCATCTAAATATGCCCCCTTGCTTTTCTTAGGGAGATTACTGTGTCCATAGTTTGGCCCCTGTCCTGCCTGCCTCTTAATTCCCTCCACATTTAGGGACCAAGAGCAGGCAAGTCAGGAAATTTAACTCATTGGGGGAGGGGGGGTGTTGTGTGATAAATTTGTGTTTGTGGCTTACTGCCTGTCACTTGGACTAGTACTGGGTTTACTTCACATTTCCTTCCCTCAAAGCGGATCCCTCGTCCTAGCCATAAACCACTGTATCTGCTTAAGATTTCTTTGGCCATTCAGAGAAAGGTAGGACTCACAGCTGTGCTGAGGTTCCGTAATCCAACTCCCATTTTGATGTTTCAGCTGGAAGGAGATGTGGCTGCAAGATTACTGGCAAGGCCTGGACCAGGGGGAAGCTCTCACTGCCATGATCCACAACAATGAGACACTGCAGAGGAAATTTTGGGATTACCTAACCGAGATCTTCATGAAAAGGAACCAAAATCTCTAATTACTCTTGCAAGAGTCCTTAACTTGATAGAGCTAAGGAGATGGAAGTCCTTATTCTACCGTGGGACATGAAGGGTATCTGCTACGCAAGTTCTTAATGAGCACTGTCTTACCATGAGTTCAAAGAATAAGTTATATCTACTGATATTTTATTCTAAAGATGTGTAGCCAGGGTCTCAGCCTATGGTAATAGGGCCTCTCCTCAAGGAGAGAAGGGGGCATCCAGTTCTTGGTTTAGTGGGAACCAGAAGCCTGAAACACCCATTTGATTAAAGGTGCTGATCAACAAAAATTTTAAAGAACTGCTTATTTCTCTAGCCATATCATCCTCTCAGTCATGATTGGGACAACACGTTAGTACTTGGCTGTGAATGAGGTAAGATGGGCCAGGTTTAGCATCTTTAGAAAACTACTGTGCTATTCCTCAAACCATTCATTATTCGGTACCTTTCCCAGTCTCCTTTCCTCATCTCTTGCTTTATAAACTGTTATGTTGGTGGTGAAGCAAAACTCCTGGTGGGTTGTATTCTGGCTCTCTGGAGTTGTATTTTTTATATCATTTACTTTGCTTTTCATGTCAACCTTTTCATTTTGAATGGCTTTTTCTTTTCTGGTTTTCCACAATTTCTGATGGAGACGGAGTAGCCTTGCCACCATTCCCACATTCATTTTCCCCAGCATTAAACTGCCTGTAGATTTGACAGCTTTTCTTACTGCTGGTTTGCTTCTTATCTAGGGCATATCTGAAATTCCTTCTCCACTCATGAGTAGAAAGATTCAGTGGCTAATAAATGTCATGCCAATTTAATGAATTGTCCTGCTCTATTTTAGATTAGAGATGGAGACTCAGGCTGGAAATGACAGCAGAAAAAGCTATGATTTTGAAATGTTGAAATAGGCCAATGTGAATCTAAGTGCAGATTTTTATAAGTCCTTGATCTTTTCTGTCTGCCTAATGAACTCTTCTATTATTTTTATATGCTACAAAAGTCCATTTCCCCCCAAAACTCATGAAAATTATGGCAGAAAAAAACAGCCCAGCAATATAGCTCTAGTAATTCTTTCATATTCTGTGGCACTTTTCACTTTAAGTGGGATAAATATTCCAACTTCATTCGCTCTATTACTGTTACAACGCACAACTTTATAGTACTTACTGAGACTACATTTTGATGGAGCCCACCCACCTAAGCTCAAGGGCATGAGAAGCGAAGCAAGACATTTAAGCCATCACAAGTGGCTGGCTAAATAAAAAGTTGTTAGTCAGATTTAGGGAGGTAGCCAGACCCTTCTATTGCTGTGGTTTAAACATACAGCTTAATGGACAGGGAGACCATTTGCTTTTTCTGGGGCAGTGGAACAAGAAAGAATACCTTGGATCTTAGAACTACCCTGGTTGTAATATTGTATTAATGAGTTATCACTAGAGAAGTTCCATAGCTTATCAATATGTCTGGTTTAATTAGTGTGTGTGTATGTATGTATATATGCACACATTAATTTACAAACATATATATATATATATAGTTGTAAAGACTGAAGAGGAAGATGATGCTTATGACTTCAGTACAGACTATGTATAATAGAATCTTGTCCTTCTATAAGGTTTTGTTGGGTTTTAATTTTTTTTTTACATCTTTATTGGAGTATAATTGTTTTACAATGGTGTGTTAGTTTCTGCTCCATAACAAAGTGAATCAGCCATACATATACACGTTCCCATATCTCTTCCCTCTTGTGTCTCCCTCCCTCCCACCCTCCCTATCCCACCCCTCCAGGCGGTCACACACCACCGAGCTGATCTCCCTGTGCGATGTGGCTGCTTCCCACTAGCTAGCTATCTACCTTACGTTTGGTAGTGTATATATGTCCATGCCTCTCTCTCCCTTTGTCACAGCTTACCCTTCCCCCTCCCCATATCCTCAAGTCCATTCTCTAGTAGGTCTGTGTCTTTATTCCTGTCTTATCCCTAGGTTCTTCATGACATTTTTTTCTTAAATTCCATATATATGTGTTCGCATACGGTATTTGTCTTTCTCTTTCTGACTTACTTCACTCTGTATGACAGACTCTAGGTCTATCCACCTCATAACAAATAGCTCAATTTCGTTTCTTTTTATGGCCGAGTAATATTCCATTGTATATATGTGCCACATCTTCTTTATCCATCCATCCGACGATGATGGACACTTAGGTTGTTTCCATCTCCGGGCTATTGTAAATAGAGCTGCAATGAACATTTTGGTACATGACTCTTTTTGAATTATGGTTTTCTCAGGGTATGTGCCCAGTAGTGAGATTGCTGGGTCATATGGTAGTTCTATTTGTAGTTTTTTAAGGAACCTCCATACTGTTCTCCATAGTGGCTGTACCAATTCACATTCCCACCAGCAGTGCAAGAGTGTTCCCTTTTCTCCACACCCTCTCCAGCATTTATTGTTTCTAGATTTTTTGATGATGGCCATCCTGACTGGTGCGAGATGATATCTCATTGTAGTTTTGATTTGCATTTCTCTAATGATTAATGATGTTGAGCGTTTTTAATATTTTGAGCAGACTGCTAAACTGTTCTGTGTGATATACCAGCTTTTTAAATAATTAATTAATTTATTTGTTTTTATTTTATTTTATTTTTTTTGCGGTATGCGGGCCTCTCACTGTTGTGGCCTCTCCCTTTGCGGAGCACAGGCTCCAGACGCGCAGGCTCAGCGGCCATGGCTCACAGGCCCAGCTGCTCCGCGGCACGTGGGATCCTCCCGGACCGGGGCACGAACCCGTGTCGCCTGCATTGGCAGGCGGACTCTCAACCACTGCGCCACCAGGGAAGCCCATATTTGTTTTTATTTTTGGCTGTGTTGTTTCTTCGTTGCTGTGCGCAGGCTTTCTCCAGTTGCAGCGAGCGGGGGCTACTCTTTGTTGTGACGAGCGGGCTTCTCATTGTGGTGGCTTCTTATTGGGGTGGCTTCTCTTGTTGCAGAGCATGGGCTCGGCTTCAGTAGTTGTAGTTGTGGCACGGGGGCTCTAGAGCGCAGGCTCAGTAGTTGTGGCGCACGGGCTTAGCTGCTCCGCGGCATGTGGGATCTTCCCAGGGCCAGGGATCGAACCTGTGTGCCCTGCATTGGCAGGCAGATTCTTAACCACTGTGCCACCAGAGAAGCCCACCAGCTTGTTTTTAAATTTAGGAAATCTAGCTCTTTAGAGCTAGATCAAAGCTAACATCAAGTGTTTATTTAAAAAAATAATGGCACCTGCTTGGAATGGGGTGAAGATTTACAGAGAATTTACCATTTTTGGCTGACGTGAAACTATATAATATACTGCAAAATGGAAATTCTGCAACAGACCTCGCAATAAACATTTATATATATGGGGTGCTCATATATTGTTTATATATGAGATGCTTCAACAACTAGGGTCCTAAAGATGTGGCCAAGCAAAGCTATAATTTAGGCTGGGTTTCACTGCCAGGGTGGTTCTTTTTTCTTTTCCTTTTTTTTTTTGGCTGTGCCGCATGGCTTGTGGGACCTCAGTTCCCGGACCGGGGACTGAACCCGGGCCCTTGGCAGTGAAAGCACAGAGTCCCAACCACTGGGGAACTCCCCTTTTTTCATTTTATTTAATAAAAAATGCCCTTTATAACAGCATGGAAAGTTTTCTGTTTGGACTTTTGCAGAAAAGAATAAGAGAGAAAGACAGACCTTCGAAAATAATTATGTTAAAATTTGATATAGTAAGGACTCTTACAAAAGAAGCCAAATTCAGGACTCTGATTTCTAAGCTTGCAATCTATTTAAATGCAGATGCTAGTTTATATAGTGCAAAATACATTATTACCCAAGTGCAAAATAAGGTTAGGACTCAAATTTCATTATGTGCAATGAAAAGGGTAGGTGATGGTTATGCAAGGTGTAGAATCATCCCTACCTCTCCTGTCTAATTACAACAGTTCACACTGGCATTACCTTAGCACTTTTATGTACAAAGTAGGCCAGTTTTTTATGAATGATTGTGGCTGGAGACTCATGCCTGCTTTGTGGTCAGTGCTTCCCAGACTTTCTCCTTTATTCCTCTTACCATAAAAGTATTCAAAACCAGGTGCTACATTTCTACAAGGGAAAGCAGAACCAGGAATAGCCACATGGCTATCTAACTAAAGGCTTCACTTTCTCTGTGGAGAAAGCAAGCAATGTGAATTTTCTCTGGTTTGGGGCCCAGCCTGCTCTGTATACAGTAGCAGACTTGGGGTTATTGGTGGTAGAAGTTCTGATAGGAATTAGCTTTATTTGTGTTGCTGCAGTGGGGGTGGAGCATGGGGCTGATGCCTTTACTATTCCCGAGTTGCTTCTTCGATTATCACACGTTTAATTTTGTATAATAAATGGCTTCTTTTTAAACATTGTCTTCTGCTTGGTTTTATTTCTGGGGTGAAGATGGTAAAGCTGGAGACTTGCAAAAATATTTCAAACATTTGTTCATTTAACAAGTATTTATTGGCACTACTCTAGGCCTTGGGGATACACCACTGAACAAGATAGACAAGGTCCCTTCTCTCATGATGCTTACATTTTAAATGGGTGTTGGGGGGTAAGGCTGTAAACAAACAATAAATGAACAAGATAATCCAGACTATGATAGGTACTCTGAAGAAAATAAAACAGGTTGATGGTGGTTTGGATGGAAGTCAGGGAAGTCCTCTCTGACATGAACTGGGACTCAACAGAAGAAAAAGAACCAGTCATGCAGAGATAAATGGGAAGATTCCAAACATCTGTGATAAGTGATTAGCACACACTAAATATTGCTTCTCCATAGTAGTCACCTTATGAACTACAAGCTTGTCCAAGTTATGCTTCCATTACCAGAGACACTTCTTGGAGCTCATGTGTAAATGCCTTGAGAATGAGTGGTTCATCTTTGGATTGAGTTTTGTAAACAGCTAAAACTCACTTGGTGGGGAGGAGGGGGCGGGGGGAAAAAAGTAACTTAGAACCAAGTCTGATTAAAGCTAGGCATCATAATTGAAGGGCCAAGTGTATAAATAGGAATGGTACTGCTAAGTACCTTCAGAGGATTGGCGAGAGGATTAACTAAAACGATGAATGCGAGAAAGTGCTTAAACCTCACCCAATCCAGTGAGATCACTACAAATGAACAAACGATATCTAAGCAGCAGCAGCTGTTAAGAGTAAATGAGCCTATTTTTCTTCGCGGCTTCGGAGTGGCTCTAAAGGTAATCAAAACCAACAGTTCTTAAAGGTTTATTAAAATAAAATCATTCCCAACGTAGCATCTTAAACTTATATTTTGATTCGCTCCCATCCTCTCTGCCCTTGCCTGTGTCAATCACCCTCTAATCCAGACTTTACCACCAGAAACTAGAGTCCATTTATCAGGCCTCTTTCCTGAGTGTTCTCGGCCCAGTACTGCCCCAAGACTTCAGAGCCCGGAGCCTACAAGAGTCAGCGTAGATTCACAAAAGAGTCCCAAAGACTCTCCTCCTAACCTGCACACGGGTCTGCACCAGCCGTGATCCGACCCCGGCATCAAGGCGACCCCGCCAAGAAAAGAAAAAGGTGAATGCTGGGGCGGGAGCGGGGGGTGGGGGGTGGGAGAGGTTGTCGCCGAGTCTCGTCGAGCTCGTAGGGGTCACGCAGGGTCACGCACGGCGCCGCAGAGCCTGCCGGGAGCTCGGTGAGCAATGGCGACGCCCAGCCTCCGGGGTCGGTTAGCAAGGTTTGGAAACCCGCGGAAGCCCATACTGAAGCCTAACAAGCCCCTCATCCTAGCTAACCGTGTCGGGGAACGGCGCCGGGAGAAGGGCGGTGAGCAGTCGGAGCCGTGGAGGCCCCAGAGCGGAAGTCGGAGGAGTGCAGAGGGCTGCTGGGTGGGAGGGCCGGAAGGTAAGGGTCTCCTTGTGACTGAGGGTCCCCGCGTTCTGCTTCTCCAGAGGCGACTTGTATCACGGAGATGTCAGTAATGATGGCTTGCTGGAAGCAGAATGAATTCCGCGACGAAGCGTGCAAAAAAGAGATCCAGGACTTCTTCGATTGTGCTTCGAGGGCTGAGGTGACAGGAGACTCCTGGGGTGCCCTTTTGGGAGGAAAATGGGGGGCATACAGTAATGATTCTTACTGTCTCTTGCTAGGAGATAAGAAAGTCCCTCTCATTCTAAAAGGGCGAGGAAGTTTTTGGAAGCTACCTGAGTCACGCCAAAGTGGGGAAGGTTACCGTTTTGAAGGCATTGTGATCTTGAGCGATTTGTTTCACTGGTTTTAGCTTTACTTGGTGCAAAATGAGGTTAATATTAGTATCCACCTTACAGAATTTTGTGAGTGTCAAGTGAAGAGATGAATGGGAAAACCACTTTGTAAAGTTTAAATTGCTGTTCAAATAGACATTATTGTCTGAAGTAGAACTAAAGATAGTAAAGGACAGGTTGTTTGGTTTCCAGCCTAGACTTAATTGCCAGCTGGCATGGTAGCTTCAGACCATACAGTCATTCTTGGGTCCCAAGTTCTTTTGATGAAAGGGGACTGGGAAGATGACACCGATCTCCAGGCTGGTTAATACCTTAGTGTGATTTGGGGTGTTGTGAGAACTATTAGCTTAGGTCAGGGCCAACTTTGGAGCTATCATTTTAATTTTTGTTCTGTGTTTTCAGGCAGCCCGAAAAGTGAGATCAATCCAGGAGGACCTGGGAGAGTTGGGGAGTTTACCCCCCAAGAAATTGAATAAGTTGTTAAATAGGTTTCCTAACAAACCTCATGTCAGCTGAAAATGGAGAAGCATTTTCAGTGACTGGACTATAGCTTCTGAGAACTATGCAGAGGCATTTTAGAGATGTTTGCACTGCCATGATGTCTTTGAAGAGTAGGAGGCAAAACACTTTCTTTTACCCTTTGGAATCATTATGTGGGTGGAAATTATGCTTTATGTTGAAATAAAATCCTCTGAAGAGAACTTGGCCTTTTGTTGTGGATTAGGTACTCCCACCATAGTTGAACCTTGTGTCCTCCCCTACACTCTGGAAGGTCTTTGCTCTCTAATTTGCACCAGGTGCAGGACAAAAACCTTTGTCTTGTCCTGCATTTGAAGTCCTGTATACCATTTAATGCCCTTGCCTTTGGATGCATTAAGGATGTTGGAGTCTGTCTATATGCAGAGTTTTTTGCCATCATCTGTAAGTATTTAGCGACTACCTATTTTGTGCATAACCCCTGCAGGGTGCTGCGGGAATAATCAGAAGTTCACAAACTGATGACCCAAAGGTACTGCAGATGAATTTTATTTGGCCCACACAGTTAAAATTTTGTTTTTAAATTAGCTGGCCACATTCAAAAATAGGAAAAATGTCATAAAAAGCCCACTTTTTAGCTTTTCTTAAAAAAATCAAAAGATCTGGCAACCGTAGTTTCTTATTCCCACATGGAAATAAAGATTAATCAAGTAGAGCTGATTATCGTTTGTCTCCATTCTCCAGGGATCTGGCCACAGGACTCTCCCAAATGATGAGACTGAGACTTAATTGGCAATAATCTTCTTTGTGTATCACCTGTTCACTTCTCTCATTAAGTTATCCGCCTAGCTGCTGAAAGCATTTACTTTTGTGACCTCCTGATATTAGAACAGTTGTATAGCATTTTATGTATACTCTGCCCTTCCAGGCATAACTGAGTTAACCTTTTCTATGTACTTTACAGCACATACATCCCTTTAAATGTACAAAGGGATCATTGGGGGTTTTAAAGCTCCAGTGGGATAATTATTAAGATAAAGAAGGGGCCGTGCCTCCTTGACCCCCCCACAGTTACCTCTTTCTATAGTCCACATACCCCATTGGTGGAGCACTGGGCAGTTGCCTGGTTCTGCAAGCTGTTAGGAAGAAGCTCAGTGCTTAGGCATTTTGTACTAGCCTTGGAAGTTCTTAACCTACAGTCAATAGACTCCCAGTAAGAGGTCTGTGAATATGGATGAGAAAAAAATTTTATCTTTAACCACAACTTAAATTGAGCATTTCAATTAGGGCGGTGGGAAACAAACCACAGTATTACTAGCAATACCTATGTGAAATCACAGTATCTCAATATTTAAATTCATCACTTCAATATTATGGTAGTTATTACACTTGATGCTGGATCTTATTTAAAGTATAAATAAAGAAGTACTATGTTACAAATTTGTTTTATTAATATTTTGATAATTGTATTTCAACATAAAAGGTTTCCTTTGTAATTCTTTTGTTTACTTATAAACAATCTGAGAAGGGGGTCTAGGGGCTTCACCAGGCTGTTAAACGGCCCATGGCACAGAAAAAGGCTAGGAACCCCTGGACTCAAAGGCCCCACTGACAAACAGTGCAACTATCTCCTGAAATCAAACGCCTTCTTTTCCTGTTGCTTCGCCAATTAAACCCCATTAAAAAGTCTTCTGGAATGCAGGCTTCTGAACTACAATTCCCAGAAGGTGATGCGGCCCCGGGGCCTATCCGGAGTTAGGACAATAACTCCACCCAATGGTTCCTGTGTTTGTCTCTTGACAGCCTACAACTCCCGACATGCGTGGCGGCTGCTTATTTCTTCGGGACATTATGGACGCCGGGTTATTGCTGGGATCTGTAGTCGTTTCGTATACTTTTGGGGGTTGGCTTCCTCTTACGGTATCTGGGGGTGGGCTCGAGAAAAAAAAGCAGGAAATGTAGCAATTAAACAGGTTCCTTATATCCGCGCGTACCGGCTCGGGTTCCTGGGCGCGCGAGGGCGGAAGTGGTGGTGGCCGGCGCGGCCGGAAGTTCAGATCAGCTGATGGGGGAGGCGGCGCCGCAGCCGCCAAGAGGCCCCGGCTTCCGAGCGCTTCGTCCGGGCCTTGAATCTCGGAGACTGGCCACGATCCCCGTTCACACCTCGCAGTTGGGCAAGGCCCCGTCCCGTGTCTCTCCCAGGCCTGAGATCCTCGCCCGGCACGGCCGCCCTGAGCGCCCCGGCCACCCCCAGCCCCGGCTCGCCCCTCAGGCCCCGGGCCTCCCCACAGCCCCCGGCCGGCGGCCCAGGCCCCGGATCCGCGGGGGGGGACCCGGCCCCGGGGGGTGCGGGCCCCATGGAGCTGATGTTCGCGGAGTGGGAGGACGGAGAGCGCTTCTCTTTCGAGGATTCGGACCGCTTTGAGGAGGATTCGCTCTGTTCTTTCATCTCCGAGGCCGAGAGCCTCTGCCAGAACTGGCGGGGATGGCGCAAACAGTCAGCGGGGCCCAATTCCCCCACTGGCGGCGGTGGCGGAGGTGGCAGTGGCGGTACCAGAATGCGAGGTGAGGGTGAGCTGGAAGGAGGGGAGCGGGCAGGCCCTGCTCCGGCCTTGCTCGAGAGCTGTCCCTGCTCGGGAGCTGTCCCAAGCTGTCCCTGCTCGGGAGCTGTTCAGGACTCGCTTTTCCGGTCTTCCTGGGGCTGCCTTCTCCACACCTGCCTGCCTGCCTGCCTGCCTGCCTCTGTGTGTGTGTGTGTGTGTGTGTGTGTGTGTGTGTGTGTGTGTGTGTGTGTGTGTGTGTGTGTGTGTGTTGGAGTGATGGCTGGGAAATTCTGGGTTGGATAGGATTAAAGACAGAAAGTAGATCTTCTGTGGTTCATTTGCCGTAAGAGATGGGGTAAAGGAGAAGAATTCCCTCTTTGACTTGGGAGTACTTACCGAGTTCAGCCTGAGGCAGGCCAGAAAATAGAAAAGAATGTGGGTAGGGGGTGGATTGTGAAGAAGTGACCACTTGAGGTGTGTCACCCCATTGCAAAGTGTATTGGGAGCTTCTTGATTCAAGGTGATGATCTCTGATCCCCGTTGCACCAAGAAGGGATTCCACCCAGAGCAAAGTGGAGGTGAACTGGCCTACGAGAGGGGTGTCACATAGGTTTAGATCAGAGACTTGGTTCCTGGCCATATTGAACATCTGTCAGAAGCCAAGCCTGGGACCACTGTACTAAAGCCTTAGATTTCCTTCATCTGGGGCCTGGGGAAGAGTGTGCGTACTTGACTCTCGAGTCTCGTGAAACACTCTTCTTGCTTTTCACTTGAGTTTCTTTCATCCTTGGGTCTTTCTGATGAGTGCTGTGAAGAATTTTGCTTTTGTTAAAGAGGATGGAGAAGAGAGTGATAACAGAAGCCCCGCAGACTCAGGACTCACCACATTCTTGCCTTCTTCAAGGCACAGTTTGAGCTTCATTGGAAGTGGACTTTTTTCACCAGTTGAGGGGTTTAATTTGTGATTCTACTCTGGACATTTTAAGGTCCTGTTTTCAAAAGGCCCCGGAGAGATTTCCAGCACCCCTTAGGGACAGAGGGAAATTTACATGTGTCACTGTTTAGGAGTGGTAATATTTACCTTCATTTGGAGAGATAGCATATGCCCTGTACACACACACATCATAGGTAGTTTCGCTATGGGTCTTCTATGGGCTCTTTGCTTCTTTCATATTTGCATGTGTGGGTAGGCTTAGAGCTCCCTCACTTTGAGGGAAGTAACTGAAGATGGTGGTGAAGATTTTCAACATATTGGTATCTTTATGAACAGGTTAAAATCTAGGAAAGCATGGCATTCCCCCCCTCCCCCGCCAACCCTACCCTTTTTCAGTTGCTCATTTATAAAATAAGAAGACTGACTTTTTATTTAGAAAGGTTCCTTTCAGCACCATTATTTTCTATGTGTCTTTTAATCTGACTAGCAATTTGGTGAGATATGCAGTCTGTTGCGTTTCACTGCTTTTTGATTAAAACAGTGTGGGAAACTTTGAATGGTAGCTCCATCTTACTCCAGGTGAGTCCAGGAGTGGCAGCCAGGTTCCCTTGGGGTAACCTCTCCACCCCCAACCCACACCCCAGGGCATCCACTGTGGGAAGCCAGGGCTCAGGTGTGCCAAAGAAAGTGCAGACTCTCTCTTGCTTCTGGAGGTCCCTCTCAACTCTTCTGGGCTCTGGCCTATCTTCCCTCCTTAGATGGAAGCATGGAGTCATTTAGAGGGATAGTAAAAAAAAAAAGGGGGATATTAAAAAAGAAAGGGACAGTAAAAAAAAGCACTTAGAGAAGCGAATGCCAGGGGAGATATATACACAATGTAATGTGAATCTCAAGTGCTAGGTATATGGGAAATTAGATGCCAAGCCAGGTGAGACTCATTACTTGCTAGGATCCTGGGACACACCTGTTTGGCTAGGAGTTTCTGGGATATCCCTGGTACCTTCTAGCAGGCTGTAGGCTGGGGATTGCTTAGCTCCCCTTCCCCAGATGGAGTCTTAAGGGTTAGTGTATCCTCACAGGAGGGTCCCTTGGTTTTTCATCCAGATGTCCTCTTTCCTTCATAGTGAAGGTGGGGAGGGGGGAGGGCGCATCAAGATGTGGCATTGGCATCGGTGCCAAGTAATCATGGCCCTTTTTGTTTCCCCTCCTCTTTCCCCTTACCTCAACCTTTGTTTCCAAAGATGGACTGGTGATCCCACTGGTGGAGCTGTCAGCAAAACAGGTGGCGTTTCATATCCCATTTGAAGTGGTGGAGAAAGTTTACCCCCCGGTGCCTGAGCAGCTCCAACTCCGAATTGCTTTTTGGAGCTTCCCTGAGAATGAAGAGGATATTCGGTGAGGCTAAAGGACTGACGGTGGGGAGTGGGGTCCTGATGTTCCACACCGTGCGCTGGGCTTCCTACGGAACAAAGGGCACCGTACTTGGGGCTGCGGTAAGGAGGCAGCCGGGGCAGGGAGTACCTGGGATTTTCCCCAGCACGATATGACACTGGGGAGTGCCCGGGGCATGGTGGTCTCTGACAGGGTCTGTGGAAGGGTATTTGCTGCATTGTGGCTATGTCTTCTTCTTCACTCCCAGACTGTATTCCTGCCTGGCCAACGGCAGTGCAGATGAGTTCCAGCGAGGGGATCAGCTATTCCGCATGAGGGCTGTGAAGGACCCCCTGCAGATTGGTAAGGGCCCCCTCACCAATTGGTACTTCCTGCTCCTCCCACCCCCTGTGTTAAGAATTAAGGAACTACTGCAAGAAGCTGGAGCAGGTTGTCTGAAGAACTGCAGGGCCAGGGTCAAGGGCAGAGACCTGTGTCTTGGTGGCTCTCCCTGACCATACCTGTGTTTCTCCCCAGGGTTCCACCTGAGTGCTACAGTGGTGCCACCTCAGATGGTCCCCCCCAAAGGGGCCTACAACGTGGCTGTGATGTTTGACCGCTGCCGGGTCACTTCCTGCAGCTGCACCTGTGGGGCTGGGGCCAAATGGTGCACCCACGTCGTGGCACTCTGTCTCTTCCGCATCCACAACGTGAGGCCCTCCCAATTTATCCTGGCCCTATTCTCCGCTCCACCCCCCCTTCTCTGCTGCATGCCTGGCCACAATGTGAGCCCCCTCTCCTCTCCTACTCTGCCTCTCTGTCCCCAGCTCCGATGTCAGCAAGCCTTTTCCCAGATTGTTTCATTTCTCTCGGTGTTCCCTTCAGGCTTCTGCAGTCTGCCTGCGGGCCCCAGTGTCAGAGTCCCTGTCTCGACTGCAGAGGGACCAGCTGCAGAAGTTTGCTCAGTACCTCATCAGTGAGCTCCCTCAGCAGGTGAGGGAGGTTGACACACCCTCTCTGACTAGTCCAGGGCTGCATATCAGCCTTCCTGTTAGGCCCAGGCCTCCTTGGGTCACTTCTGCCTTTGTGTCCCTTTTCCCCTCAGATCCTGCCCACAGCCCAGCGTCTCCTGGATGAACTCCTCTCCTCCCAGTCAACAGCCATCAATACAGTATGTGGAGCCCCGGGTGAGTGTGGTGAGAAAGAAGGGCAGCAGGAAGAAAGCAAGCTTGGGGGTGCAGCGCGCCACTTACTAAAGGCGAATCCAGGCTCCTACCTCTAGGTGACTGACTGCCTGTCACCCTCAGACCCCACAGCAGGGCCGTCTGCCTCCGATCAGAGTACTTGGTATTTGGATGAATCAACACTCACTGACAACATCAAGAAGACACTGCACAAGTTCTGTGGCCCCTCCCCTGTGGTGTTCAGGTAAACAGGATCTCTTCATGCCCGTGTCTGTGGTGGGAGGGGCGCATCCCTCGGGCCATGGCCAGTTTCTTTGTTTTAGTAATGCATACCTCTCCCACTCCCCCCCTCACTCGTACACTGCCTGGCGCACACGACATGTTACTAGTGAAATCAGTGGGTGATGATAATTTTATGTAGTCACAGAGTGGTCTGTCCTTAGGTAGAGCAGGAGTTATTTTGCTTCCTTTCAGCGATTGGGAAACTGAGGCAGAGGGCGATTAAGAATTTTTGTCTGGGTCATACTTTTTCCCCTGTACTCTGTATTTTGACCCCTTTTGTGTCAAAGTCCTGTTGCTCTTTCACCTGCTTTATTCAGCCCCATCTTAGGGTCATCATTTTCCACTCTGCGACTTTCACAGTGATGTGAACTCCATGTATCTGTCTTCCACGGAGCCTCCGGCTGCTGCTGAATGGGCATGTCTGCTGCGCCCACTGAGGGGCCGCGAGCCAGAGGGAGTCTGGAACTTGCTTAGCATCGTGCGGGAGATGTTCAAGCGGAGGGACAGCAATGCTGCCCCCTTGTTGGAAATCCTCACCGACCAGTGCCTCACCTACGAACAGGTAATCCCGCAGAGCTGGGGAGGCCCGTGCTGGCTCATCCTCTCCCTCCCTTAACCGCACTCCCCTCTTGCTGACAGGGACACTGCGTGGGGCTCCTCTGTCTTCCTCTAAGTTGTTAGGTTCATCTCAGAGTCCTCTTTGTTTCCAGATAACAGGCTGGTGGTACAGCGTGCGCACCTCAGCCTCACACAGCAGCGCCAGTGGGCACACAGGCCGCAGCAACGGGCAGTCAGAGGTGGCGGCCCACGCATGCGCCAGCATGTGTGACGAGATGGTCACACTGTGGAGGCTGGCTGTGCTGGACCCTGCGCTCAGCCCCCAGCGGTGAGTCTCCCCCGAGGCTCACCACTGCCGGGAGATGGGGCCAGCCCTGGACAGACCGAGCCCTCATCTCCTGTACATAGACACACGTACCATTTTTCTAGTCCTAGGGAAATGGGAGGTGCTGAGCATTAGGGTTTCCAGTGATTTATGAGTTCTTTTCCTGAGAGGCTTTCTTCCATCCCTCCTCTAAATAACCCACTTTCCCAAATCCCTGAGTATTCGAGTGATGTCTATGGGGCTGGCTCAAGAAGCACTTCCTGGGGTCCTTCCCTGTGCCCCGCTTCTGGGGAATACCATCTCCCCGTTTCCTCCTGTCCCTGCTCGGCGCAGTGTAGGCCCCACAAGCCCTCCTGGCCCCCACTTTGTTCCCACAGGCGCCGGGAGCTGTGTGTGCAGCTGCGCCAGTGGCAGCTGAAGGTGATTGAGAACGTGAAGCGGGGACAGCACAAGAAGACCCTGGAGCGGCTCTTCCCTGGCTTCCGGCCGGCAGTGGAGGCCTGCTACTTCAACTGGGAAGAGGCCTACCCCCTTCCCGGTGTCACCTACAGTGCCACTGACAGGAAGCTGGCCCTGTGCTGGGCCCGAGCCCTGCCCCCTCGGCCAGGTGCCTCCCGATCTGGGGGCCTGGAAGAATCCCGGGAGCGGCCCCGCCCTCTTCCTGCCGAGCCAGCTGTGCGGCCCAAGGAGCCTGGGGCCAAGCGCAAGGGATTGGGTGAGGGGGTCCTCTCATCGCAGCGGGGTCCCCGCCGCCTCTCGGCTGAGGGGGGAGATAAGGCTCTGCATAAGATGGGTCCAGGTGGGGGCAGAGCCAAAGCATTGGGGGGGGCTGGCAGTGGGGGCAAGGGCTCAGCAGGCAGCGGGAGCAAGCGACGGCTGAGCAGTGAAGACAGCTCCCTGGAGCCGGATCTGGCTGAGATGAGCCTGGATGATAGCAGCCTGGCCCTGGGTGCAGAGGCCAGCACCTTTGGTGGATTCCCGGAGAGCCCACCACCCTGCCCTCACCCTGGTGGCTCCCGAGGCCCTTCTACCTTCCTTCCTGAACCTCCAGATACTTATGAAGAAGATGGTGGCGTGTACTTCTCAGAAGGGCCTGAGCCTTCCACAGCTTCTGCTGGCCCCCCTGGCCTACTGCCCAGGGAGCTTTGTACCCGGGACGACCTCGCTTCCACAGATGAGAGTGGCAATGGGCTCCCTAAAACCAAAGAGGCAGCCCCTGCGGTTGGAGAGGAGGAGGATGACTACCAGGCGTATTATCTGAATGCCCAGGATGGCGCTGGGGGCGAGGAAGAGAAGGCTGAGGGCGGGGCTGGGGAGGAACACGACCTGTTTGCAGGACTGAAGCCACTGGAACAGGAGAGCCGCATGGAGGTGAGGGGGCTTGTAGAGGACTCTGAGGGTGCCTCTTAGCCATAGCTGGGAGAGGGACCGCCTGCCTCTGGTTGCGAGTGACAGGACTGTTGTGTGACTGTTAGAATCCTGCAGCAGGCTCCTAACTGGACTCGCTGCCTGCAGTCCATTCTCTTCTCTCCATGTTGATCTTCCTGGAATGTATAATTTTGTCACTCTGCTGCTTAAAACTCTTCAGTGGTTTCCCATTACCCTTAGGGTGAAGATGAAGGTCCTTGGCATGACCTATGAGGCTTCACTTTTTCTGAACTTTGTCTGCTTCTCCAGCCTCATCTAGCTACTATGTCAGTTATATTACACTCAGTTGAGCCGTTCCTGTAGCTTGCCATGCTCTCTCTTACATACATAGTTTTGTACGGATTGGCCTTTCTGTCTGGAATATTCTTCCCTCATCTTACCTGGTTAGCCCCTGTTTCTTCTTCAGGCCTCAGAGATCTTAGAGATCATGTCCTCTAGGAGGTCTTCCCTGAGACTGCCCCTCTGCCCCAAGTCCCATTGAGGTATCCTGCTCATCCGGCTCCCCTCTGGACCTTTCCCAGTAGTAGCCAGCTTCACACCTGTTTGTGTGTTTATGTGTCTGTTTCTCTAATGGGCTGTGAGTCTCTGTGGTATACCCAGGACTAGCATAGGGCCCAGTGTATAGCAAGTGCTCATGGGATATTTGCTGCATGAGTGAGTATGGTGTCCTGCAACATGTTTGGTGCCCATGTCCTCTTTCCAGATATTATTTGCCTGTGCTGAGGCCTTGCATGCGCACGGCTATAGCAGTGAGGCCTCCCGCCTCACCGTGGAGCTTGCCCAGGACTTGCTAGCCAACCCACCTGACCTCAAGGTAGAGCCGCCCCCTGCCAAGGTGAGAGAGAACCCCCCCTCCCTCTCCAGTTACCCATAACCCTCTCCCACGCCCCACCCCAGGCTAGAGTCTCCTCCCTCCACCAAGGCGAGTCAGACTCATCTGCCTGCCTCCTTGTGCTTCCCTCTTTAGGGCAAGAAGAACAAGGTTTCTACAAGCCGTCAGACCTGGGTGGCTACCAACACCCTGACCAAGGCGGCCTTCCTGTTAACAGTGCTAAGTGAGCGCCCAGAGCACCACAACCTGGCCTTCCGAGTGGGCATGTTTGCCTTGGAGCTACAGCGGCCCCCAGCTTCCACCAAGGCCTTGGAGGTCAGAAGTTCTATCTGAATCTTGCACTGCCATCTCCTCAGAGACTCACACCGTGATCTCCATTGGGGTGATTGAGGTCTTAGTTCCTCCCTATCCCCTCAGGTGAAGCTGGCATATCAGGAGTCTGAGGTGGCCACCCTGCTCAAGAAGATTCCTCTGGGTCCGAGTGAGATGAGTACTGTGCGCTGCCGGGCAGAGGAGCTTCGGGAGGGGACACTCTGTGATTATCGGCCTGTTTTGCCTCTCATGTTGGCCAGTTTCATCTTTGATGTTCTCTGTACTCCAGGTATGATGCCTGACACTACAGAAAGTGGGGAACTGAGGCAGGGGTAGCTTTCTCTAAAGAGAAACCAAGAGCCCCAAGGCTCTGAATCGCCTGTAAGAAGCATCGGGCAGCTTCATGGAAGGATCTGGAATGATGAGTGTCTTGGGTTTCTTCCCTTTTCATTCTGTCCCATGGTACTTCTGTCTTCTTAACTTACCCCAAATTTTATCCAGTGGTTTCTCCCACGGGTTCCCGGCCCCCAAGTCGCAACTGGAACAACGAGATGCCTGGGGATGAGGAGCTGGGATTTGAAGCAGCAGTTGCTGCCTTGGGTGAGTCTGTCAGTGTCTTGAGCACATCTGTGAGCTAAGCCTGGCCCAGGCCTTGAAGTGCATGAGACATGAGCCCTCTTCTGAAGGGGCTCTATGGTAAGGGGAAAGCCAGCGTGACGTGTATGTGCCATGACACATAGTGCCTACAAGACTGAAGAATTGAGGGCAAAAACGTGGACTATGAATGTTCGGTGTTATAAGGACAGCAAAACAGGACTCTAGGGAAAGGCCTTAGGAAGGGGATAGAGTATGGAATATGGGTTAAAAGATGAGTTAAGTTCTAGGTAGGGGGACAAAACACTGTGAGTAAAGACACAGGGGCAATCAAGTCTTCATGAGTGGGGAGCCCAACTTCCCTGAAGTGATGGATATGTTGGGGTGATAGAGAAGGCCAAATTATGAAGGTCTTAAAAAGCAGACCAGAGCTTAGGCCGGATGTATTAGGCAGTGGGCACCTTCCATAGGTGGAAGGTGGGTTGGACCAGGAGAACTCCTTACTTCACATGCTAGTGGCTGGGGAGCCCTGGCCTGTTTACCCTTGGCTGTCTTTCAAGTTATGGCCACTCACAAACCCCATGAGCGCCTCTTTCTCACAGGCATGAAGACAACAGTGAGTGAGGCGGAGCATCCCCTGCTATGTGAAGGCACACGTCGGGAGAAGGGTGACCTGGCCCTGGCACTAATGATCACTTACAAAGACGACCAGGCCAAACTCAAAAAGGTAAGGGATTGAGGTACTGGGATTTCGACAGGCAGAGAGAGCAAATTTTATCACCTTTCTCAGGGGTTTCTAGTATAATGGAAGGGCTATTCTACCTACAGGAGATACCGGGGGAATCTTGGGAACACCTCGTAAAGAACGTGAGAGACCAGTGGTTCTTATAGGAATGCTTGGGCTTGGGGTGGAAGAAGAGAAACTGGGGGCATAAAGTCGTTCATTCATTCATTTATTTCAATATATATTGAATATCAATATACTTAGTCCTGTGGTAAATGTTATAGGGGATACCAAGATATGTAAGCCAGCCCCTGTCTTCCAGCAGGTTCTCCTGTGGTTAGAACTGGGAAAGTCTTCCTGAGGAGGAAGTATTAAGCTGTTTCAAGGAGAAAGAAAAGTAATAGAAGTCAGGAGATAAAGGGCATCCAGTCACCGCTTCTCTGTCTTTCAGATCTTAGACAAACTCTTGGACCGAGAGAGCCAGACGCATAAACCACAGACACTGAGTTCGTTCTACTCATCTAGCCGCCCGGCCACAGCCAGCCAGAGGTCTCCTTCAAAGCATGGGGGCCCATCTGCTCCAGGGGCCCTGCAACCTCTGACCTCAGGCTCTGCAGGGCCTGCTCAGCCAGGGAGTGTGGCAGGGGCTGGGCCAGGCCCCACTGAGGGCTTCACAGAGAAGAATGTGCCTGGTGAGGTGGGGGCACTGGGCAGGGGGGATGTATGGTATGGAGCTGTGTTGGGCCCCCCTTTCCCAGGCTCATCCCAATGTCCTGTCTTCCCTACGCAGAGAGTTCCCCACATTCCCCCTGTGAGGGTCTCCCATCTGAGGCAGCTTTGACCCCAAGACCAGAGGGAAAGGTCCCCAGCCGCTTGGCACTTGGCAGCCGTGGAGGCTACAATGGACGGGGCTGGGGCTCACCAGGGCGGCCTAAGAAGAAGCACACAGGTAACAACCCATGGGATGACATGGAGGGAAGGAGATTCCTGAAGGTTGGAGTCTGAATTCTGGAGCTTCTGACTTCTGAGACTGTCTTGTCTTGGGGGGGTTAGGCATGGCCAGCATTGACAGCAGTGCCCCTGAAACAACGTCGGATAGCTCCCCAACCTTAAGCCGGAGGCCACTTCGAGGGGGCTGGGCCCCTACCTCCTGGGGCCGAGGACAGGACAGTGACAGCATTAGCAGCTCTTCCTCAGACTCCCTTGGCTCCTCGTCCTCCAGTGGAAGTCGCCGGGCCAGTGCCAGTGGAGGGGCCCGGGCGAAGACAGTTGAAGTTGGCAGGTCAGTGGGAAAAAACATCCTTGTCTTCTGACCTGGCCCACCCCGAGAGCCACATCCCTAGTGTAATCCAACTGTTGTCTCCGTCAGCATCCTCACTTACCCTGGTCTTTTCCAACCTACCTGGACACCCACCTCAGAGAAACCCCAATCCCTGTCCCTACCCCATTGCCCCTTCAGGTACAAGGGCCGCCGTCCTGAGAGTCATGCCCCCCATGTACCCAATCAGCCGTCAGAGGCAGCTGCACACTTCTACTTCGAGCTGGCGAAGACGGTGCTGATCAAGGCAGGGGGCAACAGCAGCACTTCCATTTTCACACATCCATCTTCCTCAGGGGGCCACCAGGGTCCTCACCGTAACCTGCACCTTTGCGCCTTCGAGATTGGGCTTTATGCCCTTGGCCTGCACAACTTTGTTTCTCCCAACTGGCTCTCACGTACTTACTCTTCCCACGTTTCCTGGATTACAGGTAAATCCAGCATCTTGATTTGGGTATGGGAAGGGGATTAATCGATGATGATAAGTCATATCCTTGTGGAGTTACTGACCTGATAGGAGAGATGCCATTCCCATTCCCATTGCCCGTGCTAACCCCACTCTGCTTTTCTCTCCTTTTCCTGAAGGCCAGGCAATGGAGATTGGCAGCGCAGCCCTGACTATACTGGTAGAATGCTGGGATGGGCACCTGACACCCCCTGAGGTTGCATCCCTGGCTGACAGGGCATCACGGGCACGAGACTCCAATATGGTGAGGGCAGCGGCGGAACTAGCCCTAAGCTGCCTGCCTCATGCCCATGCGTTGAACCCCAATGAGATCCAGCGGGCCCTGGTGCAGTGCAAGGAGCAGGTATTTTTACAGGCAATTGCGGACCTGCTTTGGGGCATCTGGGCAGGGAGGTTGGGTCCAGCTCCTGATTCCCATATCCTGGAGTTCACAAACTATCCAGTTGGTCCTCTCATGGTGACACTTGACATAGTAATGTGCTTTCACATCTATTACATCCTTTACCTTACAACTCTGAGAACAGATTATTCGTATTTCATAGGTAAGGAGATGTGGCCTATAGTCTAGGGACCAAGATGATCACCGGGATGGAGTCCTTAGGGGAAGCCTCAGGGAGATGATGGGACTTGGCTGGGAGTAGCTAAATTAGTTTGGAACTGGGACTGGTCAACAAGTATTTGTTCATTGTGTGAAGCACTCACTGCTCTGACACTGACTCTGGGCACTGGCCCTGACCTTAGATGCCTCCCCAGGAACCAGCCAACTCTGAGGGAGACATTGGAATGTCATCTAGAACTGTCCCTGAGTAAAGCCCTTCCCCCTCAACCCTCTTTGCCCCTCCCTTCCAGGATAACCTGATGTTGGAGAAGGCCTGCATGGCAGTGGAAGAGGCGGCTAAGGGTGGGGGCGTATACCCCGAAGTGTTGTTTGAGGTTGCTCACCAGTGGTTCTGGCTATATGAGCAAACAGCAGGTGGCTCATCCACAGCCCGTGAAGGGGCTACAAGCTGTAGTGCCAGTGGGATCAGGGCAGCTGGGGAGGCTGGGCGGGGGCTGCCTGAGGGCAGGGGGGTCCCAGGGACTGAGCCGGTTACAGTGGCGGCGGCGGCAGCAGCAGTGACAGCAGCCACAGTGGTGCCAGTCATCTCGGTGGGGTCCACTTTATATCCGGGTCCAGGACTGGGGCATGGTCATTCCCCTGGCCTGCACCCCTACACTGCTCTACAGCCCCACCTGCCCTGCAGCCCTCAATACCTCACCCACCCAGCTCACCCCGCCCACCCCATGCCTCATATGCCCCGGCCTGCCGTCTTCCCTGTGCCCAGCTCTGCATACCCACAGGTGAGTATGCAATGTTCTACTGGAGATTGGGCATGTGGGAGCACATTGGGAGTTCACGGGGGGTTGGAGTGGGGTACTCCGGGAGGATAACAGGGCTGTCCAAGAGTCCTGGTGAGGTGGCGGGAGTCGGGGGACCCAGCCCAACTAAGATAAGAAATGCAGGATACCCAGCTGTGGGATGAACGGGGAAGAGCTACATCCTAATATAATTTGGAATCTTCCTTTTTTTCTTCCCGCCTCGAGGGTGTGCATCCTGCATTCCTGGGGGCTCAGTACCCTTACTCGGTGACTCCCCCCTCACTTGCCGCCACTGCTGTGTCTTTCCCCGTCCCTTCCATGGCACCCATCACAGTACATCCCTACCACACAGAGCCAGGGCTCCCACTGCCCACCAGTGTGGCCTGTGAGTTGTGGGGACAGGGAACAGGTGAATGGAGGGGAGGCACACCGGGCAGGGGAGGAGGGGAGGGAATCCTCTCTGTCCCTCTCTGGGCTCTGAGTTCCTCATGTGGCTTTCATCCCACCCTCAGTGAGCAGTGTCCATCCAGCTTCCACGTTTCCGGCCATCCAGGGTGCCTCACTGCCTGCCCTGCCCACACAGCCCAGCCCTCTGGTGAGCGGGGGTTTTCCACCACCTGAGGAGGAGACTCACAGTCAGCCTGTCAACCCGCACAGCCTACACCACCTGCACGCCGCCTACCGTGTCGGTGAGAGGAGGGCCCTTCCTGTGCCCCCACCTGCAGCCAGAGACTCTTCCATGACCCCTCCCCACCATACCTCTTAATTGGTTTACCGTGGGGTCAGGTACGAGGCTGAGGTAGAGGGTGGAGGACACACCCTCACCACGTGCCCACCCTTTTCTCCCAGGGATGCTGGCACTGGAGATGCTGGGTCGCCGGGCACACAATGATCACCCCAACAACTTCTCCCGCTCCCCCCCCTACACTGATGATGTCAAATGGTTGCTGGGGCTGGCAGCAAAGCTGGGTAACACCTCCCCTCCCCAGGACCATTGTCCGCCCTCACCTGCTCCCCCCACCTTCCCATCCCAGACCTCCTTCCTAGCTCTTGCTCAGAGTTGAGGCCTTGGTCGGGTATGTGTGCGTGCGCGAGGGGCGGGGGGCTACCTCAGCTCCTGGGGTGGAGGGAGGCTCTCTGCCAGGCCAGAGCTGAGAGATTAAAGTTGGGTCCCTAGGGCAGAGGTGGCCACCCCCGTCTCATGCCCCTCCCCCTGCCCCCCAGGAGTGAACTACGTGCACCAGTTCTGTGTGGGGGCAGCCAAGGGGGTGCTGAGCCCGTTTGTGCTGCAGGAGATCGTCATGGAGACGCTGCAGCGGCTGAGCCCCGCTCATGCCCACAACCACCTGCGTGCCCCGGCCTTCCACCAACTGGTGCAGCGCTGCCAGCAGGCATACATGCAGGTGATAACCCAGGAAGTATGGAGCAGGGTGGAACACCTCCTGGGCAGGCAGGGAACAGATCACCCAGCATGCCAGGGCGGAGGGGCCTGGTTCTGTGCTTAGTGGCTTATCCTCCCCACGTCTTCCAGTACATCCACCACCGCTTGATTCACCTGACCCCTGCCGACTACGACGACTTTGTGAACGCAATCCGCAGTGCTCGCAGCGCCTTCTGCCTGACACCCATGGGCATGATGCAGTTCAACGACATCCTGCAGAATCTCAAGCGCAGCAAACAGACCAAGGAGCTGTGGCAGCGGGTCTCACTCGAGATGACCACCTTCTCCCCCTGAGTCTGGCCCCCCTAGGGCCCTATACAGGGACACAGGCCTGTGGCTATGGGGACCCCTCACAAAGGGGGAACGAATCTTGGCTGGACAGATCATCCCCACTCAGTTCCCTGGTAGCCCAGACTGGCAGCTGTTCTTGGGGCCAAGATGTCTCAGACCCTAGAAGCCTAGGGTTGGGGGAGACAGCCCTGTCTGGGAGGGGGCGTTGGGTGGCCTCTGGTATTTATTTGGCATTTATAAATATATAAACTTCTTTTTTACTCTCGTCTGCCTGGGCCTTTCCCTTCTTTCCCTCCATGTGTGGATAAACCTTGAACTGGGGCAGAGGAAAATCTTGATACTTGCTTTTATTCTAGGTTTCTCCCACTCCAGTGAGGCAGACAAAGCACAAAAATAAGGATGTTTATTAAACTCATTTCTAGCCCACAGCTAGGGCTCATATTCAGCTCTATGAGCCACCGTCTGACCTCATCCCCATTCAATGTGAATGACATTAGAGAGGCCGGGCCACAGGTTGATCCCACAGTAAGGGGTCCCTCCCACGGCCACTACAGATAAGATACACTGCTGGGGATAAAGAGGGAAAGCACTGGATTAATACGTTCCTCTTCACCCTGCCTGGACCCTCTCATTTCCCCCCCACCATCCAAGACCATGGGCCAAAGGTGCCTAGTACCATCTTGTGGGGTATCAAGGGAAGCCCCTTTATTAGACCCCAGAGCTATGGGAAAGGGATGCCCTTCCCTTCTTAGCCATCCCAGGCCTCGAGGCCACTGAGGTAGAAGGGGGAGGGGCCAGGCCACTCTAATCCCCCTTGTGGGCCCTGCTCTGGGCTTGCCCCTTAGGGAAGAAGGGGGCTTTTGCTGGTACGGGAGGCTGATACATCAGCCCGGACTGGAATGCTGCAGTTCTTCCCGAAGCCACGAGGGCACTGGCTGTCCAAGCCGGCTCAGCAGCTTCGACAGCTCCAAATTATGGTTCCGGAAAAAATCCGTAAGGAAAAGGCGGGACTAACAGGAGAAAAATGAAGTCAGAAATGGTAAGGAGTGGACAAAATCAGATCTTACAGGTGGAAAGGGATACCCTGTCCCTGGCTTTGCTTACCTCAGTGTCCATATCTGGGTACTTCCGGCCTTTGCTCTTGCCTAGACAACGAGTCTTGCCACCTTCAAGTCCCTGGCACCAGAATCCCTTATCTTCATCAAACCTGCTCAACAAGAAGAGGCCGTTAGGTGACAGAAAAGAAATCCAAGCCTCATAAATGTACACTACCTCTCCCAGCCCAGAGGGACACATGTCTCTCCTTGCAAGACAGGGTAAATCCATGTCTCTTCCAAACAGACACGGTCAACCTGCTTCCCCATTTCCCCCAGAGTCATCCTCCCCTGGGTCATGCTCTCCCACCTGAGGGTCCGTGTGTAGTTCAGAAAGGGTGTGATACCCAGGAACTTCTGGATGCTCTCCATTGAGGCAGCTGGGTTGGTACGCAGTTCTTGCCCATCCACAATCAGCAACTAAAGGGACAGGGATGTGGTTCCCTCTGTATTCCTTAGAAGCCTCTGGGCTGAAGGGAAAAGGAGGGGAAGGGGACCCCCATGTGGGCTACCGGGGAACTGTACCTGTCCAGAGGGGTAATATGTCAGCCAGCGTTGCAGATGGGTGGAATAGTAGCCAGGGACAAGACAACGGTCCTGTAGGGAGCGAAGTGCCAGAGGGGCATGGGAGGAGGCTGAAATCACCTGGTAGAAGGTATAGTTCAGAGCAACTGGGTCTCCATGTGCTCGCTGATGCTGACGGACAAGGAACAGGAAGGCAAGGAATTGGTGATTTGACAGCATTGTTCTGCCCTTCCTCTTAGTCTAGTGAACAGACAGCACAGGCACCCCTCCCCAAGGCACTAGCTTAGTTTCCCTACCCTCATTCCTTTCTGTCTCTCTAGCAGTCACCACCTCTCTTAAGTTCTGATGTGTGCCTAGCTTCAGGCTCACCTGGTACCAGGAGTAGGCCCTGTCAGCAGGGTTGGTGAGCACAGTGATGATCTTGGCTCGCGGCAGGAGGGCAGCCCCCCGACGTGGTACAACCTCTGAGTCAAAGTAGGTGGCACTTTTTTCAAACAGGAAATCAGTGCTGGCATTAGAAGGGACAGGGAAGAAATCCATGTACCTAGGAAGTAGTAGAGAGGAGAGGCAGAGAATTTGCAGAGTGAAGGGGCCGGACATCTGTGCTGGGAGAAGCTGGAATGGGGTATTTTAGGGGAAGGGAGTGTCCTGAGAAGCATTCCAGGTCTCACCAGTCAATGCCCTTGTGGTAATTAGGGCTGCTGAAGAACTGAATCTCCTCAAAGGTGCTGGGGCTTGGGAAACTGCTAGTCACAGCTGGGTGGAGGCTCAGGAAGAAGTGAATAGCTGTGGTCCCTAAATGAGAGAGAAAGTCCAGGCCATTGTGGGAGAGAATCCACCTCAACAACATCAGCTTGAAAGAGGTGAGAAAATAATCACTCTGGGTGGTAAAATACCGTTTGGCCAAACTAGAGCGAGAAAAGGAATGCCTGAGAGAGGCCCAGGGAAGGGTTAAAATGGTAGTTCTCAGCCTTGATTGTGCATCAGAATCACTTGTGGGTCTTTCAAAAAAAACTCAACAGATGATTCTGATGTATAACCAGGTTAAGAACCACTCAAGGGACTGGATTAATGAGGGGTGGGTATGAGAAGGGAGTTCCTTGGCCAAAGAATTCTTTGGGTTTAAGGCAAGGCAACAGAAGTTGCCTAAGGATGATTCACCTGTCTTCTGGGGTCCCACAATGAGGAACTTGGGGAGCCGATCACAGGTTTTCTCCTTGGACCAGATATCTTTGTGCCTCTTGTCATCACAGGGATTCTGAAGGTGAGGCCAAGAATCAGATAATCTTTTCCTCAACGGCCACCCCCATCACATCTCTAGGTCAGCCTGAGCTCCACCTGTACCTGCCAAAGGGGGCTTCGCTCTTGAGGGAAGAGGTCAAAGTACTTCCGTGCGAGAGGGACAGGAGGAAGGGTCTGTAGGCGCAGCCGTGTCCAGCACTGGAGAAAGCGCACCAGGCTCTCAAAGGTGTACAGGCCCAGCCGATCATTTCCATAATTAGACAGATGAGTCATAAAGATGCTGATCTGAAAGGGGGTGCCTGCATGTCAGATTTGGAGAGCCTACCCCACTTCAGAAGTGGGCTTGGTGAGCAAAAGTCTCAGTATGCAAACACTTTGGCTGTCCAATCTTCTAGCCCTTCCTCTCGGCACCTTACCGGATTAAGCAGCACTGTCAGAAAGAGTTCTCCACCTCGGATGCTCCGGTCTAGTTCACGAGAGCCTCCGGGATACTCATTATAGAAGATCGTGTGAGTGAAGAGGCCACACGTCTGCCGTGGCAGCACCTGAAGGGAAAAGAACAAACAGGGACAGATGAGATTTGAAAGGTAGAATGAGAAGTAGATTAAGGACAAAAGACCTGAGGCATTAGGATTCCCTGGGTTTGTAGAGGACTCAGTCTGAAGTTACAGCAACAAAGCTCTTGCTATGTGCAATATGACTTTTCATCTCTCTACCCCTTATATGGATGAACTTGGACAATGCAGGTTGGAGGCTGTCCAAATGTGGGAGTTTGATTCAAGTCCGTATTGGGAGTCCCTCACCATAATGCCATTGTGAATGAAGCCACGGCGGTAGCGGGCAGGGCGGAGATGGGGATACTCCTCAGTGCTGGTCACCTGGATGCCCCACACGGATTTCCAGGCCTCATAGAGCTGTGTGTGGATGGGATACACGCCGGAGTGGTGGGGGGCCACAGCGTACCCCAGATCCGTGGGAATCCCATGCTCCTGGGAATGGCAGAGACTCTCACCAGGACCTGGTGAGGTTTGGGGAGTAGAGGGTAAAGAGGGTGGGGATGCCTCCACAGAAAGTAAAATGGAAAGGGTGGGGAAAGGGTACCCCATTAGGGTAAGGTGGAGAAGGAAGCATCATCTTTGGGAGAAAGTATGGGAAAGAGATCCAAGGGTCTCACCAGAGCAAACTGTTTGTTGAGCCTCATCTGGTCAGCCAGCACGGAGCGATTGTGGAACAGGTGTGGCTGCATGTGGCTCCACATGTGGGGGAACCACCAGAACTCTTGGCGGTGCTTCAGCAGCATGTCGTCCCCTGCATCCTCCTCCTCTGTCCCTATGACCACACACTGACCACTGACCACAGCCGGTCAGCCCCTGTGCCCTCCTTTGTTCTGTAACAACACTGACCACTTTCCATCCTTGGGACAACATTGCTGACCTCTGCCCACCTAAGACTATTTTCCCGATTGCCAACCTGCCCTCCAGCCGCCCATGCTAACCTAAATTCATACCCACTGCTAGGCCCTCATAGCATTCTGACCCCAAACCTTGCCCCTTTTCTCCAACCTGTCTGCCCAGGAGGATGGACAGTGAAGAGACAAACTAAGACTGATACGCTGAAGGAGCAGGGGAATAAGCTCACCAGTATGATAGAACTTGCCCGAGAAGCCCAAGTTGAAGGTGAAGTTGGGGACTAAGGTCCTGAGTTTGTTCTGGGTGGTCAACAGAGCCTGGGAAGAGTAGCAGGGACATGAGAAATCAGGAGACTAAGAAGGAGAAAAATGAGAAGTAGCATTCTTCTTGCCTAGAAAGGGTAGGGAGCGTACCTATGACAAGCTCAGAATCAAGGAAGGGACTCTGATAGGACAGAGCTTGAAACAGCTTCTAAGGAAAGAAATGAGTCAGGAAAAAGAAAGACTGACCTCAACATCAGCCACCTTCATGCGGGTTCCTTCCTTGCCCACAAAGATGTCATCGATGTCTACCAAGATGTAACGGTCAAGGTCCAAGCAGAGGCGCTTGCCAGTGAGGTACGCAACAGCATCAACAAAAACGAGTTTGTGAAGCCAGAAGGAGAGGCCATGGCCAAAGAGCACCCGCTGGATGCCATCGTGAAGCCCCAAGTCCTGTACCACAGTGGGAAGCCGGGCCCGGCGAGGCAAGGGTCCTGGCACCGGGGGCTCAGCTGGTCGAAGGCTGGCAAGAAGCACTGGTTCATATGTGCTATGGTTGGATTGGAAGATGGTCCAGTCATCACCGGGCAGTGGACCCGGCTCCAGGCGGCTGGGGCGTGTGAGATGCAGTAGTGGGGCAGAAGGATTCACTTGGTAGTCCTGGAGCCCCAAGTTTGAATGTAGAAAAAGGGGAAAGCCCTTGAGCTGGGCACTCAGTAAGCTATGCTCATGGGCTCGGAAAAAGCCAATGATGCCCACACCATACTCCACACAGTACCGGTCTAGCAGTTCCCGACTCCAGGCATCCAGGTTGACATACTTGAGCAGGTTCTCATAGATGACCAAGACATACCGGCCACGGGTATGATCAGTCAGTGTGGGCATGTCCCCTCGGCCAGGTGCCAGCTCAGTGCTATAACGAAAACGGCTGGACTCCAAGATGGCCACAATCTCCTGCCCCAGCTGTGAGTATGCGCTCTCCACAAACACAAGGACCACGGGTTCAGTTCGTGCTGTCTCTGGCGGCCTGGGGGGCCGGGGTGGGACTGGAGGCCGTACAGGGCCAGGACCAGCTGCCCCACCACTACTGCAGTCTCCCAAGGGCAGGGGCAATGGTTCCTTGGCCTTGGGGCTGGTGGATACGTAGTAAGCCAAGAAGCCCATGGAGCCCAGACTGAAAGCGATCAGCAGCAGTATGAGGCGGTGCAGTTCCAGCTGCCGAGCTGGGCGTACCACCTTCCACAGCTTGAGCATGGCGGGGGAGGTGAGGCAGGGATGGGGACTACCTTAGGGGATGGGAGGTAGGAGTTCTATAGGCTGAGGCTCTCTTGGGAGGGTAGAAGGATATGAAAAGAGGGGAAAGGGATTCCTGCAGGGTCAGTTCCCTGAAAAGGTGGAAAACAAGTCCCCTTAGTATAGGATAGGGGAGGTAGAAGGGGCAACAGGGGGCAACTGGACAGAGTCCATTGGTCTCAGGTCACCATGGCCCACTGGCCCATGGCTTCAGGATGCAAATCTAGCCAGGCTCCACCTTTGGTCCTGGCTGAGCTCCTCACATCAGAGGTCAGCAAAGTTCACAATCTCTGCCCTCACTACCTGTAAGACAGAAATCAATGGGTTACTTCTCTCCTTGAAACTGTGTCATTAATCCATTCCCCTCTTCACCCCATTTCTCTTACCTCCTGCTCACAGGATGGTTTGTTCTCCAGAAAAAAAAAGCTCCTGTAGAAAAACAACATAATCTGAGTCTCATACTTTAGCTTCACAGCCTGTTCCCTTTCTTAGAATACTGTCTAAATTCTCCCCCCTGAGCTAAGCTCAGAATTGAAGCAGTATATCCAAGGTCTGGAAGGGAACAAATTTCCCATCGACAAGAGGCCAAACAGCCCAGGAGGCTGAAAATGAACCTGCTCTGAAAGGAGTTCCCAACCCGTGACAGAGCAGTTGGTCAGCCAGCAGGAGCTCTGTTCGTCCTGTGAAGAAGGGACGGAAAGCCCCAGAAGTCCCGTGCTCCAACAAAATATCAGATAAGAGGAAACTCATGTGTCTGCTAATGTTCCTCATCTATCAAACCCAACACCACAGGCTAACAGCACTAATGAACTTGCAGTGAGGTGGGGAAATTCAAGAGGAAAGAGAAATGGTGTTAGCTAATCATTCTACTACCTTCCAAATCCAGAACCTGGGGATTCTCTTTTCCATTGCTTGTGAAAAATTACCCATCCCTCCCCTTTATTTCACTTGTGCCAGTGTCAAGAGGGGTGATAACAATGTAGCCCCAGAGCAGGCCACATCACTGGCACCTAAGAAAAGCTAGAGAGCTGAGTCCAGAGTTTGTCTCCTTATCCACTCCAGTTCTCTTTCCTAACTTAGCCTAGGTGGTACTACACTCTCACCCCTGAACAGCTCAGAAGGGTCCTGAGCTAGCCTGGAGAGACATGAGGAATTGAGTCCTATTACAAAAACAGAGCGAACTGAATGGGGCTGCATGACAGAGAGCAACAGGAGCTTAAGTAGTACACAATCAATTATAGAGAAGGAGTAAGAACAGTCGGATCAGAAAATAGTTTTAAGGAGACCTAATTCCGGAGACTTTTTTCCTTAAGTAGATAGACTACTTCTAGAAGCTTTACCGTCACTCTCCCCACTTTAGTCACTCGAAGTAAGGCCAGTGGCTGGAGATCTCTCTCTACCACACATCCCACACACACACATACACATCTCCGGGTGATTAAGCAGAGATGGGGTCCTTCAGAACTGAGAGAGACAACTTAAGAACAGTTCTGCTTTGGCCTGGGTAAAACTAATCGGCGTGAAAAGAGAGCTGGGAAAGGATCAAAATGGTGATGGGAAGGGACGAATCCTAAGAATTAGAGGAAACTTTTTGGGGCAAACACAGTAGTGAGAAGAAGTCACTGTGAAGCCGATACTGGGGGTGTATCACCCCCGAGGTTAAGAATAAGAGTTAACATTTACTGAGGGCTTACACTTTGCCAGACATTCTTCTAAGAGCTTTCCATATATCTAATGCTCACACCGGCCCTAAGAGGTAACTAATATTCCCATTTTACATATGACTAATTTGAGGTCCAGAGAACTTAGCAACTTGCCCAGGATCACACAGCTCAGTCAGTGGAGGAAATGGGATTCAACGTCAGGCCTGTCAGGCTCCAGCCCTGGTCTTAACCACTGCATTTTAGCTTCGAACCTAGAAGAAGCAGCAATATTCAGGGAAGGGGTGATGAGGGAGTACTGGGGTGGGAGGATAAATGCTGAAGCGGGACCGCGGCGGGGAGGGGGCTAAAGGTGCGGGCGCAGCAGGAGGAGAGCAACAGAGGGGGGTGCTGGGGAAGGCGGGGGTGTGGGCCCGCGCTGGGAGACCGGCAGTGCAGATGCCGCGGGAGGAGGGGGACCGAGCAGCGACACGGGCGTGGGGGGCTGGCACACGGGGGTCGCGGATGGAGGGCCCTGCTGGTGGGAACATGGGCTTACAGGTGGGTATGGAGAGAGTCGGGCGTGGAGCATTAAAGGGGATGGGGCAAGGGGCGCGTGGAGGAGTCTGCGGGGACATAGGGGCGGGCGTCGGGCTGGGGGGAGCCCCGAGGGGAGGAGGAGCCCCGTGCGGAGGGGACGAGCCGAGGGGAATGAGGCCACTGCCAGGGCGGCCTGCGGAAGGGACGGGGGAGGGGAGCGCAGGCCGCCCCGAGGGGCGGCCGGGGACGCCCCTGCGGGAGGTTTCGGTGGCCACACTGAGGGAAGTCTGTGAGGGGAGAACTGCGGGGACCGTGGCTGGGGGCCACACTCTGAGCGGGGGGTCTCCTCAAGGGCGGCTCACCCGGCGGACTGGGCGGCGTCCCCTCTGTCCCCGGGCTCCGCCACGTCCCGGGGCTGCCCGGCTTCCCTGCTCTCGGGGCCTCGGGCTGCGTCGCGGCGGCTCCGCCATCTCCGAGCGAACGCTCTGCCGCAGCCGGGCCCAAACACCGCTCCCAGCGGGGGGAGGCGGCGCGCAGCCGCTCGCGGCCCCACTTCGGGTCACCCCCGCCTCCGGGCCGGCCCGCCGCGCTGCCGAGGTGCCGAGCCACCGAACGGTGTTCCGCAGCGCTCGGCCGAGCCGCAGCCTCATAGACGGCGGGCTCCGAGCGCCCCGACAAGAGGCGCCCCCCTCCTTCCCGCGCAGTGGCACGGTCCGGCTAGCGTCGGCGCCGAGGGTCCCGGAGCCGGGGCGGGCCGAGGGTGTGGGCTCTTCCACTCGGCCCGGCGGAGGGGGAGCCGGGCCGGCCCACTGAGGGGCGGGAAGGCTGTCCTGGACGCGGGCGGGGCCCGGGGGCGGGGCGAGACTCAGAGCTCACCCGCTAAGGGCCCGAGTTCTTCCCCCTGCTCCAAACTCGCCTCAGCAGACCGGGCGACTAATTGGAGGCTGATGAGTTTATGAGGAAGTCTTATTCTAAAATGAGCCCAAAAGGGGTGGGAGAAGGTACATCTTCTCCACCTGAAGCCTTGTAACCCAGGCTGTTAAATCTAAGCCTCCGGCCATAAGCCTCCAACAGCAGTAACACAATGGAGTGTTTAAAGGTTATTTTATTAAATATCTTCAAGGTTTCATTGTAACAAAGCTATGAAGGGTCTACCAACATTCAGAACAAACACTATTTTTAAATTATTTCTATGTCATCATGCAAAAATTCTGCATCAAATGCCTTCTCATTTCCTGTTTAAAAGGTGATTTTTTTTTTAAGTCTATTGTCTATAGATGCTGACATTAGCCCCAGAAGAGGATTAAGAATGCTAAGAAGTGGGGCTGGAGCAGCCATATGAAGCTATGGGTCTTAATGAACTCTAAGACCATTTGTCTTCAAGCCAGCAAAACCAAACCCTGTGGTGAAGGTGTCTGCGTGCTGGTACTGCAGGCTGCAGGGCAGAAAAGGGTTAGGGCCCAGGGGCTGGGGCATGCAGGAGGTGCTCAGCGGAGCCTGGCTAAATCCAAGCACCAGCACCTGTGAGTCTGCTCTCTTCTCACCTGGCTCCAAGGTAAACCTGTAGCTTTGCCTCTTCTCCCAGCTCCTGTGACTCCTTAAGGCAGTCCAGGGAGCTGGGGCCCACCCATCTATCCCCCAGTAGTGCAGACATTTGTGCAGACAGGTCTGCACAGTTGTTTTGGGGGAAACCAAGGCCATGACCAATTGCTCCTCCATTATCTTCTCTGCTATCTGCTTAGAGTATAAATTTTTCCCTCCTGGAATGGAACTCCTTGAGCACAGAGAGGGACAATGAATGTAGGAGCCTTGGCTCTGGACATCTCTTTTGGGTACATGCAGGTGAGAGACAGGGTGATGCCCATGCAGATTGTCCAGCAGTTAAGTCTATACTTCAGTTGGTCAGTAAGGAGGTCTCTTTGTAGAGGATACCTCTTCTTGCCCGAGTAGTCAGGTCAATCTCAAAGACAGGAAAAGAGATGGGCGTGCAGCAAGGGAAGAGGAAGAAGGGAGGCAGCCCCGAGGGCAGCCTGAATGCATAGAAACAACCATCACTCAATCCCGCTGCCTCACTCTTCCCATCCCACAGGGGCACTTGGCAGAGGGCCCAGGTCCAGATGAGGGTCAGCACAGGGACCACCAGCATGAAAAGGCAAGACAAAGATGATCCAAATCAGCACGGAAACAGAACTGCCAAAGGCAGCAGGGGGAGCCCAGACCAAGGCCCGGCTCTCTCCTTGCTAAGTTATAAGAAAACAAACACAAAGCAAAGCGGCAACCCCTCCCACTTCCCAGCTGCAAGGATTGGGCCTCAATAGCAGGGCCCACGTGCATTGTGCATCCTATAGAAATGGATGAGTCAGTGAGTGCATGTCAGACTAACACGAGGTTTCTCATCAGCTTTGTAGCGGACACACTTCTGCAGCACCAATTCTCTTCCCGTCTATACTAAATGGTACAGTACAGCAATGTCCGGGCCCTGCTTCTCAGTCCTGAGCCCACTGTTTCTCAGCTGCCTCCACGGCAGGCTGGGAGCTCCGCGTTCTCTCCCAAGTAGGTCTGTTGGCCATGATGTTCTTCATCAGCCTCATTCTAGGCGTGTATACAAATTCTGAAGACGTCCATTCCTAGACCTGGGGCAGGTAGGCCACCTCAGGGGCTGTAATCACATCACAGCCCCCAAAGTTCTGTCAGAGTTCTTGCCTGGTCCCCTGAGTCCATGGAGGCCAGAGGCTAAGCTCACCTCTTCAGGGCTGGTAGGTGAGCCCATTGCTTGTGCCAGGATGGGCATCACACAAACTCCTGCCTTCTTGCTAGCCCAAGGGCTACTGGTGGTTTTAAAACGCATCACGGTATGGATCCCATTTTTTTTTTAAACGATCTTCTTTTCTTAAATGTAAAAAACACCTCGGTACAGCAGAGACAGACACGAAGGGCGGGCGGGAGGGCTGCATGCAGGGGCGTGCATTGGCTGCTGCCGCTTTGTAATTTAATTGTTTTAAACCTCAAACGAACAGGACTGCCGCTGTCACTCAGGCCCTCCAGAGCCACTGGCTGCGAAGGTTTGACCTCCGGCTGGGATCTCCTTATGCCCCTGTCAAACAGAACAGACGTGGTAACAGAACAGAGGACAATACCCACACAGAGGAGTTCCAGAGACTTAAACACACTACATACGTGGTCAAGTCTGCCTGAGAGGGTGGACGATGGGGGAGAAGCTAGTATTTAAACATAACACTGCCTCACATTTGCTTACTAAGTGCTTTACTTACAAGTATATTATTTAATCCTCACCACAACAAAGGAGGTAGCCACCGCTCCTTTTTTTTTTTTTTTTGGGCTGCACTGCAGCCATGTGGAATCTTAGTTCCCTAACCAGGGATCAAACTCGAGCCCTCTGCAGTGGAAGGGCGGAGTCTTAACCACTGGACCGCCAGGGAAGTCCCTCCTTCTTCCTTATTGACAGCTGAGGAAAATAAGGCTTAGGGAGGGGAAGTAACCTGTCCAAGGTCACCCAATTTGGAGTCAAGGAGCCAGACCCAAGTCTGTCTGACTTCAGAGCATGACTTATTACAACCACCACACTGTCCAGCCTTCACTACTCTTCTGGGATGGCCCGTGTATCCTCCCCCAATGCCACCTCTCAACCTCTTCTTCCTCCTCTGACCCCACTTGTCCCAGCCGCTCCCCAACCCCCCACCAGGTGCACCTGTGGCTGAGCTCACTGCAGCGGTGCGGCAGGGGCCCCTGAACAGTGATAGTGGACATTGAGCCACTTGCCATCCCGGCGGTGCCAGACCCGGGTCTCCTCTGACTGGCTGGTGCGAGGCCGGCCCTGCCCATCGATGTACTGGGTAAGGCGGATGTAGGCGATGCAAGCCGCGTCCTCTCCAATCACGTGGACGTGCGGGTTCAGGATGGTGGTGTGGATGGGCTTGCTGTTCTTGGACAGGACTGTAGGGGGCAGGGAAGGGTGGGGTAGGTAGGAGGGTGTCAGGCCTGGGGACTGGCATTTTCCTCCCAGCCTGCACTTCCCAAGTCTCACCCTCTCTCCAGTAACCATTCTGTGAGTCTCCAAGTCCCCATACACCTTCCAGAGGCTGGGAAACCCCATCAGATTAGTCTTGATTATTCAAAAGGAAGAGAAAGGTGTGGAACAATGATAATAGCAGCTACTGTTTTAATCAGACATTGTGCTGAGGGGTTTTACACGCATGAGCCATACTCCTTGGTCAATATTATTTTCTTCTTTGTAAGATAAGGAAATAGGCTCAAGGAGGTTAAGTAATTTGTCCAAATCACACAACATTTGAACTCAGGACTATCTTAACGAAAGCCTATGATGATCTTTCTACCCTAATAGGTGGGTTTAGATTTCATAAGGGTTGGCTTGTCCCTAATTAGGGTTACAGAGCAAAATCAAGAACTTAAAATATTCAAAATTGATTTCTGATTTTAAAAAGATCCAAAGTTAAAAAAAAAAAAAAAGTCACCAAAGCACCAAGCTCAGGATATTCCCAGGGTTCCCAGGTCCTCTGGGGGAAAACCAAGAGAAGATGGGTTGCCATTATCAGCAAACACTATGGATTGTGTTGCTTTTATTGAGATTCATATTTTACTTCAATTCAAATATTAGGGGCTACATGAGACCTTTTGGAGAGCTTCTATAAATTCTGGAATTGCTTCTGGCTGACAGAATTACCTAGATAACCTAGGGTTTATAACCAGCTAAGACATGGAGAGGATGGCAGTTAGTAGAGAAAATAGTGAGAAAATAAAATCCAGGGCAGGATCCTTTCCCAGGATAAAGTGGGAAAGATGAGAAAAAAATAAGAAGGGGGACGGTCTTACTGGAAAGAAAGATGGGAGGAGGAGATGAATCAGCTTCTTATCCTCTGGGACTTCCAGGAACTGTCCAGGGCATATACCCTGCCCCCCTGGCTCCCAGCCAGGACTCCTATCTCCCTCGTGGCTAGGAGGACCCTAGCCACAACTTCCGATCTCACAATCACCAACAGCGCCCTGTTACTTGCTTGCACATTCTTATCATGGTTTTAATTTCCTCTACTCTGAAACCTGCAGACACAGAGCTGAGATCATTTCAACCTAACCTCGCATGGTTTCCAATCGTCTTGGAACAAGGCGAGGCTTAAAGAAATACAGTGGCCTTGATTATGGCAACTGGCATTGGCACTGCCACGAGGCAGCTGCAGAATGGAGGGGCAGGCGGGGCTGTGGAGGCGGCCCTTTGAAGGTGCCAGTTGAAGACCATCCTCAGGGCCCAAGGGGGCAAGCACATAGACCAGGGTGCGGCAGGCAGGTCCAGTAAGGGAAAAGCGGGCAACTGGGAAGAGGAGAAGGTGAGCGGGGACAGAGGCAAGGGGGTGAGGGGCAGGCAGGAGTATCTCAGCAGCACGAACCCACTCACGATTCTCAAAGTAAAACTTATGGAAATCCATCCCTTCCACGAGGTTACCGAGGGCCTCAGGCTCAAAGGAAGTGAGGCCTGGATCACAAATCTTCCTGCAGGGGGAAAAAAAAAAGCAGCCCATCAGTCTTGTACGAGAATTACTCGTCTCTCTTCCCCATCAGTGGTGTCTGTCCCGCAGCAGGTTATCTGTGGGCTGGGCCTGACAACACGGCTGCGATCTTAGAGCCCTGCCTGCCAAGCCACTTAGCTCTGCCCTTTCAGCCCATGGCCCAGACACCACAGGCGGGCTCAATCACTGATGTCTACCTGGAAGGGCTCCCAGGCTAGGGGCCTGGTGTTTAACTCAGACACTGTGTGCAAGGCCCAGCCTTCTCTTTACCCCTGGTCCCAGCTGCTTTTTGGGAAGAGGGAAGGCCTCGAGAGATGACTTGGGTCTCAAGGAAATAAGTCTCTACTCACGTGTAGGCCTCAAAGTCCCCATTGTTGATGGCCTCAATTAGTTGTTCTGTGATCTTAATGATCTCCTGTTTTCGCACTGTGGGGGGAAAAATATAGCAATTTACCCGTGGGAGACTGGGAATATCCCAAGTGACGGAAAGCCCTCCCCAATCCTTCAGAGAATCCCCTGTGATCTCTCTGACAAAGACATCCCTGTCTTCTCTGTCTTTAAGGCCCTTTGCAGGAAGATGAGCCCACCTTTCTCTCCATTCCCCCTCTGTTGTCCATAGAGCTAACGACACCCCCCCCGCCCCCGCACAAAGCCCGCCTTATGATCCTCTGGCCTTTGCCTCCCTCTCCATCAACAACCAGGATGCAGAAAACACTCTTGTCTTTAACAGCTGAGGAGCCTGACACATTGTGAATATTCTGCCCTCAGTCTGTGTATCTGATCCCTAGCAGGTTTAGCCTCTCAAAGAACCATCTCCCGATAGGGCTGTTTCCACCACCCACTTGCTTCTCTCACCTGAAGGGGCTCAGTCAGGTCTCAGTTACCACCTCCCCACCCCCAGCCCTCACTTAGTGGTCCAGAACTTAGCCCTGGGCGACAGCCAGCCTGAGAGCAGAATCTAGCCAGGGATGAGGTCTCCAAAGGATGAACAGAGCCCTGGGATGGATGCTTAATTCTCTTCACCCTGCTCATCTCCTCCACAGGGCTTTTCTGGGATAAAGGATCTTGGAACTACAAACACTCTTTTTTAAATGGAGCCTCTCACCAGTGAGACAGTTCCGTTTACCCTGGACAAGCCTTGGAAAGGCTCTAAGTCTCATACCAGCTCTCAAGCCAGGACATGTCCCTCAGGAAAACCAAGACAAGCTTCAGACGGACAGGCAGGCAGAGTTGGTGCCCTCAGAGCGCCCCCAACCCCAATCCCAAGCCAAGGGACTGCTGGTAACATCCTGCTCTCCTAGGCAGCTCACTTACAGGGAGCGCCACTATTAGCAGAGGGTACCGCCAGGGTAAGGGAGGCCTCGTACTGAGCTCGGGCTAACCCTGACCGGAGCCCCAGGCTGGCCCAGGCCACAAGCCTTTCCTCACAGGAGCGAGAGGCTGCAAGACAAATGTGAGCATTAGGACAGCACAGCTAAGGGGCACCACTGGGAGAAGGCAGAGCAGCCAATGGTACAGCCAGGAGGGGGGCTCTACAGCCACCAGCACCACCATGGGGGCAGCTCTAGGTGCATAAACAGGAGGTGAGGGGAACCACAGAGCTCTATCCACTTTCTAGAGGCAAGCAGGTAGGCACACGTACACACACACACACACACACACACACACCCTCTCCAACCCCACCACACCCATCTGCAGGACCTGACTGGGGCCCTATGGGTGAAGAGGATCGTGTTTAGAAACTCTGAAAGGACAGACGGTAGGAGGGAAAGAAGCAGACAAAGGCATCCTCTACAAAAACACAACTAAAAATATAAATACAAGCTACCATTAACCCAGCAAAGCATCATACCCAGACATTCTACTATCCCATTTATTTTTCGTAATGCTATGAGGTAGGTGCCATTTTATCCCCACTTTACAGATAAGTAAACTGTAGCTCTGGGAGGTTAAGTTACTTTACACATTTTTGAAGGTAGTGTAGCTGGATTTAAACTCAGGCCTGTCTCACCCCAAGCTCTTAATATGATATTACGCTTAGCCTCAAGAAGCACCACATCCCGACATGGTTTCTTGACTATGGCAAATTTCACCCCCCCACCCCATGCCCACTACCCTGGACCTGACTTCTGACTCCACCTTTCTTCCCACTCGGTGCCAAGGCAAGGCCCACTGCACATCCCAGTGGCTTTCTACTCCTTCCCTCCTGCAACGATCTTCCACCCGCTCTTCATGTCTTTGGGCCCCAGTCTCAGGGCCCCTGCCTGGTCTTAACAGCACCTCCAATCAGCTCCCACACCCAGCAGAGGCTGAGCTCCTGAGGCTGACCAAACGGACAGCTGGGCTGGGCTGACAGCTCTGGGGAGGGGCTGGGGGGGGAATCCCCGAGGGGCTTCAGGACAAGCCAGGGAGACGGAAGCCAGAATGTGCCTCCCTCACACTTACTGGCTGAGGAGCAGAGAGAAGGCTGGGGCTGCATGCCTGCAGAGGGGGCTGTTCTGTCCCGGGAGCTCCGTCCTTCAGGCACCGAGCTGCCATTCCCAGTGCGGAGCGGGGCAGCTAGCCAGCCAGGGCAGGGCAGGGCAGGGCAAGGCAGAGCAGCCAAAACAAACAGAACAAGGCAGGTGAGCGAGCAAGCCGGACAGGACCCGAGCCCGTGGCACTGAGAGCCGGGGCAAGGCGATGCCTCGGGCTGCTGTGGACGCTGGACCACGTCCCACGCCGCCGCCTCTGCCACAGAGGCCTCCCAGCTGAGAGCCCCAGGAAGGGGCACAGACCTGGGTTTGTGGCTTCCAGAGGAGCCTGCGAACAGCCTGTACAAGTCCTGGGGAAGATGTTCTAGGGGGCAAGGCTACAAGATCAAGAGCCCAGCAGTGCAGGAGCCGCTTACCCTGCCAGCATCGCCAGAAGTGAACTGATCTGACCTCAATCCCAGCAGCCCTGGAAGCACTGTTCTTTACTGCCTTATACGTTTATGCTTTCTTTTTTCTTTTCCTTTTCCTTTTTTTTTTTGGTATTACCAGAGATTTGTTGCTCCCTTATCGCCGCTGGGCATGCTCTCTCAGCTCTGTCCTGTAACGTTCCTCCAACTTTTCTGAGGACCTGGCCTAAGGTCACTTACTGAAGGCATGGGAGCAATTCCAGGAGGCCAAACCAAAGAGCAGGACAGAGATTCCCAGCAGCCTGGCCTGCCATGCCTTCCCACACCCCCTGACACTCTGGCCAGGCCCAAACTTAAGCTGGTGGTCTGCACAGGACCACTGGGACAGGGCCAAATGTGGTTCTGACTCCGTCACTCATACCAAAGCTTTGTGATAAGAGTGACCAACCCACCCCGACGTGTCCAGGACTGTCCTAGTTTTAAAACCAAAAGTTCCACATCCTGGAAATCACTACAGTCCTGGGGAAATTGGAATGACTGGTCACCCTACTAATGGCTCATGACATCTATAGGCTGCTTCTGCAGGGACTCAAGATGTCCCTGTTCTGGGATATCGTATCGCAGCAGCAACAGGAACAGTTCTCTGAGCCCTGGGCCTCAGGAACAGCCCTCGTTTAGCTATCCTAGACTTGGGGTCAAAGAAGAGAAGCCACTTGCCCAGCCCAGCAACAAGAGACAGGGCCTCATATCTTGGCCCATGGAAAGTAGCTTTTATGCCAAACTTTCTCCTGGCGTATAAGGAGCCACCAATCTCAGTTCTGGGGGCAGACAAGGCAGGTGCCCCACTGGAGCCTAGGTACCTGGGACACTGCCGGGGCCCCTTCCCCACCAAGGGCTAGCACCTACCTTTGAGGTCCTCATCTTCTGTGGTGGTGTTGCAGCTCTCTGTGGAGCCCTGCAGGCCAAAAAGAACAAGTTTCTATAAATGAGGCCCTTGGAAACCAGAGGAGCCAAGCAGAACAAAAGCAAGAGCATGTGCTCCTACGGGAGCTGCAAGGAGGAATCAGAAGGCTCTATTTCCACCCTTGCCATCTGACTCCTATGAAACTCTGGATTCCCAAACACCATCCTGAGTCTTCCCCAAGTCAGTAAATGTACCACTTATCCAGTTGTTCAGGCTAAAACCTAGAGTCATCTTTTAGGTTTGATTTTTATGCTGATTCTTTTCTTTCTCTCTTTCCCTCATATCTTAATTATCTAATCTAAAACCAAATCTGTCAGTTCTACCTGCAAAATAAATTACGTGTCTTACCTCTTCTCCTCAAATGCACAGCTACAACCTCAGCCCAAGATGCCAACATCTGGCACCTGAAATACACAATAGCTGCCTGGTCTCCCTGCTTCCACACTTGCTTCCTCCCTAAAGTTCTTGCCCATAACACAGCCAGAGTGTAAATCAGATGCCATTACTCCCCTGCTAAGAGCCTCCAACAGCTTCTTATTGCTGCTGGAAAAAAAAATGCAAACTCCTATCAAGTCCTACAGAGCAGGTCCTGTCTGCTCCTCCAGCTTCACCACCCTCCTGCTACTCTCCCCCTTGCTCACCACACCCTTAGCTCTGATTTCTTCTGTCCTGTATATGTGCCAAGCCCCTGCCCTTGCATTCCCTCTGTCCAGGGCACTCTGCCTCAGAGTCTGCCTGGTTGTCTCCTTCCAGTCTTTTAGTTTTTAGTTCAAATATCACCTCCTGAGGGAGGCCCTTCCCCGACCACTTAACTAAAGGCCCTGTTCATTATCTATTTACTTTGCATCATTTCTTCATAGCACTTATCACTACTGGATTTTATCTTATTTATTTGGTTTTTGGTTTATTATCTGCCTCCCCTACACCTGTGGAGAGGGATTTAGTCTCGTCACCTCTGTAAACCAGAGCCGTGGATGGTTTTGGGCTCAATAAGTATTTACTAATGGTAGTGAAAATACGGAGACAAGGTTATTGAGGGCATAAAGGAGTGAGGCAATGGGGAATGACTGCTCTAGGGTCTGACTGCCTCTGTTTTTCTAGCTAATGTTTACTCTCATTTAAACTTCACATGGAAGAAGATTCTACTTTTATTATCCCCATTTTACAGATAAGGAAACTGAGGTGCAGCCTGGGAGAGTGACTGGTCCAGGGGTCCAGGGCCAGGATGCAAACTCAGGCCTGTCTGGCTCTAGAGCCTGAGCTCAGCATCACTAAGGTATGATGCCCTCCCTGGCAACAGAGTGATAAACAGGCATGTGCTACCCCCAGCCTAGACTCTGCAAATACCTTGGCCTTGAGGTGCAGCCTGCAGGCTGCCATCTGCAGGACGCTTAAACCCTGTGACCCAGCCCACCTGTTTCCTGCTGACCTGGAAAGCAGGAGACTGGTTCAGGAGCCACTTACCTTGATCCCATCTGTAGCGTTGTGGACCACAGTGGTTTGTGGCTCCTGTGAGGGAAGATGAAAATTACCCTCCTGACCTGGGGACAGACCTACAGCTCTTCCCTAAGGGACGCCAACCCTACCCCAGAACCCTCGTACATTGACCCTATGATGACCACTGAGGTCCGCTCGCCAGCCATGCTCACAAGACAAAATATCCTGGCTCAACTGGGTCCCAGGCAGCTGGAAGCCCCAGATTTAGGGGACAGCACTGGCTGGTAAGGAGGAGAGGCCTGGCACTTAATGGAAGCAGGTACTGGGGAAGCCGAGGACAAGGGCCCCTGTTCCTGAACCCTGCTGAATCTGAGTGTCCTTTCTCCCACGGGACAAGTACACTGGAGGAGCTGTAGGCTTGAGGGAACAGGCTGGGCCCTGACAACAGTGTTCATCAAGGGGAGTGCAGGAGGCAGGGATGCTGGGAGAGTGGACTAAGGTCTCCCAGAAAGACCCAGGATGGCCCTCAGCAAGCTGAGCCCAGAGAGCCGCCTGCTTCACCCACCCTGTGCCTCTCCCAGAGTTCCTGTCCCTACAGCCCCACAGCAGGCAGCTCCAGAGGCCACAGGAAGTAGGAGGGGCAGCACAATTCCCCCTCCCTCTCTCCCAGATACCCCCTGCTAACTCTAGTTAGTCACCAGCAGAGGGAGCTCTGAGAGCACACAGTGCCCCTGGCTGAGCCCCGACAGAACTCGGACAGCAATGGGGGCTCTCCAGGAACCCAGACACCTCAGCACCATCCAGAGGTGGGGGACCCCAGCCCCCCTTCCTATTCATTGCTTTGCAAAGGAGAGGCTGAGGCAGATTTTACAAGGAGGCCTCCAAGAACTGATGTACAGATCCCAAGAAAGCTCCTACCCTCTCCTTTTATAAGCAACTCACCTTCCCGGCCCCTGCAGCAGACCCACTGAGGGCCCAGCCTGGGGCTGGGAGGCTTAGCTGAGAGCCCTGATCACTCTCCCCCCGCCAAGAGCAAAGAAGCAGGAGCAGCAGTTCTGCCATGCAGGAAGGAACACGGCCAAGCACGACAGTGAGGGGGAAGGGGCCTATGGGGCAGTGCGCAAAGCAGCCTGCTCTATAGGGATGAGAAAGGAAAAGGGCCAAGGAGGCCTGGGAGGAAGCAGGAAGGAGGGGAGGCAGCCAGGGGCAGGGGCGGAGAAGCGGTAGTCAGGAGGTACCATGGCCGTCTGCAAGGGCGCGGGCTCTTGGGCTGGGCTTACGAGACTGTTTTTGTTGTTGCTCTGTGGCTGAGACAAGAAAACAGATGGTTTAGTTCCTCTAGAGTCACCAAAGCCGCCTGACTCCCAGACCTCCCTTGCACCGCCGGCCTGGCCCGGAGGAGCTAGGCCTGAGGTGGCCTCCATAACACTACGGGATGGGAGCAACGGTTGGAGAGATGATCAGAGGAGATTATTTGGAGGGACCCAGAGACCTAGCCCAGGAGGCATCCTCGAGGTGGGATGAGCCCGAAGACTTGTTTTAAAGCATCTCTCCAGAAATCTCTGCTGATGCCAGGTGCCATGTCACTGAACAATTATACTTCACACCCAAAGAAATTCAGGATCTTCTCACTTTATAGGGGGAAAGGAGTGTGGTTTATAAGAAAGCAGAGCAAAATTCAGAAACTCTGGGTCCCCTAACTGTGGGCAGTCCCCTGCTGCCCTTTCAACCTGCCACCTGCATATCCTTCCCCTTACAACACCAGACTGAAGCCTGATCTGAAAAGAAGAGGAACAAGGAGAGGAAGAAAACCTGGCCTAGGAGATGGTGTCCAGAGAGGAAAGGGGCGGAATTTGGATACAAAATGCATCCACTGACCCTAGGGAGTAGAGACAGGGCTGTGCTGTTGGCCTTTCTGCCTGATCAATCTTCGACCTGGTCAGCTGGGAATGAGGGCAGAGCTCCAAGGAGTAGCAGGTGAATCCAGAACCCAGTCCCCAGGAAAGAGTAGGTTGCCCAGCATGCCAACATTCCCAACAGCAGACCACTGGGATATCTCCTTGCCTTTCAAAATATTACACTGAGTGGCACAGCAAGGGAGGGTGGGGGGAGGATAACGAGGAAGGAAGGAGGCCGATCTCCAGGGCAGGGAGTCCTATTGATGCTCTCTGCCTCTTACAATCCCCTAACCAATACACTCAGTCTCACTGGGAGTGCCTGTGGAGTCGGTGGCCACTGAGGAGCAGCCTGATGCCTGCAAATTCTTCAACAAGCAGAGAGACAAATGTACAGCTACCATCTCTGTGCAGGGCGCAAATGAGGGCACACTGGCAGCTAGGATGTGCTTCTTCTCTCCTAAAACACATACAGAAAGCCATCCAGACTGTCCTACTTCTTCTTGCCTGGAGGCCTCTTTTATGGCCCCTTGGACCAGACCTGAAGCCGTAACTTGCTATCAATGGTTGAGATGTCCCCAAACCCAGGGCTAGGCATGGAACCTCAAGCCAGGCACCTAAGTGCTATCAGACTCCGCTGAATTCTGCAGGCTGGAGAAGGGGGGCCCCAGGAGTAGAAAGGATGTGGATCTAATTTCACATGAACTCTGCTCTCTTCCATATTCCCCCAGAAAAGAGCAGACCCCTCCTAGCTCAGCTGCTGATATGGACCTGTTTGGGGCTGATTGGACAAAGCTATTCTATTTGCAAAGCCCAGCTGAGACAGGGGGCAAGGGGGCAAGGACTGCAGGGTGTCCGTAAAAACTGCCATATCTGCAGAGGGCTGGGATGTCACCCAGGTGGCCCCACTTCTGGCTTTAATAGATGGTTTCATAAGGATTCAGGCTGCTGTGTTCCCCTGGGTGTCCTGTGTCCTATGAGAAAGAATATGCGCTCTCTGCAGCCTTTCAGCTGTTGCTCCTGCGGGCAGGGTGGGAAGGACGAAACACCAGACACAGCGTGCTAATGGGCACTTGCACAGGGGAAAAGGCCAGGAGAGTGAGGCTCAGAGCTGAGAGCCTACAACCGGCTCCTCCGCACACCACACAGAAGTCCGCTGGCTGACAGTCTGTAGGAAACGGCTGCTTGTGCCCGGTGAGCAGGGTCTCTCCTCCTGAGCGACCGTGAGTGAGGGTCTCCCCTTGTGCTTGCCACCTGGCCCCGAATCCCTACCAGCTTCACATCCTGCCCTGGGCTGCTGGGGGCAGTCCAAGTGCTGCAGCAGGGAATGCCATACCACACATTCCAGTGCCCGTTTCTTAGGCCGCTGGGCCACCTCGGGCAATGGCTCCCGCCTGGCAGGACAGGCCACACCTGCCCGCACAGCACAGACATGCAGTGAGGATGAGTGAAGCACACGCACATGGCAGAATGGGTTTGCGTGGCTGGCAGGCGGGCGCAGGCAGCATGGAGCGGGCGGATGGGTGGGCAGGCAAGGCTCACCATTAGGTGCACGCTGGAACTCGACTTCCTTTTCTGGACACACCACAGCAAAAGGGAAAGAGAAGGGGAAAGAGGAGGTAAGAAGAGAAGCACAGAGACGCTGCAGGTTAGTGCACCAGCATGGGCTCTGCCTCAGGAGAAAAGAGCAGAAGGAGGAGACCTGGAGTCCAGCACCAGAAGGGTTAAAACAGCATCTAGACAGACAGGCACACACACCCCTCCAGACCCTGGGAGAGGAAGAACTCCTCTGCTGTCAGGTTCATAAACACAGATTGAGGATATTCTGAGGTGTCTCAGATTTGCTCAGAGAAACCTCTTAAAAGGAGATTAAATCACAAGTCTATGAGAGTAAGTAACATTTTGCTGCAAATTTATAGGTTTGGGCTTATCTAGCTCACCTACAGGATTATTTATTTTCTTTCATTACTAGGTCTGCCTGAAATTCGAGTGAGCAGCTATCAGGTAAAGAGCAAAAGCTACTCTAGGTCATCCTGAGCTTTAACAACATTTGACTTCTGAACCTACACTTTTTTTCACTGGACTCCCAAAACTCCTTTTCAGAGAAAGATGTTGAACTTTTGAAAATCATCTGACAAATATTAAATTTTGGCATTCATTTCTTTGTTGGTATGGCCATGCTCATTTATAAGATTTCAATGTTTTATTGCATTTTGTAATTAGGGGGCAATGGAAAAGCAGGCGTGCTGGTGATTAAAAGTGCAGTGATCTTATGGACACAAAGATGTAAACCACGGGGAATGCTGAAAGCAGGGATGCCTTAGTCTCAATTAGAAGCTCAAACGCTTTATGTTCAGACATGAAACAAGAGCAGAAAAATAAAGACCACACGGAACACTGAAAATATATCTTGGAAGACTGTGTCTAAAAGGTGAAAGGTAATTGAGGATTTTATCATTAGCTCGCTGGGAGATAGAAGTCCCCTAGGAACATGTCTGTGTGTCTTTACTCGCATATTCATCTAACGATAGCCAACAAATGATTACTGAGGGCTATTCTAGGCATACTGAACACAGATAAATGTTCCTGCCCTCAAGAAGCTGACACTCTACTTGAGAAGACATTTTTGAGAATGTATTCTATTCAAAAGAAGGGGACTACAAGTATTTAAAAGAATGGTCCACAATTTAGAAATAGGTCTAAAGAAAAAGAAAGCCTAAATATAATAAGGCCTCTTGCTTTAGCCTTTTTTTTTTAAAAAATAAATTTATTTATTTATTTTTGGCTGTGTTGGGCCTTTGTTGCTATGCGCGGGCTTTCTCTAGGTGCGTCGAGCGGGGGCTGCTTTTTGTTGCGGCGCGGGCTTCTCATTGTGGTGGCTTCTGTTGCTGAGGAGCACAGGCTCTAGGCGTGCGGACTTCAGTAGTTGTGGCACGCGGGCTCAGTAGTTGTTGCTCACGGGCTCTAGAGCGCAGGCTCAGTAGTTGTGGCGCACGGGCTTAGTTGCTCCGCGGCATGTGGGATCTTCCTGGACCAGGGCTCGAACCCGTGTCCCCTGCATTGGCAGGCGGATTCTTAACCACTGTGCCACCAGGGAAGTCCTAGCCTTTCATATATACCCACATATGAGATTTTACTTCCAAATTATCCAAAAAAAGGGAGTTGCTTTACATTCATATATATACTTCTCCCTTTATCCAACCAGAGTGGTAACACTTTGAAGGAAGGTCCTATCTTATTTGTCTTGGTAATCTCCATGGTTCCTAGCAAAATGTCTAAAAGTCAGCATACGATCAACAAATGTTTGCCAAGTTCAACTGGGTTTGTTCACTCTAGTTTTTCCCCAGGCTGAAGCAGAGCACAGGTTTCTAACTTGCCTGGAATTACAGCACTGAAAACTCTGCAGGGGCACAGACCAGGGCCAGTCTTGGAGTCAAAAGGCCATGCAGGTTGCTTTCACCCAGACCTTGCCTTAGGCAGGGTACTTTCTGCTGTCTGCTTCAACTAATGGGGAGTAAGTTCCCAACTTGCTCCCAGCTGCCTCTCTTACTTAAACTGCCCTGCATGAAAACTTGAGATAATCCTTTCTACTCATGGGTTAGTTTCTACCAGGTGAGCAGGCTTCTTTCAATTTCTTTCTCCATCCCTTCAGGGTTTTGCCCTCAGCCATGCATAGCTGGCCTCCTCCTCTGGCAGCCTGCAGCACTGTTTAATTACCAGATCATTTTAAACAACCATACTTCACTTATGTTTAAAAATTAAATATTAAAAATTTTAAACCAGAAAAAGGTTCAAGCCTCCTTTCCACACTTAAACAAATATTCAAACGGTACTTAAGGAAAATAATAGCATCTCTCTCTTCCTTTTGTTTTTCCTCCCTTCCTCCCTCCCTTCCTTCTTTCCTTTCTTCCTTCTTTTCCTTATTTCTCTCTCCTTTTCTTTGCTTCCTCGCTCTTTCTTTTAAGATTGGATGGTCATTCTGGCCTGGGACTAGTGGAATGCACAAGTTGTCCTCAATTAGGGGCCCCTCAAGTCTTGTCCTCTTAAGTGGCTCTCACTCCTCCAGAGACCCTGGGTCACTGGCATCTTCAAAGAAACCTAGCCAGAACCTGAAGTCCCCAAATTCAACTGCACAAGGTAGACTCACTGCTCAAACCAATGCTACTATCCGAGCATCTGTGAAAGCTTCTGAACAGCAAGAAAGAAATCTCCCTATGGACTTTAAGCAGCAGAAACTGGGGAGGGGGTGTGGTGGGCTGGGAAAGGAGGATGGGGTCTAAAAGAAAGATCCAGGATGTGACAGATCAGGATCTTCTGAGAGGCCTCACAGGCCTCCCTCATAACACAGGTTATCACCTTGACTTTCAAGAAGGCCCAGAAAAGCAAAACCCCGCATACCTTGCCTTGTCTTTTCCTTCCTTCCCCTTTTGCAGTACTTTCATCCAACCACGTTGTTCATTATTATATACTTGTTCCTGATTATAAAAGGACTGCAGCCACATTACAAGCAATTTGGAAAAGAGAAAAGAGGGGAAAAAAACACCCATAATCCTATCACTGTTACCAGTCTTTTGTGTATGCAATTTAAACATATCGTTGTAAGCTCTATACAAGTTTATGCCTTACTTTCTTTTAATGTCTTACTTAAAAAATAAATAGTATCTTAATTTTTATTCTGATTATCAAAGTAATACACGGTCTAGGTGAAAAATGTAGAAAATACAGAAAAATGTATGAAATAAAAGTTTCCCAAATTCCCATCACCCAGTGAAGTTACTATTAACACTTCAGTGGGTTTTCTCCCAGTTCTTTTTCTATTCACATATCATACACTGAATATAATCTAGAAGTACTTTTTTTTTTTTTTTTTTTTGCGGTACGCGGGCCTCTCACTGCTGTGGCCTCTCCCGTTGCGGAGCACAGGCTCTGGACGCGCAGGCTCAGTGGCCATGGCTCACGGGCCCAGCCGCTCCGTGGCATGTGGGATCTTCCCGGACAGCGGCACGAACCCGCGTCCCCTGCATAGGCAGGCGGACTCTCAACCACTGCGCCACCAGGGAAGCCCAGTACTTTTTTTTAAACAAAATTTAGACAGTACTGTATGTACTGCTTTATATCCCACTTTTTCCACTTGAAACATTTCTGTTATTATATAGTCATAAAAATTAATAACTTTGTAATGGTCGATTAGATTTCCCATAATTATTTAGTCATTATCCTTTGGGCTTTTGATGTTTCCCATCTTCTCATGGTTATAAGTAATGTCATGTTGAACATCTTTCTGCTTTCAGTTTTTCCATATTTTGAGGGATTCCTTTAGGACAAATTCCCAGAAGTAGAACTAAAAGGTAAAACAGGAAAATCTTTGTGTATTTTGACACACAGGCTGCTTTAGGAGGGGTCATTCCGACTTCCACCACCATCACAACTTAAGAGTCAAGAGATGGCACCTCGTTTCCACCTGCCTCTCTCTGATACCAGTGAGGCTAAACATCCACATTTGTTAACTCATTCTACTTCCTCTTTTCAGATTGTCAGTTCATCTTCTTTGACCATTTATCTGCTGGATTTTAGGGGGTATTCTTATTTATTAGAGAAAGCTCTTTTGTATAAAAATATTAACTCACCCCATCACATCTGCTATGAATATTTTCTCCAACCTGTCTCTTGTTGGCCTTTGAATTTTGGTTGGTCATGCCCTTCTTAAACTCTTGCATCTTAGCTTCCGTTCCCACCTCTATATTCAGTCTTTTCTCAAGCATAAAACTCATTTACGGAGTACCTAATCAGGGTCAGAACCTGGGCTAGGTTCCCCGCATATGTTCTCATTTAAAGCAATTTAACTACCGATTCTGGTTGCCTAGCCTGTATCCTTCTCAGCATTCCTGTAAGGGCTGGCATTGTTGCACACCTCTGTTCTTCCTCCACCGCTTTCTCCATTTCCTTTGCTAATTCCTCTTCTTCCAGCTCCTTAGTAACAGATAACCCTGAAATTCTGCCTTTCCTGGACTCTTCAACATTTGTGTGCTTTGGATTCATATGGAGGAATGGGAGTGTTATTAAAATTCAGATTCTGCCTCCCGCCCAAGGCTTCCTGAATCTGAATTCCAGGCTGGACCCTGGAATCTGTGTATTTTAACTAGCTCCTTAGGCAAGTCTTACGTGGCTGTGCCTGAGGCCAGTATCTACAAAGTTTTGCCAGAAACCTACTCCTTAATGACACCTTTAACCCGTCCTCTCACCATCTCAGCTGTCACTGCTTCATTTCAGGTCCTGTTTTGTGCAATCACTCTCTGCTTCCGTCATACAAAAGCTAATGGAGTTCCCAGAATCATCGTGCTGTTTCAAACTTGTGTATTCCCTTTGCCTGGAATGTCCTCTCCTCTCTGCTCCCCTCCTTAACTTGGCAAAATCCAACTAGTCCTTCAAACTCAGTTCCTCGGCCATCTCCTTTGGGAAAATTTGCTGTTCTGGCTCAGGAGCTCGTCCCTCTGCTCCTCCAGCGCCTGCCTGGCACGTACCTCCCTCAGTGGACACGAGATTCACTCACGTGAGTGTCCCTCTGCACACCTCCCTGGGCTACACCAGGTATCTCCCAGCACCTTTGAAGACCTCTCTGCCCAGATCTTCACTTGTCTCTCAGTCTCCGTGTGGTCAAAACAAAACTTCTCTTCTCACCAAAACATTCCTTCACGACTACTCACATTTCTAGCAAAGATACCACCATTTCTTTCAATATTCAAGACACTTTGCCATTACCTTTGATGGACCCTTTTTAAATCTCCCATATCTAATGGGAACTTCCTTTGCCATACCTCTCATCAGAGCTAATGTCTAATCAGAGCCCAGCACCCACGGGTAGAGCTGGACCAATGACCTACAGGCAGCACCTATTCCAAGTGGTTGGTCTGTGCTCCTCTGGTGGTCATTTTGAATATTAACCCTTTCTGTTTCTCATCATCTTTTCTTCACCCTACACCCAGACTATAATAAATCCTAGTTGATACCTGGGTGTCCTGTGTCCCATGAGAAAGAATATGCGCTCCCTGCAGCCTTTCAGCTGTTCCTACCCTCTTCTATTCACCCTTACACGCTTAGCCAAGTCTTTCGAAAACATCACTCTTAACCTTCCCTGCTCAGTGGTCTATGGTGTTTTCTGTGGTCTAACACACAAACCTCCAATTCCTCTGCTCAACCAGACCAATCCAGCTGTATTTTTTATATCCCTCTACCAAACACCCCATGTTCCAGTTGGGCAGAGAACATCAATATGTATAATAGAACCCATAAAAATATTTTTTGTTGTTTTTAAGTTACAGAAAATACATTCTCATCTTAAAGAAAACACATGTGTACAAAGTAAAAAAACAAAATGTGTGTCTCCCCACCCTGCCTTCACCTCCAATCCCATTCTCTAGAGGCAATCACTGACTTGGTTCCAATCTTCCTACCTCCTATTAGTTTTCTCCAATAAGTCTCTTCCCCAGAAGCTTCTTGGACTGAACCATCCCATGTAGGGTCCAGTACCATATACTATTCAGGGCTTAGCTGATCCCAGATCTGTTCACTTTCCTTTTTAATTGACCCTGCAATTCTTGAGGCTGGATGAAACCTGCATCTCCTCTTATACCTCTTGTGTGCCTTTAGAACTGAATGTAGCACTGAGCCTCTGACAGGTACTTAATAAATACTTTGTAAAGATTGACTCTAGCTTCTCCTCCAGAAAAATATATGCAAAATCTCTAACTAGCCACCTTTTCCTAACCTGGCTGCACCATCGAGCTCACACCCCTGTAACTGAGGGGCTGCCAGTCAACCCCAGCTCCATGTCAGCAAGTGTGCGTGGAGCCCAAGCTCCCCTCCTTAGGGCAGAAGTACATGGAAGCAGGCATGCAGACAATGAGAGAAAGAGGAAGGGATGGGGGAAGGGAAAGGGGCACACAGGTATATCTCAGCTGGGGACATAAGATCCTGGGGAAAGGTCTAATTTAAACTTTTGTTGGAACTTAAAGGTTTGCTTAATAATGGTTTGAAATTCTCCGTGGTGTAAATTGGCAGGCTTCAAGATAGCATGAACTCCTATCCAATGCCCCAGCCCCAGGGCCCTTTCTGCCCCCAAAGCCTCCTAGAACACCTTGGCTGTGTGAGGACCCCTCTACCTTGGCCAAGCAGCACCCCCACTAAGGCTTCTTGTTGGTCCCTATTGGCCCCTGTCTTGCCCTCATCCCCCAGGAAAAGTTCCCTCACCAAATGAAAACGAGCTGTGAGGTACCATGTCCCTGGCCTGTGTCTAAGGCGCCTATGCCTCGAGAAAGTTTGACACTTTCACTCAATGGTATCTGAGCTGGGTTCTGGAAGTGCTTTGGAGATAAGAAAAAAGAACAAAAGGATAGTGGCTTCAGGTGCCAAGTCCTGTACCCTGAGTCAACCAGGCAAACTTTGCTTTCATTTGATTAAATCGGTTTGTGCTTTAAAAAGAAAAAAGATTAACCAGTGACCTAAAAAACCCAGAGAGTCAAGCCCTGGAGATGAAACCTGTGTCTGGAAGTCACGTTCAGGATTCAGCTCTAGTAAACTATAGTTTGGATCACCTCCCCTGAGTCTTTCCAATCAAGCTAGGGTCAGGTGAAGCACGTATCCCTCTGCCCTCTCAGGCCAGTGGAACCTGCTGTTCTGAGCACAGAGGTTTCTGGTTTAAAGCAGAAAAGCAAGGATAGGAAGGTTCTTGGGGAAAGGGGGGACAAAGTGCCAAGGAGTCCCTTGGGAGTGACTGTTGGAAGAGAAAGGCCAGACCTTGGGCTGGAGGAGTGGAGACACCTACCTTGACACCGCCATCCGACTTCTTGTTCAATAGGCTTTTGGCAGCTGTGAAAACAAAGAGAAAAATCAAGTCTCCTGTATTGTACCCTCTTCCCATCCTGAAGTCTGGCAGCTGGATCCGCAAGAGACTGATGTGTTTGACAAGGGGGCCAGGAGTCTCCTGAACCCCCTAGAAGAGGCCCTTCCTGATGCCCCAAAGCAAGAAGGGCATCTCAAGCAGCGTCAGACCCTCAGGGTGGCACCCCAGGATCTCCTCTGCCATGGAAGAGGGCTCAGCAGAAACAGGGACACTCCGCATTCAGGAGGAGAAACCACATTCAGTACTGGGGCTGCCTGGGCCATTGGGAACTCTGCCTTCAACAGCTTCCACCTAGGCCTGGAAGCAGAGTGCCAGGGTGAAAGGTGAGGGCTCTGTCCCTAGATGCCATGGAGATTCTCAGGACAGCCAAGCTGCAAGGATGCAAGACATCAACTGAGTGTTCTCAAGAAACAAGAGTGTCACAGTTCATGAAGGAGACCAGACGTGAGGACAGACAGACACAGACACAGAGACTAGGACCACCTACAGGAAGGTTTTGCCAGGGGGTTGAAGCCTTGACTGGGCATGTCCTCACTGCCACCCTTTCCTCAGTCTACTCTCTGGACTGGGTAGAATAATGAGGTATTAAGGACTGAGCAGAAAGGACTGGGTAGAATAATGAGGTATTAAACAGATTCTAGCCAGGCACAGGGTGATGCTCAAGGCTGATGAGCTCCACATAGGAAGGCTGGTGATGCCTGTTCGCCACAAAGGTCACAAGAAAGTAGCAGACAGTGGATGGGAGACTCCAGGGAGATTGAATCAGTCCAACTGTCTGATCCACCTAGACTTCGATGGGTTTGCATCTTGGTTCTACTGCTTGCTAGCTGTGTGAGTTACTTAACCTCCCTGAACCTCAGTTTCTTTATCTATAAAATGGGATAATGGCAATGAAAAGCACTAAGCAGAGTGCCTGGCACATAGCAAGAACTCAGCAGGTGTTAACTACTGTCACTATTGCTGCCATTCTTCCCTTCAGGTAGCCTTTCCTACCCAAGCTGGGTCTCCAGTGAGAATAAGGGTCCTTGCATCACAAGAATTCTGACCTCCAAAAATGGCCTTTGGTCCCATCTCCAGTTTACGCTGAGGTGATTTGAAACTTATTTTTAAAATGTGTTTACTACTATGCCTGACCACCGACGGTGTTAAGTGCTTTACATACGTCAAATTTCTCTACTCTGACAGCCCATTAGAATCACTTGGGAGTTAGAGAAAAATGCTTATGCCTATCCCATGCCCTAGAGATTCTGATTTTATTTGTCTGGGGTGGGGTCTCAGCATCAGGATTTCTTTCTTAACAAGTTTTCTCATACAGGCAGGGTTGAGGGCCTTAGACATACATGATCTTAATCGTCACCATGTTATTTCTTAGCCCCATTGGAGAGATGAGGAAACTAAGGTTGGGAGAGCTGATGTGACTTGCTCAGGGTGTGGCAGGGCTAGGATCCAAACTCAGGAGCGGCTACCTGCACAGCTTCTGTACTCTACGGCATTTCAGACCCCGAGGCCAGCAAATGCCAGACTTCACAATTGTGAAGGGCGTGGCTTCCCCTTTGGGGCCGCCCACCAGTGCCGCTGAAGCCTAGTCTTCCGCTGTGGGCAGCTCAGCTCTGGGCCACGCCAGGGCTGTCTCGGGCCAACTTGGCCGCAGCCCTCACAGGCAGGCCAGGCTCTCGGGCGGGTGGCGTCAGGAGGAAAGCCTCCTGCTGCCCAGCTCCACGTCCCAGGCTATTGCCTCCTGAGAGTTGGCAAGCGCCCAGCATGCACGGCTGGTTAGGGGGCTCCGTAACACCGATGCGCTCGCAGATGCCAAGTTAGGTGGTCCGTCCGGCATGCCCATCTCAGCCCGCAAGCATGGGACTCGCCTCCCTGGTGAGCGGGCCTGGCATGCTGGCCCTCCTGGTGGGGTGGCAGGGAGCCGAGGCAGGCGGTCGGGGAGGACTCATGCCACGTACCTTGCCCGGCCAGGCCGGCGGCGCTCGCGGCAGGCGAGGCGGGGGCGGAGCTCTGCCTGCCAACTGAGGGGATACAGTCTCTGAGTGCACAGAGCTGCCGCAAAGCCACGGGGGCCAGTCAGCAGCGAGCATGCCCCAGCGCGAGGCACAGGAACCCGCTGCCGCTGTGCACGGCAGGGTCCGGGCGGCGTGGCCAAGCCGGCCGAGCTGGGGGAGCAGAGGTGCCGGGGGCAGGCTGGTGAGCAGGTGCAGCCAGCCCTGCAGCAGTCTGGGAACCTGAGAGAACCGGGCTCGGACAGGGCGTGGGGGATCCCGCGGCTCCACCTGTCCCACGACCACCTCGGGTGAGGGTCTGCAGGTCAAAGCCTGACTTGGCAAGGGGCCGTGTCCCTTCCGAGGCAGCCCAGCCCTAGCTTAAGGCTGTCAGGAAACAGCCTCATCTGCAAACCTTCCTCCCCAGGGGACCTAAAGGAGGACATTTTCAGAGGGCAGCCCTTTCCTCTGGCCGCATTCCAAACAGTAGAGAGACTGGCACTCGGGGCCCAGGGAGGGTCCGTGGCCCTTGTGCAGCCAGTTCACTGATGTTCCACGGCCCCCAACTCCTCAGAGACACACGTCACTTTCCCTCTTCAAGACAGGTGGCCAGGAGAGGCTGCATTTCAGAGTTCCAAAGGTGTAGGTGCCCCAAAAATGAGCGCCCAGAAAGTAAACAAAGGCCGCTTAAGCAATACATTCTAGAAGCCCCGACTGCACCACAAGCCAACCTGCTAGAATCCAGGGATAAGGTGAACCTTCTATTTGGGATCAACTCAGAAAACAGCCTCACTTGTTCCTAAAGAAGCACACAAGTGCCCTTCCTTCTTGATTATACTTCTAGACACCTCTTCCTACAGAAGCTTCTGGAGACTGGCTCTGTCTTCCACCTGTCCCAGAGTCAGGGCAGACGAGGTCATCCTGGAGTGCTTGCAGCATTCCTTTTTGTTTGTTTGTTTTTTTGCCTCCTGCGCCAGGGCAAAGTGAGTGCCACGGCCAGACAAAGTCTGGGCAGCAAGGACAGGAGGCTCTTTAGGAATCAGTGAAGGTGCTGTGTTGTAACAGAGAGACTGAGTTCCTGAAACCAGGACACCAATTTCATGAAATGGACGGGGAGAGGCTGATGCAGAGGCCGGAGACCACGGGATGGGGCACATGCTATTGATTTCCTAGCAGCCTGTTTCACATCTCTTCCACTCAGAGAGAGAAGAGATCACCTCATTCTAGGGTCGGCACATATCTGCCCTTGAGCGTCCTCTAGAAAGGCTTTCTTAAACCCAGAAAGTAGAAGGTGCAAGTAATTAGAGGACCAGAGGCCTGATGTGGGACAACAGCTCCACCTCTGCAGGAGGTGGCCCACTGTGCCCTCCTGTCCCCATTTGTGAGGTGAATTCAGAACACAAGATCGAGCCCCAACTAGGGTCACAGGGGATGGGCCTGAGGGGGACACTCTCCCAGCTTACTCTCCAGTCCTGACCCTCCAGGGCCCTGTGGCTCTCACTCGGGCTAGAGCTCATGAAGCCCCAGAGCCAGGGCTGGAGGTTACCGGGAACCAGTACAGCCAAGCCCGTGGACTCAAGCTCAAGGGAGCAATCTCTGCCCAGGTAGCTGCCCACCTGAGCCTCCCCCCCACACAACCCCCCCACCCCCATGGCTGTGTAGAAGGAAAGCAAGGGAGGGAGTCTGGTTATGAGAATGAGAAGGGGGTCTTGAACCAAAACAGTGGGGCTGGGGGTTAGGGGGAGGGAAGATCAGGGGAAAAGGCAAACTGGGAAGAAACCTTTCTGTCTTAAGTCCCGTCATTAATCTTTTCCTCACAGAAAAGCCACTGTGCTTCCCAAGTGAGGGCAAACAATGATGAGGGTGGGGGGAGGGGGAAGGTGGAATGTCTTGCATCTTAAAAAGAAATGTCAAGTGTGATTTACAAATTACTGGTCCCAACTCTCCCAATTCCTCACGCAACATTAAGCAAATTCCTTTCCCTCCATCCTGCTGGTCTCTATTTCTTCACTTTTACAGTTGGTACAAAAGAGAATATTTTAAGCACAGTCCCTGTAAAAGGTTTAAACATCTGGAATAATTTCTATCAGTCATCTCCACTTGGACACAACGATGTAGTGATCGTCCCAGTCAGCCAATTAATGGTGGTGTCTGGGAAGATTCACTACATCTCATCTCCTTCTTTTTCCCAGCACATCCTCCAATGCCCTTGAGACTGGCTAAAATCTTAAAGTGCTGAGAGTCTTCAGACAATTAAGTAAGAATACCCAGGGACAAGGTAAATGGAAGACTGGGCAGACTACTCCTTGGGAGGTTCTAGGGAATACAGTTCATAAACCTGAAGTCAAGTAAAGCCCCCCAGAATTTCAGGTTACAAAACTCAGCTGCAGCAGCCCCTCCAAACAGGATCCTCATCATCTTGGTCAAGGTGTTGCCTGAGACACCCAGTGTCAGGATGGCATGATATATGGCAACAGCCCATTCTGACCCACTCACCTCGTAGAGTTAAAGTGCACAGCTGAAAACATACCTGAAAAGTTCCTGGAGACAAGCATGGTCGTGAGGATGGCACCCTGGGGAAAGAAGAGGGTCCTGTGAATTCCATCAGGCTCTAGAAAAGCACAGTCTGTTCTCAGGCAGAGGGCAGCTGCTGGCTAGGGGCTCCCAATGAGTACAACCTTCATAGCTCAGCTCCAGCCAGGAGGGGAGCTTCCTTCTGTGATGGGGCAGGGGGTGCACTGCTGAAAGGTATGATTTCAGGATGCTGGCAGCCCGGCCCGGAAGGCTAGACTCACCTTCAGTTTTCTCCGGGCATTGAACTTGCGTAGGCACTCCACGGTCTCTTGACGATGCATCATAGATGCCACTGTGGACCGTTGCTGGAAGCCAAATAGACAGGCCTGTGAGCCCCCCACCGGATCCTAGGCCCCTCACCATAGTCCCAGCACCGGTGGCCATGTGCTCAGCCGCCCCAGAGTTGCTCTGAAGATAAGATGAGGTCATAGATGTGAAAATGCTTTTACAATAAAAGCACTACCCAAAAATCAAGGTTATGTAAGGACAATAATCTGTTTTCATGAAAACACCACCGGTAATTGATGCTGGATGAAGGTGCCCAAGAGAGCATTCTAATCTTCCTTGGGAGATGGAGGCTATGGAACGGGAGAGTATTTTGTGTGTTGTGATCCTCATGCAGTTATTCCTTCAGCAACTATTTAGTGAGCACCTACTGGGCTCCAGATTCTGGGCAGTGAGAGAACAGAAAGGGTTCCTGCTCTCCAGAGAGAACATTCATTCCTTCTAAGAGTTCCTCTCAACAACCATCCCACTCGCCAACAAGGTCGTAAACGAAGCTGTGATCTGAGAAGCTAAGGATCTTTACCTTGAAGCATTAATTCTTTTCACCGTTTTGGATAGGAATTTTTCTTCAATGTATCACTGCTAACTTCCTCCTTAAACAGAGTCCCCTGAACATGATTTACATTTCCCTGATGACACAGGGTCAGCAATACAAGCATCAATGATTACATATCCTAATACAGAGATGTTCTCAGGGTCTGCTGAGATATATAGGAGGATGGAGGGTGGGGTCCACAAACACGACCCCAGAACATAATGTTTCCGCAGTTCTTGAGTACCCATTTTAAGTGGCTCATCCCCTCACTCTGCTGTTGTTACCTTGGCCAGCCTGCTAAAAAAATAAATCCTACAACATGCAGCCTGGTGCCCACACCCCCACAGGGCCATCCTGCCTTCCTTCCCCTCTGGCCGCTCCCTTTCCTAGTTCCCGAAGCAACTCTCCCAACCTTATCTACCTTCCCCAGATCTCATATTTCACCTCCTCCTCCAAAGTGTAAACTTCTCCACAAAGTGAAATGAGAGATCATCAAGCAAGAACTTCAACTTCAGCATTCTAACCACAAGCTGATTTTCACACCCCTGCAACCTAATCCCAGGTCTCAGAAGCATCATCCCTCATGTGCTGACCCCTTGACCTGGGCTCAGGAGTCCCTCTCTCATTGTGCTATCCAAACACTGGTTCCTCAGTTAGCCAATATTTTTAACCCCTCATATTCTGGATTATATTCTTCTCTGTAGTCTACACAATACAGTCAAGTGCAAGATTTTAAAAACTCCCGACTCATCCATCTTCTCTAACTAGTACCATGTCTTTCTCTCTTCACCCTCATTCCCTCCTCACCTCACTGTAAACAGGCTTCAGTCTCTCTCCCTCCACTGCCTCTATCAGTGAAATAATGAAACAATGCTTCTAATTGGTCAGAGCCAACAGGCTCTCTTCTGTCTTTATCATGGACTCTCTGAAGCATCTAATTACAGAACCTCTCTTCCTGAGACCTCCTGTTTCTTAGGATCTCCTGATCCTACTTCTCCCATGGAAATTCTCATTCTCAGTCTCCTTTGCCGGCTCCTCCAACTCTCCCTGGCGCTAAATGCTGGTGGCCATCTCTTCTCTTACAACAGCCCACAGTAAGAATTCAATCAGGGGCTTTCCTGGTGGCGCAGTGGTTAAGAATCCACCTGCCAATGCAGGGGATACTGGTTCAAGCCCTGGTCCGGGAAGATCCCACATGCCGCTGAGCAACTAAGCCCGTGCGCCACAACTACTGAGCCTGCGCTCTAGAGCCCGCGTGCTACAACTACTGAGCCCGCGCGCCTAGAGCCCGTGCTCCACAACAAGAGAGGCCACTGCAATGAGAAGCCCGCGCACTGCAACAAAGAGTAGCCCCCGTTCGCCGCAACTAGAGAAAGCCCGCGCGAAGCAACGAAGACCCAACACAGCCAAAAAATAACCCTCCAAAAAAACAGAAAAAGGAATTCAATCAGCATAGAAACAATCCCATCTATTTCTATAGCCCCAACACCACCAAAATGACTACAACCTATATTTCCAATTTTTAACTTCTTTTCCATATTTCTAACTACCCACTGGATATCTCCAGCCAGAGGTCCTCAAACACCACACTTAACATGTAGGAAACTAAAATCATCATCTTTTCTCACAAACAGGTTCATCCTCTGGGTTTCCTCTGGGTCAGTGAATGGTACAACCCTCCACTCAGTTACCAATTCAAAACCTGGCAGTCCTCATAGATCCCACTCTCTCCTTCACCTCCCAAATCCAGCTGGTCACTAAATCCTTTTCATTCTATGTCCCAAACATCTCTCAGATGTGTCCACTCCTTGCCATACCGCCCACTCTCCTATTATTACCCTTAGCCGAGACCTCATCTGGACTTGCTTAGACAGTCACGACAGCTTCCTGAGCTCTCTGCCCCTGCCTCTTTCCTCTTCAATTCCATTTTCTACACAGCTTCCAAACTGATCTTTCTTAATTAACTGCATACTTCATTCCCTCTTTAAAACCCTTAAATGGTTCCCTGTGCTTTCAGAGTAAAATCCAAACTCCTTAGGCAGAAACCTGTATGTCCTGGAATCTTTTTGGCTTCAGTCTCTTGTATTCCTGTAGTCCTACGTTCATCTACAACCAAACTACTCAATATTCCTTGAACTCGCCACAATTTCCCCATGGCCTCTCACCTTGGCCCTTGCTAACCTCTGTCTGCAGGTTATCATCCTGGGGAACTCCCAGTCATCTGCCAAGAACCAGGACAGAGCCCACCTCCTCCATGCCTTTAGCAATCCCACTGCCCACCAGAGACGGCAGGAGCTCCTACATACTCATTAGCTTCTTTTACGTACTTGTCACATTGCAGAGTGGTTGCCTGCTTGAGTGCCTGTCTCCCCAGATAATCTTTGAGATGTGTGAGGGAAGGCACCATGCCTTATTCATCTCTGTATCTACAGCACCCACACAGGGACCAGCATCAAAGAGGCATTCAGTAAACACGGGAAAGAACAAATACATAAATGCATCGTAGCTGTCAGGAGGCCTAACAAGAGGCAGACCCTCTTGTTTGAAAAAAGATGTTTCAGCCTGATAGAATTGTACACGAAAACAGAATATGCGGACCCACAATGATAGCCCCGGGGGCTTCTCCTAGGGCGAGATTTATGACTGAACTTCAGGAGGCTCTTTTTCATGGCTCAGAGGCCCCTTCTGTTCATTTGCTGGGTCTTGGTCACATTTCCATTAGAGTCGTCTAAGAGCTGAGAGCTGAGATCCGAATAGGCACTCTAGGCATGGCAATTCACTTTGAGTTCTGCCAGCTGCTTTCTCTCATCAACTAGAGTCTGCAAGGGTCAACCTAAGCCCTCATTCAAGATCAAAGCTAAACCACACCTGACAAGTGAGTGGGGGAGAGACAGAGGCCAGTTAGTCCCAATCGCCTCCCCAACTCCTCCTGATGACATTTGCTGCCCCTGGGCCCCATCCAGTGCCCCCTCCCCTCTGCTGGGTCTTAGCTCAGGGCCCAAAATGATTATTCTCTATTCATAAGAAGGAGGGTAAAGACAGTGCTATGGGCACATTGAAAGCTGACATCCCTGATCTCCTTGATCTCGGTGGAAGACACTTACACAGACCCATGGATGCTTGAGAGCCTGGTCAGCTGTGATACGCTTTGCAGGGTTTATGGTCAGCATCTGGTTGATCAAGTTCTTGGCTTCAGGAGTCACCGTGTCCCACTCTGGTGATGGGAACTAAGGAGCGGGAACAAGAGAAGGAGGGATATGAAATTTGTGAGCCTCATACCCCCTATAATTGGGGTACTCTGTGTTACCTAAAGCTGCCCAGCAGGGTGTGGGAAAGCCCTGGGGTATCCCAGGAGCAGGGTCAACTTAAAGACCGGGAAAGGAAAACAGAACAATCATGGTTAGAATGCCAGAATATCAGACCGGGAGACTTTGACATCTTCTGGTTCAACTCCATCTCTCTACTAGGAGGAATCAGGTGTTCAGCGCTGTGCCGAAGGCCCCACTGCAGTGGGAGAGCCACCAGACTTCTCATCCCTATGTCATGCAGCACACCACACAGCCACACCATTCTTTGCAAATAACAGACCAAAGGGCTTCAGTGGACTCCGTGACTTTACAGCTACCAAAAATGGCTGTGCAAAAAAGCTGCTCCCTGGGACAGGTGGTGTCAAGAACTGAGGCCTATATGCCATGCGCATCCCTGGGTCTTCAGAATCCCTGACACTCCCTGTACCCTGTGACACACTCAACACGCCCCTTCCCCTGGTCAGAGCCTGAGGGGCAGGAACAAACAGGTCCTTACATCATAGGCTCCGGCCTTGATCTGCTGGTACAGCTTGTGCTGATCCTCATCCCAGAAGGGAGGGTAGCCCACCAGGAGGATATACAGGATGACCCCTACGAGACAGGACACAGGTCACTGGGGTCAGTCACCTGCTTTGCTGAGGAACCAAGAAAAGCCACACAGGGCTCAGAGCCACCCAGAAAGTCAAGGCCATACCAGAAGGAGAAGTGAATGGCAGCCAATAATGCTGTGCCACTATGCTTCACTCCCCACGTCACCAAGCCGCGTCCGGGATTTCTTTAGGCACAACCCACCTGCTAAGGCATGGGCAAATCCCTCTTCAAGAAGGATGCAACGTCATCTAGGAAATACTTGGGGAGAAGGGTGTGATGGAAACAGCCATCCCGGGGACACTAGAGCAAACACCGTGAGCTCACATATACCAGACGCCTGTGGGACCCACAAGGAAGAGCAATGCCTCTTTCTTGCCATCGCTGGAAGTCGAGGGCCCTTAACACCAAAAAGCTGAGTGTGTGGAATGGGCTTACCGCAGGCCCAGATATCCACAGGTTTTCCATACGGATCTTTCCTCAAGACCTCAGGGGACAAGTAACCTGGGGTGCCAGCAAAACCTGTAGCGGAAGAGACAGCGGAGGCACACTGAACCCACTTTCTCTTTCATTAAACCCACATTAGCAATTTCCCCCAAGTCCCTTCTTACTCCTGTTGCATTTGCTACATAAGCTCTCAGCACACGGGCAGCAAGAGATGACGGGCTGGGCTTCTTGTAGTGCCCGGAATCTAAATCGGAGGGTAAGTCCATGTGTCTACCAGGAATTCCCATCCTCCCCAGAGGCAGCAAGAACACAGTGCTAACAGCAGCAAGTCTCACTGTACTGAGTCATGGAGGGCCAGGGGGAGTTCTGCACCCTCCCCTCCTCCAGTCCCTGAGGAGCCCAGGGCCATTAAGGATCTGGCTTCTAGTTATGAAAGAGGAAGGCAGATCAGGAAGAGGAGGAAGGGCGGGGGCTGCATTCCAGGAAGACAGGGTCACTCTTACCAAACCAAGCCTGTTGCTCTCCCTGTACTTCGATGGCTAGGCCAAAATCAGCCAGCTTGACTGCGGCACCCTTGCATTTACTCGCCAGCAGGAGGTTCTCAGGCTGTATAAGGAAGACAGAGAACCTCGTGAGGCACCCACCCGCAGCCCAGACGGAGCCTAGTTTGGGCCTCGCAGTACTACCATCTGGCACCAGGTGGCGCCAATGCTTCACAAGCAAGAGGCAAAGGGGGAACCTGGGTAGTACCTTCAGGTCCCGGTGGACAATGTCATGCTGGTGGATATGGTTAACACTCTCCAGAATCTGATGTATACAGTGGCTGCAAAAGCAGAAGAAAGGTCAGTTCAGGGTTAAACCATCCATGACCACACGCTGTGGACAAAAGCACTTATCTCTGGGTCAGGGATTCACAGAGAATCACTCAACGAGGAGCTAGAACCTTGGACTTCGGACATCATCTGTTCAACCTACTTTATAGAAGAGGAAACTGAGGCCCAAGCAGATTAAGTGGTTTTTCCAGGCTCTCCTGCTAGATAATGGCAGAGGGCAGACTAGAACAGGGTCCACCATGCCTCCTTAGACTGTAAAGGCCCAACATATTCAACTGGTTTCCAAGAAACTGGGGGACATCTCAGACTCCTGAGAAAGAGAGACCATCCAACTCCTTCCTTGTTTCTCTTCCCCGCTATGGTAACCCTGTTCTTGGAGAAGAGGCTTGTGGTAGCAACTCAGGAAGGATAGTCCAACTTATTAGCTTAAGTTGTTTCGGGGGTGGGTACACTCATTCTTTCATTTAAACGTTTATCGAGCACCTACAGGCACTGTGCTTGGTACCACATCAGCTGTAAAGATGACCCAGTGCCTGCCCTGAGGTTTATCATCTAGTAGGGGAGATAAAACAAGTACACAGGCACCATCAAGAAACAAGGTACTAAAGAGGGTTCCAAACAGGCACCTGAGGAGCATTTCTGATCATGATTTTTCATAGGAAAAGACAAACTAACCTAGAGTCACATTCAGCTGCTGATTCGTGAATCCAACTTCCAAACCATCCTGCCACACTTACAGTCAAACTCCTGGTGGGGTGTACTGGCAGTCTAGAGCACTGGTGAAAACTGGGGGATGATTATGGCCCCCAGAGGACATCTGGCAATGCCTGGAGACATTGCTGGTTGTCACAACTGAGAGGGACAGTGCTACTGGCATCTAGCAGGTAGATGGTTCTAAACCTACAATGCACAGGAGGGGCCCTAACGACAAAAAATTATCTGGCCCAAATGTCAGTAGCGCCGAGGCTGAGGAACCCTGGCCTAGAGAATGGAGCAGGTACTACCAAGTGTCTGCTGAGCTGGTGACCTGGACTTATTTTTCCTTCCTTTAAAAGCTGATGCTGGGGCTTCCACAAGAGCCAAAGGGTCTTGCTGGGCTCCTGGAGGCGGAGGCTCAGGCCTCCCTATAGGACACAGCCCAAGAGTAGGCCAAAGAGACTTTAAGACTGAGCTGAAGAGGCGAGTCTCCACAGAAATATATAATTAGAACAGAGCCAAGCTAGCAGGGAGAGCCTTCTGGCCAAAAATGGCAAAAGTGCGAACTGTCCCAGCAGAGCCAGGCCAAGCCCACTGGTACAGTCACCCGCCCCGGCCCCCCCTCCTCCCCGCCAGGCTCCCTGAGCTATCACTGCCTCCTCCCGCCCAGAGCCTGGTCCTCCCCTGCTGGCACTGGAATTCATCTCCCACTTGAGAATTTTTCCTGAGGCTGAAGCATCTGAGGTTGATCAGCAAACAATGGCCTCTCAGGGTTGAGAAATCTGTGAGGAAGCTGTGCTCCCCCACCCTCCAGAGGCAGCCAGAGCTGCCACATATGCCTGAGAAGCTGCAGGCAGGATGACCAAAATCAGGTTGTAAGGACATCACCCGAGAGAAAACTCAGGGCGGGGGAGGAGCCGAGGAAGGAAAGGCAGGCCAAACAAGCGCCCCAGAGCTGCGGTGTGGGAGGAATTCTGCTGTGTCACACGGAGGAGCTGCCAGGGCTTCCTGGAGGGCTGGGGGCTGAAGGGTATGGCCGAGGAATGGTCCTCTAGCCTGCGGAGCCCCAGATGGGGGCTGGTGATGGTGGTCAAGACACAAGGTGATTCAGGCTGAAATCTCCCAGGAAGGTTCCCCGGTTGCATTATTAACCCAGACATTTACACTCCTTTGGGACACAAACCATGTTTTCTCCATCTCTGGATCATCCCCAGGATGCCTCGTTATGCAGCAGGATTTGTCAAAAGAAAGAAGCAGGGATAGGGAGGGTCCTTGGGCCCTTGTGAGTAGGCGGTGGTGCAAAGAAAAGGTATTTCTGGTGTGACGGTGTAAAGGAGATATGTAAGAGCTTTGCAAAAAAACTGATCTGGGAGTGCTGAATTATTAACTCCTAACAATACCCACGGAATGTAGCCTGAGTCCAGCTCTACAGAATCCTTGTCCAGATAAGAGCTCTTCTGATCTCCCCCAAAGACGATTCAAATAGGCAGGACGCCTGGCCCCCAGGGCCCTCATCTCACCTGGCATCAGCTTCACTGTAGTATTCTCTGGCCACAATGTCTTCAAACAGCTCCCCACCGGTAACACTGCAACCAACACAGAGGGTCAGAGGAGGCAGGTCAGGTGTCCAACCCCAGCATCCAACAGGTAACAGGTCACACTGTACAACAGCTTTAGAGAAGTGTCAGCTCTACATGCATTTTGTCTGAGAGCCCAGAGCACGCCAGTCCTTCAATGACATGGAGCTTCTCCTTGGGACAATATGGGCCCTCCCTTCCCCCTGCACATTTCTGTTTCTGTAACCTATAGATTAGCTAATACTCTGGTAAAGATGAATATACAGGCATCTAAAAGAAATAATCAACCTACTCAAACAGTCATAGCTTTATTTGAGACCAATCTGAATACGAAGATAAAGCTGCCCAAGAATGACAGACCTACCACTGAAGTTGAAGAATAATGAGACCAAGGACACAGAGACCCAACCCGGAAAATACCAAAGAGGCGTTTCTAGGAGGTGAAGAGCCACTTTTAAGAAATTAAACTGTAACCAAAGTGGAGGAGAGACCAATGGGAGCCTAGTTTATGACTAATAAAAGGTACCTTCAATTTCCCAGAATTTTTAAGGTCATGCAAAGACCTATGTTCTATTTCTCCACTAAGGACAACACACCAAGAAACAAGAAAAAAGCATCTGCACAAGGTGTGCTGCTGAACAGAAATGCAAGAGCAATGCCATCCCGGGGTTCAGAGCCCGGGGGAGATATGGAGTGAGCAAGGAGACCCTCGGCAACCTGCCCATTACCAGAGGAAGTTCAAAATCAAACCCCTCTCCATGGGCAAAGGAGGGGGACCCTCGGCAGAGGCTGAAGACCCAGTTTAGGCCTTTTTTCCAAGCCTTCCTCTTGAGCCGGCTGGAGGGAAAGGCCCCCACACCCTCAGAAAGCGGCACTTACAGGTCAAACACGAGGTAGTGAAACCCTTCTTCAGAAATACTGTCATGGAGGCGTACTGCAAGAGAGGAGATGGGGACAGAGATTAACAGAGAGAAAACCTGGAAATCCTACTCCTCTCCTACTTGGCCACCCCAGCCCTGCCCCGTCCTGTCAGCCCCACAGGCTCTCTCCTGAGAATGGGCAGACGCCCAGCAGCCCCGGTCCAAGGCAACATGGCCACAAAGCAGAGACGACCAGACCCCAGGTCCAGCGCTCTGGTCGCCACCTCAGACTGCCTACAGTGTAGGCGAGAGACAGAAGCTTTGTGGCTAAGAAGTAAGATAGGACGGAGAAAAGCAAGAACCTTCTTCCCAGAGGGGGCTGGTCCCAGAGAAGGTAGTCCTGGGATATGACACGTGAGGGTGCAATGCAAAGCGAGCAGCACCGAGAGACACAGACTGCAGGGGGACAGAGAATGACAAGATGGGAGAGCCTGAGAGCCTGGAGTAGATGGGAACAGAAGAATTAGAGGGAGGGGAAGAAGTGGGAAAGGCAGAGCCCAGCAGGGAGGCGCGTGGAGGGAGGATGACGGATGGTGAGCATGGGAGGCAACACACAGATTCAGGCGACGACAACAATAACCATTTATTAAGTGCTCACTACGTGCCAGGCCTTGTATTAGGCTCTTTGCGTACATTACTTATGCTACAAGCATTTACTGAGTGACTGCTGGGTGTCAGACCCTGTGGTAGATGGCGGGATTTAGGAAGGACACAGTACGGGCCTTCAAAGAGTTTATTATTCCTGACGACCACCCCGAGATAAGTATTACTCCCATTCCACAGATGAGGACACTGGACGCTCAGGGACATACAGTATCTTGCCAAAGGCCAAAGATGTAGTGGGTCCAAATGTGAACCCAGCTCTTTCTTACACCAAAGACTGGTCCATATCACTGTTTCCTATAAGAAATGTGGAGTAGCCCATACACCCCGGCAACAAAGCAATGGAGCCCGGAGAGAAACCACTCACGAATGTGCCTACAACAGCATCAAAGACGGCTCCGAGAGGCTACTGCATGGAGCTGCAGTGAAGGCTGCAAGAAGAGGCTGGCGAGCAGAATCCCTTCCCACACCCCACCTCCAGAGCTCTGGGCAAAAGCTCAACCTAATGTCTTCTGAGGTCTCCTCTTCAAGCCTGTACCCACAAAGCCACCTCCGGGTTAAATGCCAACCCCTGAGCATCATTCTAATGCAAACACAACTTTGTTTTGGCCAACCATCCTAGCTGCTCCTGTCCCTTCCCTCACCTGCACTCTCTTGATGGGGAGCCTATGTTCCAAAGGGCTTCTTCTGTTTGACCTTCACTCCATCCCTCAGCAGTTCCAGGAGCACCTTGCAGAGCACTTCAAGAATGGCCTGACACCAAACCAACCAGTGAAGTTCTTCGATACAAAGAAATCACAGTGTCTCTTCCATGTCCGGCCCCAACCAGCTCAAATGACAACTACCGTTTCCAGTGTGAGAGCGTTTCATCAGGGCTGAGGCACTTTCCTACGTACCCTTCCCACCAAAGCAAGATCAGCCGAATGTAAAATACAGGCACTCAGCCATCACTAGAGCCCTGTGGTTTTCCTCACTTGACAAATGAGGACTCGGGCCTGCCAGGGCTAGAACCAGGGCCTGACAATTGTTTATACTTCATATTGCCAACCTTATTAGATCTGATCTGGTTACTCACCCCAAAATTCCCCCAGAACTCAGTATTTCTGCAATTTACCAATGGGATCAAAGGCAGGTGGTACTTCTAAAACCCTTCCTCCTCAAATGATTCTCTCCTATACTCGGGCACATAAGCTCATACTTCTCTAGGCCTGTGGGGGACATAAGGAAGGAGCCATAGCCAAACCCCTGCCTCCCTTCCACCCTAACTGAGCCAGGCACGCTCAAGCGAGCTCCCCCAAAGCCCTGCCACCCTCCCTCCTCACTTGTGGGTCTCTGGCAGGAGTTGGTGTCTCATGCTGAGTCCTGCTGCAGCTGCTGCTCCCTTGCTTCCAAGAGGACTTTCCATTTAATTAAAAATTTGCTACTAAAAAGCATTAAAGTGTGTAATACAAATAATCCCCTGGAAATCAGCTGTCCCAGAAGCTAAAGACCAGCTTCATTAGGGAGGTGACCAACAGCAGCAGGATGATGCACTGACAGGGCAGCAGGTACGATGCTAACAGCCACTCCCCGGGGAGTCCTGCCGCCTGTCCCTGCCTCCCCAGGATCCCTGCCCCCAGACCCACCGCCCCGAACCCAGCACAGCAGGGCTGAGAACAGGGCAAAAAGGGCAGGCACCCATGCCTCTGCCCAGACAGGGAGTCACTGGAACTCGCCCTTCTCCAGAAAGGCCACACACTGAGCCCAGGTGGGAGGAAGCTGGGAGGGGAATCAGAAGAGCAGAGCAGCAAAGGAAGACTAACCCTCCCAGGCCACCCAACCCAGAGAATGGCTTTGATGTGTGTCTCAGAGCATGGCAACCACCAAGACGAGGAGGGACAGGTGTGGAAGGCTCCATCGCTGAGCAAGACTGATATCTTTTTGTTTCCATTTGTAAAGAAAATTAACACAGGACTGAGAACAAGACAAGAAACTTGAACGCAGCACTCTAACTGCCAACCTAGCAGATTCTTGATATTAATGATCCAAATTACAATACCTAACTCGTAGCTGAGCTGTTTCAATGTGCTCGGCATTGTGCCAAGTGCTTTTACACATGTTATTTGACTGAACCCTTGCGTTAGCTCTGTCGGGTAGGTACTTCTATCACCTCCATCTAACAGGACAGGAAACGGTGGCTCCAAAAGAAACTCACCCAAAGTTATACTGAGCGGCAGAGCTGAGACTTGAGGACAAGGCAAACTGACAGCAAGATCCCTGATTTTGTGGAACTGCCTGCCAGGGAGTCACTTTCGCCATCCTCTTAGGCAAAGGAGCTCCAACCTGTCCCCACTAGCCCTGGCCATTCTGATTCACTCAGCAGTGTCCATTCAGCACCTCCCTGAAGCAGGCGTGACTGTACATGCCACGGACACAGCTGTGAACAAGGGAAACCCAGCTCTGCCACCGCGCAGCCTCTGGGGGATTGGGGAAGACGGGCTTTAAAGAAGCACTTACACAAATGCATAACCAAGCGGTACTGTACTGAGGGCTGTCAGGGAGAAGTAAAGGATGCTATGGATGCATGGGGAAAAAAACAATCCAACACCCAGGCCATTCCACAGTCATGAGAGGGTACGAAGGCCAAGGAGGACCAGACCAACTCTAGACAGGAAGATCTGGAAAAGGAGTATGAAGCAGTTACTGCATTACAGTGATAAACCTAATTATTGTTCTTTACGAACTGTGGAAGGAAGAACAGGCCAAAAAAACCCCTCGATGTCTCATACCTTCAAGTACTGACAAAGCCACAACCCAAATTTTGTGGCTGTTTCCAATTCTTTAAAAGCCACCAACAGTATGCCACATTTTAACTACCAAACTTTGGTCAAAAAAGCACTGACAAAGTATCACTGTTCATGTCCATGGAAATAACACAGTGGGAAGGAGGTCCTGTCATCCCATGGGCTGGTGAGGGATGAACGCTGTCCTCCAGAAGCGGGTGGGCAGGGATTTGGGAGCTGCTCAGTTATGATCCAATGTTTCCTTCTCTTTCTTTACAACCGCTTTTGCTACACTTACTATTAGCTGTATGGACCCTGGGCCCAAGGTAAAACGCAGCCAGGCTTGAATAACTTGCGAACTGATTTGGGTCTGGGAGTCTAGGAGGGGTCACTTCTGGGAGCTGGAATCTCCATTTTCATCATTTCCACTTATTTCCTAGGCCTCCTTTGCTTGCTGAACCTTTTCAAAACAACTCCACGTAGAGGCACAGGTGACAAAACGGAGGCACAGGGGGGTGAAACCATGTGCCGAGGTCACAGCTAACCAGCAAATCTCAGATTCAAACCTAGAGGACTTGACTCTAAAGCCACAGACCTTTGCTTCTCCACGTGCAGTCCATGGATCAGCAGCGTGAGCATCAGCAGGAGATGTAAGGAAGCTCAGGTCCACCCCAGACCTACTGAATCAGAATCTGAATTTTAACACAATCCCTAAGTGATTCACGAGCACATGAAAGTTTGAGAAGTGCTGCTCTAAACCACAATGCTAGACTGTGATGAAACTGCTGGGGCAGCTCAGCACGAAGGAAGACAGAGTCTATTCATTAGAGGAATTTAGAGCAGAGAGCAAGCAGAGCACAGGTAGAAGACACTTCACTCAGACTTTAGATGATTAGCACTACTGCCGTTTCCTCCTCTCAACTCCATGCCTCCGGCCACTCTCCCAGGGCTGTTTCAGGTCCTGCAGGATGCCTCAGAACCAACAGGCTTCAAAAAAAAAAACAGACTTTACCTTTTAGAGCGATTTTGGGTTCATAGCAAAACTGAGTAAAGTACAGAGAGCTCCCACCTACCCCCTGTCCCCACACACGCACAGTGTCCCCCAACATCAACATCCCCACCAGAGCAGTGCATTTGCTACAGCTGATGAGCCTACACTGACATATCATTATCGCCCAGAGTCCATGGTTTACGTTAGGGTTCACTCTTCCAACAGGCTTTCAACTCCTGGGGCAGAATACCTATCAGGGAAAAAAACTGGGGGTGCCTGGCTCCTTGTACCAAATACCCTTCTGAATTCAAGTGCCTAAGGGTCTGACAATAATCAGAGGTGGACCATATGCTCTCTGCTCTCAGCTTCCTCACTCTTCCTCACTCTTGGGCTGGTCCACTTGTATCCCTGAGGAACGGAGTTAGAGGCTAGAGCCAAAAGGGCCACAGCTCTGAAGGATGGAGCAGCGGAGAGAGGAGATGAATACTGAATTAAGGGGACCAAACTGCCTCCTCTTCTGCCACAAGCCAGGTCAGGCTCCATGGCAACCCCGCCTCCTGGACCTGCAGCTCCCCCACATCTCCAGGAGTCCTGGTTCCCACTGGACGCCAGATAGCCTGGCTAGCCCGCTCTGCCAGGACACGGTCCTGACTCACCCTTCCCTCCCCCTGCTCTTGACCCCAAAATAGGGCCTCAGACCAACACGCCCAGGATCTGGGAGCAGTCGTGAAACGGAAGCACAGTTCTAGGAGATCAGACGCTGACAAAGGGAGTGTGCCTTGCCTGGCCTTCCCTGGGTCCTGCTCCCTCCCGAACAGAGCAGATGGCTGGGGTACATGGTCACTCCATCTGCCTTAATTCTGAGCTGGAGGCAGGTGGTTAAAAAGAACAAAAAGCCGGCGGGGGGGGTGGGCTACCAAACCAAGTAAAGTCTAAAAGGTCAAAAAGTATATATCTAATTTAAAAGAAAACATAAAAAGAAGGCTCGGGCATTATTCAGCTAGAATCCCAGTTTTGTACTTGCCGGTTGATTCTCGACTGTCTTCATCCTACCCTAACCCTGCTGTGGTCAACCATGCCCGTGTCGCAGGTAACGCAGACATGGTTCTGCCTCCTGCATCATCTACCCCACCCCTTGTTCTCCTCCCTCCAGGAGGACAATTCATCATTGCTCTACGAGTTGGTCACCTGGGACATAAGGAAAGGAAGTTGCCGTCCGCAGACCCTGAGACCCGGGATTGGAACACCAAAATGCTTCTGTGCTCATGGATGGCTTTAGTTACCCACGTTCTTTTTTCCTCCTGCTCTGGAACTGCTAGGACAGAGGTCACAAGCTCACAAAGCCTACAGGGACCAGGTAGGCAGTACAAATGTGAGATAACAGCAAAAACAGTGGCCAGCGGGCTGAAGGGGCAGCCACTGCCCAGCCCCAGCTGATTCCGGCCACATAATGGATGTGGGCTCAGCAGAGCCAAACCTTCTGATTTGAAAGATTGGGAAACAGAATTTTTTTCAAAGTGTGAAATCTCGTTTTAAAATACTGGCAAACAATAAAAATATTTTTAAACCACTGAGCCGGCCAAACAAAACACGCCTGAGTTTGTGCCTGCTGTTTTAGCTGCTCCTCTCATCATTTCTCTTCTACCTAAGGCAACACTTTGGTCCCCACCGTTCTGTTTGCAGGTGAGGGTCTAACTTCAGAGAGCTCCGGTAGTTCCAAACCCAGGACTTGTGGGCTGAGAAGTGCTGGCTCCGTGGAAGACTGCACCAGGCAGAGCTGAGCACCAGCTATGCCAATCTGCTTCGGGTGTAATCCAAGCTGCTGATTGCCATCTATAAAGCCCTGCATGGTTGCAGTTCTGGTTACCTCACAGCTCCTCTCCCCTTGGGCTGGAGTACGACCTCACTCTCCTACGTTAAGAGCTCCCGGTGAGCATTCCAGCCCGAGATCTGGGAAGCCGGAGGCTGAGTAGCTCTGGAGGAAGCACCGAGCTTCGGCAAGTCGCCTTACAGCCCCAGCTGCCAACCCAGCGGAGTGGGAGGCCTCCAGGGCACTGTGGGAGCCCCGATATTGAGGCCGTGCCTGAGGAGCGCGGAAAACGTGTTGTCCTTTGTGATGATCACAGCTTTCAGGGAAAACCTAGGAGATGCTCCCTGCTCTGCCTCAAGTCAAGCCCGGGGCTTCTGCTCAGACACTGCAGCCAGCCCAGTTTCTGCTCCCTCTGCAAGAAGCACCGAATTGGGGCCAGCGTTTTTGGCAAAGACGACTTCAGCTGAACAATGTAAAACGGAGCCGGAGTGGGTTGTGGCAGGCAAACCTCCTCGGCTTTACAACAACCAACAATGTGCTCCTGTCCCCCATGTCAGGGTGGGAGCAGGGAGAAATCCTCTTATTTTTCTCCTTCACCATCCAAGTGGCTCCTGCCATCCCATCTCCAGAGAAGCCAGGCGGGTGGGCAGCTTGCTTTCCCGGCTCCGGGGAATACAAACGGGAGCACCATGGAAACCCCCAGAGTGTGCACGACACCGCAACAGGAACAAAACTTTTTCAAGTCCAGAAACAAAATCCGGACCCTTTTATGACGGCCATGGAAGGCCCCTGGTGAGGGATGCTGGCAGGCTACTAGCCCAGAGCCTCAAACGCTGAGGACCTGGACCTCAGCCCAAAGACGGAAGGAGAGGGGAAGAAAGCGAGTCTGAAACATATTCTGATACCTCACTCCCAGCCCTGAGATGGCACCACAGGGATGGAGACACTCAGGTCTCTGAACTAGAACACCCCAGAATTCTGAGCAATACATGGCTGCTATCCTGCTTGGGCAAAAAAAGACACCAGGCAAAGGCCCAGGGACAGAAGTGGTTCCCTACACAGAAACAGTGGATTTCTGTTCTCTCCAACTTCCACAAAATGCCCAAGAAACGCCCTATGTAAGGGCACTTACCAATGTTTGGATGCTTCAAAAGTCGGCATATCCGGGCCTCACGTTCTAGTTTCTGGTGATCTAAGAGCAGAAGAGAGAAAACAAAAGCCATCAAACACCCACTCTATTTGTGGCCGCCTGGCTATTCATATGCTTTCAATTCTTAGGCACCAACTATGCCCTTTTTACAATTTGCTGAATTAATACATCACGTCACGGCAATTCTGGAGACAGGTATTAATGACAACCTTTTCCTGATGAAGTGTCTTAGGAAAGCTTCCCAAGTTAGTGAGTGGCAGATCCAGGATATGAAGCCAGGTCTTTAACTAAAACTGTAGTGCTCTTTCCACCACAGCAGGGATTTCACTGGGCCAGTGTGTCCAGAATCTCTTCCTTGTTGGAAATACTAATAATAATGGCTAAGTTTTATTGAACACCTACTACAAGACCAGATATTGTGCTAGGAGTGCTGCATACATTCTCTAATACAGTCTTCATGGCAACCCTGCAACATAATGATGCTGACAATGAAGATGGCGATGATTTGAAAATAATAATAATACTAGCTAACATTTATTGAGAGCTTACTTCTACACCAGGCAGATACATATTTTAATTTAGTCTCATAACAATGCTATGAGGTTGGTAGTATTATGATGCCTGTTTTGCAGAAATCCTGCTTCTCCCCAGGATCCTCTTGGCTGTCCACTGCTGGGAGCTCTGACCTCTTGGCACTCAGGCTCTGGGGTTACTCTGCTTTGGTGAAATGACCAGAATCCAAGAGCCCACCAATCTAAGCAAGCTGTGTTTGGTCAGTTCCTTCCCCGGGAAGGCAGAGCTCCAGGAAGTAGAAAGAGAGGCTGCTACTACTCAAAGCAAGGTGGCCTAGAAGCCCTGCCCACCCTACCCCCCAGCTCTACTTGCTGAAATCCTGCCAAAGTCACCTGCTTCACAGAGTCTTCCCTGTTCCTCACGGTAGTCTGTGACTTCTCTCCCCATGACCCACCCCCATCTCCCACAGCACCTCTTATAATTCTCACATCACACATTAAATCACACATTAAATCTTTCGGTCACAAGCTTTTCAAAGGGTGGGACCTCTCTGCGTGATGCTTCCTAGAGTTCCTTCCATATCAGAGGCTTAATAACGGTTTGTCAATAACATTGACAGTAGTAGTAAAAACTATTATTTACGAAGCATTTACTATAGGCCAGGCAGAGGCACGGATTCTCTTATTTCATCCTCACAGAAACCCCGTGAAGTGGAGGATCTGATTAGTTCCACTACATTGTAAAGGAGGAAACTGAGGCTTAAAAGGTTCAAGTAACCTGGCCAAGGTCCCACAGACAGGCAGTGGATACAGGTGGTCCGAGTCTAGAGCCCTCTTTCTCATTGCTATGATGTGATGACAAGATAAAGAAAAGTGAGAGTATTAAGTAAAGACTCCAGGCTTTGGGGGGCATAGTCCAGTTCACCTCAACTTCCCCAGGTCCAGGCAGGTACCTTCCCATCCATTGCTGCCAAGCAATTCCCACCTCCCTTGGTAGGGGCTTCTGCCCATCCACCTCTACCTAAATAGCAAAGAGCCTCTGTAAAGCCTCCCATGACCCTCACAACCATCTTACCAGGCAGGTGCATTGATTATCCCATTTCGCAGATGATAAAACAGGCCCAGAGAAGTTAAGTAACTTGCCTGAGATCCTACAGCAGGAAAGGGATAGAACTGTGATTTCAAGCCCAGGCCTGCCTGAGATAATGTACGGATTATAGATGAGAAGGAATTCACATTTACTGTTTCACCAACCACCCTCAGCTTTGTCCTAAACTTTCCCTCTAGGGACAGCTCTGCTTTGTGGAAGAAGGACATGGGGACAGGCAGAGATTAGTTCCTGCTGCCCAGCTAATCCATCCCAGCTGTCCAAAGATCTGGGTCAGGCCTTCCTTCCCATCCTCGAGTTCAGTATGACCACTGACCAGGATGCAGCCAGGAGAACTCCAGGTAACCCCACATTGCCTGGGATCCCTCAGGGCCAGGGACCTTCAGAAGGTAGGCAGTTGAGGAAGCAACACTAGCCCTGCCTAGTCCCCCTTCCCCCCCTGCAGGGGGCCTTGCTTCTTCCAGATCTTCCAGATCTGGCCAGAGGATGTCAGGGCAACCCCACCTTCCTTCCATCCCTGGACGTGGGATGGCAGTACCAAGCTAGTCACCCTAAAGCTGAAGACCTACCAGCCCTCTCTCTGACCACTCACCTCACACCCTCCAACCCACAACTCTCGGGCTTGGCTGCCCGGGCAAGTGCGGGAGAACAGTATCTTGCGATGCGGAGGTGGCAGCTGAGGAGAAGGCCCAGAAGATTAATGTTTATCTCCTCCCTTAAGACTCTTACTGGCTAATAGTTACAGTTCCACAACAGCAACAGCACTAAAAATACGGGTGCTCTGGCACCCGTATTATCAGTGACTCAGAGTAAGAAGGGAAGAGACACAGAGTCACACTTCCAGCTCCTTGAAGGAGCTGCCCAGGGTCCAGAGGGTCCTAGATAGTCACTTAGTTCAACCCTAACTCCAAGGAGCTGAGCCCCATGTTCTGCCCAAGGCCTGTGTCTCCTCTGAACCTCGGGTCCTTGCTCTGATCCTTAGTCATGGAGTCTGGCCATTAACACATCAGCTTTGGAGTCAGAGAGCCCCAGACTGAGTCTCAGGGCCGCCATGTTGGGTGAGTTATTAAACCCATCTGAGCCTCATTCATTCACTCAGAAAATATTTACTGAGGCCTACTATGTGACAGGCACTGCTCCAGAGGCTGGGGATATGGCAGTGAACAAAAGAGATAACAATCCCCACCCTCATCAAGCTGATATCCTGGAGGAGCTGAGGGGAAGGGACAGACAGGAACAACTGGATGGTATGTTAGATGTCGTGGTAAGTGCGATGGAGAAAAATAAAGCAGGGAAGTGGGAGAGTGGACACTTAAAATAGGTGGTCAGGGAACACCTCAGCAAGGAGGTGATGTTTGATTAGAACCCGAAGGAGGTGAGGTGAGAGAGTGAGCCAGGCACACAGCTTGGGAAAAAGTTTCCTCACTTCTAAAATGGAGGCAGCGATATTCATGGATTAAATGATGTATTTGGGTAAACGCTCAGCACAGTGCCTGGCACACAGGGAGAGCCTCCTTTCCAAAGGCCCAGTGATAAGACAGACGAGACCTCCCAGGCTGGGCTTGTGCCCATGGCCATCACCAGAGACACGAGAGTCAGGCCCACTCTCCCTCAGCCTGGGCAGTCATGGGGTCCACAGCACAGCAACTGAGCCCTCCGACCTGGCTCCATCACAGCCTCCTGTTTGGGGGTGGCCCACCTGTGTCTAGAGCCGACAGGGGAAGGTTAACAACAGGGGCTCATCAGACAGAGGACAGCCCAGGAAATGCTGCTGCCCGTGGGATCCCTGGTCTTCCTCGGCCTCAGCCTTGCTGGCTGTGGCGCCCTGCCATCCCGAAGCTCTGCTCAATGAGCCGTATGGTTTCTGCTTACCACGCTCTCCCTGACTCCTTACTCCTCGCACAGCCAGCCAGCACCCCACCTCTCCAGCTGTCGTCTCTTGTCCCTTTCCCCCCTCACTTCCGGTCCTGTTGTCCCCTCCAGGGCTGCTCCATGTCTGGGAAAAAGCAAAGGGCTCCACCCCAGCAGCAGTGGTGTTTGAGGAACAAGTAAGGTTTGCAGAGCATCTTTTCCAGATGCAAGGTCTGTCCTGTAAACTCGCATCCCCAGCCCCAAAAGGGGTAAGGCCACTGAACTGGCCTGGTCCACAGTGGTAGGTCCAGTCCTGGCTTGGCATCCCAAGGTGATTAAACATCAGCCAGTGCTCTTGTCACAAAGGCAGCCTTCTCCCTTGAGACGCCCCCTCCTTCCAGTGACCACTGAGTTTGCCGTTCCTAGGGAACAGCCCAGACCTTCCAAGGCTGACCCTCTTCCCACCCACCTTTCAACTGGGCTCATCCCCACCCCCTCACACGGCCCAGCCCCCCCTTCCTGTTTGACAACGGCCACTTCCCGCTTTTGCACAGGGCCACTTCCTGCCTGCCTGTGAGCTACTGCCATGGAGAGACCCACCCCTGCCGGCCTTCAGCCCAGCTCCAACCATAGCCCTCTGCAAGGATTTCCCCTCAAGAGCAGAGGTGGCAACAGGCGCAGAAAGCAGAAGCGGCCGTTATCAAGATCCCGCTTCAGGCTTTCCTAATAGCCCACCCAGGGCAGAGCCAGGCCCTGGGACACAAGGATCCCTGGAGGCCTCACGTCTCCCGCTTTCTGCCCAAGCGCTTCAAGACTTGGTTCAGGGCACCACAAAGGCCGAATACCCTTGACAAGAAGGGCAGCAAGGAGTGACCAGATGCAGAAAAGAGGAAGCAGACAGTGAGGAGACGGTGCGTGGCAAAGGTGGGGCAGAGCCCTAGAAACACCTCTCCCTTAGGACCCCAGGGGAGATGCCCACTCCAAATTCACTTTCCTTCCCCAACAGGATCGGGGCCCAGGGAGGGTCGTCCAGATTCTCCACAGCCCTGCAGAGACACGCTGGCTGATTTAGTGACATTTCTCTAAAACCATGAATGCCAGCACCAGCTTCAACTAAGATCCTACTGCCACCTAAACATACAACCCACTGTAAGTGGGAAAGGACACAGAGCCCTGCTCTGGCTATGGGGACTCTCCCCAGGTTCCAACCTCAATGACACCCTTGACTTTTCAAAGGGTATTTCAAAGTTCTGTGCCTGTGGCCCCAACATGGGTTAGGAAAAGCTTCCCAGAGCCTATCGAGTTCAGATGCTCAATGTGGGTCTCTCCTCTTGTTGCTCTTCCAAGTGCCCCCCTCCAGGCCCCCCGTAGATATCGCTCCGAGGAGTATAAACAAGGGCAGCATAGGGATTTGGTGTCATAATCCACATTCCGCAGCTGCTTATAAACAGTCCCTGGCCTTGGGCACTGACTAGTGGGCATCCCAAGCCACAGTCTCACTGACCTTACCCTGACATTGTGATGCCACATCCATTCCTCTGTGAATCTCACTCTAAAGGTGCAAAGTCCCCAGTTAACAGCAAAGTCCGTGTATCATGTAAGAGCAGGGGCCACAGCTTCTAATTCCTTCACACCCATACACCCGGGAACTAGCTGAGGGCTGTGAATACAGTGAGACGGAGCCTGAAATGTGCCCACGTGAACCCCCGGGGCTCTGTCCTTTAACCTGGTGTCCCCCCTTCTCTTCAGTCCTAACTTGAGCAGTTTTAACTGGGTGACACAAAGACCTGAGCCCTACTTTGGTCTCTGAATCTTAAGACAAGAGAAGCTTTAACTGAGGAGGAAAAGGAGGGAGGCACCGAGAAGTGCCCCATAGTGAAAGTCTCCCAAGCCAGCTTGGACAGGGAAAATCCCCATGGGGTCACTAGCAAGCCCCAAGAAGGCAAAGTTCTGCCTCTGGACACTCGCAAGGGCCAGAACAGGGTCAGCTGCCGAGTTCTCCATGCCCCTGGCAGGGCTCTGGGTGCCTGCAGCCTTTGCCCACTGTTTTGGTGACATTTCCTTCATGGTAACCAGCCCCAAGTAAAACATCCCAGGAAGCAGCCCCTAAAAATAGCTCCTCCCAGGGCAGCAGCAAGCAGGGGGAGGGGAAAGAGAGGGAGGAGAAAAGAGGGGAGCAGATGGGAAGCTGCTGCTGCTGATAGAGCCCAGGAAGTATAGGTGGTGTTGGGGGGAAGTGGCTGGAAATATCCCCATCATAGAGCGGTCTCTACCCACAGAGGTGGTTACAGATGACAGCAAGACCTAGCCAGCCGAAAGGAGGGATTTGCTCCACTGGGCTTAGAGCTCTGGGCCTAGATGGAGAGGTTCGGGGGTGATATATCAGGATTTATCACAGGAACTAAATATCCAGAATATGTGTTTTAAAGGGAAGAGTCAAAGGGTAAGTGAAGTCCATACTGCTTAAGGATGCTGGGATCTGAGCACTGGCAAAATCACTGGCATGCCTACATCTCAAAACAAACCAATCTTTTGTGTCTTGGTTTCCCCACTGGCTGTGGGACAGATCTGGCTGGCCAGGGGCAGAAGACAAAGGGCCTCTGCCGAGAGGCACTCAGAAGGTGCAAAGTGCCCATTTCTTCCTGTCACCACCCTTTTGGCACCCATGGGATCAGGCCCATGTCAGCCCGCCAAGGCTGTCCAGAGAGCAGCGAGCACAGAGATGGGGCAGAAGCCTGTCACACCCACTCCTCCCCTTCCCTGCTGCTCCCCAGCCTCAGCAGAGAATGGGGTCAGCCACTCACCTCTAGGGTTTCAGCACAGCCTCAAAGCTTGGAGCACAGCTCCTAACAAGGGACCAGAGCAAGCAGCAGGAAGAAGCAAGCAGCAGGGCTTCCCCTACTGCCACCTTGGATGGGGCCACCTTCCAACCTCCATCTCCACCCTATGATGCCAGCACCCCAAGTCACTCTGGGAAGGGGCGGGAGGGCAGGGAGGCAGGCCAGTGTTGTGCGAGCTAAGTCACACAGCTCAAAGCATGACTGTGTGATGAAACTGGCCCTTAGCACACAGAAGGGGCCTCCAGGCTGCTTCCTCATCTACCCAGGGAGAAGGGTCAGAGGAGCTCCTTCACTTATAAACAAGTTGCCCATTTCTCTGTCAACAGAAATTGGTCTGTTTTATCCTCAGGAGGAAAGCACGGTTTTGGATCTAATATCTAATCTTCTTAAATGCTTCCTAAAGTCCCAGAGTCCCAGCATTCCCGTGCTGCATAGATTTCTCTTTCTTCTGCCCCTCCCTCATTGCTGTATCACCCTCCTCTCTCTTCATCCTTAACAGGAAAGTCTCACTTGGAGATACCACAGGGGACACAAATGTCATGGGGGCTACTCAGGCCAACACTAAGGGGGTGGAGACTTTTAGCTGGCACCACCGAGGGGGATCCTATTTCACTCCTCAGGGCCAGCTGGACCCAGAAAGGGACAGTCTTTGCCCTTCTGGTGGCCAACATGCGACAACTCCAGCCACTCAGCTTGCCACAGTCTTGGACACGAACTGACACCCCAATCTGGGGGCTCAGAAGCAGGCCTCTAATCACAGAACAGCCCATGTACACAGATGGCCACATACCGGCCAAGACACCACCTGGAGAAGGCTGGGCTAAGGTGTGTCTGGGAAATCTCAGAGATCATGGCAACAGCAACTGTCACAGCTGTCGCTGATTTTAGACAGCATTTCTTACAAGTGTGGCTCAGGGTCTACCTGCATGAAATTCACTAAGGCACTTGTTAAAAATGCAGATTCTGAGGCTACACCCTAGACCTCCTGAAGCAGAATCTCTGTGGATAGAGCCCAGGAATGTGCATTTTTAACCAGTCTTCAAGGTGATCCTCTTGAACACTAAAATTGAAAATTGCTGCTTAGAGGAAGTCCCAACATTGCCCTATAAGGCTGTTTATGACACGGAAGGAAGATGATAAGCTGCACTGTCTTCCTATATCTCCCACCTGCTTTATTCTCCAAGCACAGGTCTTTAACCTCATCTGTCCTCCCCTACAGCTGTGTCAGGCCTACAGCCTGGCTCCATGGATGAGAAAGGGGGAACCCAAGCCAGCACCAGGGTACAAGGGATCCAGCAACTTGGCTATGAGTTTCCTGAGCGCCAAAGCCAAAAGGCAACCAGGCTGGTTACACAGTCCATTCACTCAACAAGTACAGGAGGCTCAATATGTATCAGGCACTTTGCTGTATCAATATGTATCCGGCCCCGCCCACACCAAAGTGAAAGAAACAGATATGGTTCCTTACCATTACCCTCCCAGGTCCTGGGGAAGGGGAAAGCTTTTGCTGCATTTAGCTTCAACAGAAATTTCTTCACATGGGGTATACCGGTTAAATAAATAAATAAGCAAAGCAAGTGCTGTAACAGATTTCATAATATTGTTACCAACAGCACCTCTTAGTAAGGCTAAGTATCCCATCATAGTGAAAGCAATTGGAATTCAGATAAATGGTCCAAATAGAGAAGTTTCTTATGACGTGAACTGCTCCAAAGATAAATCCTGAACTATGTAGAGAAAAGAAAGGACCATTTGCCCTTCAACTGTAGCAATATGGGAAATGCTTTGGATATAAGCAAGAGAGTGGGATATAAAATGTTATGCTCCATGAGGTGAAAATCTATATGCATATGAATAAAGATAAGAAGAGAATATGAAGATTTAAAAATAAAAAAAGACATAAGGGCTCAGGCTTCTGGGGGAGGGGGTGCTCTTAAATCTTAAAATAACGACTTATCATTGCCATCACCTGGCCCACTAGCTCTGCATCCAAGCCTATTTTAAATGCCTCCTGCAGCCTAGCTGAGAGCTAAGCTTGGAACCACCGGCTCCCTTAAGAGCCCCAACTCTACACCTACTGCTGTTCCAAAGCAAATGGAGTGACGTTATGTGACTTCAAGTGACTCTACGTAGACAGGCCCGCAGACAACAACAGCGCTCAAGGCTCAGCCACGTGAACTCATGCCCATGGGATCCCTGGTCTTGTCGCACAGCCACCACCATGGGCCCCCGAGGCCACCGTGACAAGAAACAACAGAGCAAAAGAAGGATTCCCATCCAGAGCTGACCCCCCAGAAGACCAGGTCATCTCTCCCCATGCCTCCTGGGCCACCTTACCATGGATGCCAAGGAGAACCAGCCTGATACGCTCTTTTTCACTCGGCAGCACAGAGGATCACAAACAAGAAAGATAACAGGCAGAGAGACTCAGCAAACACAGCAAGCTCCTTCAGACCCTCATGGATGACCCTGGTGGGCCCACCACATTCCCAGACACAGAAATCCAACACCTGTGGAGCCCCAGACAGACAGACAGCGACGAGTGAAACCCAGCCCCAGCCGCTGCACCTTTATAAAATATACAGCGTAAACTGAGAGGCTTCAGGGAAGCCACGGCCTTCACTCCCTAACCCCATGGGCACCAGCCTAGTGGGCACTGGCCCAACCCTCCCCAGGAGCTCACACCCCCCACGTCCACACCTACAGCACAGCCCCTGGCTGGCTCCCTCCATCTCCAAGACAACACCCTCCCACTCTCAACCTCCAAACAGTACGGGCACTTACATATTCCTCAACTCTCTTGTTGGCATCTGTGCCTATCAACCAGGACCAGACCTCTGTCCCAGAGTTAACCTGGCACACAGGCCACGCAGCAGAGCCCCAGTTTTGGCATAACCATCTCGAGAGAGGGGGAGCTGCTGCCTAAAGCATATGATCTTACACAAGAATCTTCTTGGGGAGAAAAAAAAATCAAAGAGAAATGAAACCTCATCCCACTTGGGCAGGGAAAGAAAGATATCAGCTGGGAAAGATGGGACACGGTTGAAAAAAGGTGAGGACTGGAAAGGGACATGATCACATCGGTTAGGGAAGTTCAGATGGGTAGGGAAGGAGTAGAAAATGATGGCCCAAGGCAGGCAGCTCCACAAAGTCACCACACCAGCTATCCTCATCCCAGAGTTCAGCTCCCAGCTGTCTCTCTCTCTCCCTCCCTCCCTCATCCCTGGGTCAGAGGACAGTGGTGCGATGAGGAAAGCAAAGCACTGCATCATTAACTGGAGACACCAGACACCAGCCCCATTTCTGATGCACCAGGGCTATGCTGTGTGGGCACGGGGAGGTATCCATTCTCAAACCGTCATCCCTGCCTGCGCCCTGCATCCTTGGCCAGAGGATGTCTGCCAAAGAGTCCAGCCCACCACACTGTCCCGCCTCCCCATGGAAGGAGGGCATCTGACTGCCCACATATCTCTATGGCAACCATCGCCTCCAACTCAAGGTACCCAGAGAGAAAGAAAACAAACAAATAAGTCAACTTAATAGCCAATGTAGAGGAACAGCAAGAGACAGGGGCTGGGAGGGAGACAGCAAGACAATCCCTGCTTGTGAGGATGGAGAGAGGCCCTCCCAGCCAGGAGGCAGACACAGCCCTGCTAAACAGGTCCCAGAATAACTGACATGATAGAAGCCCACTGTCATTTTATAGCTTCTCCAATGCTTAGGGACATCTACTACATCTCTTACCCCAGAGACGCCCAGGTCATTACTGGCCATGGCCCACATCTTCTCCAGGGCATCTGTCCTGGCTCCTAATATATTTATCGCATCCTATTGCCTAGTCTTAATTCCTTTCTGTAAGTCTCATAACCTTTGTCTTGGTGCTACACCCTGCAGCTCTCGATGACCTGACCCATCTACATACCTCCACAGTCACCACACCTGTTCACAGAGCACTTCACACATTGTTGGGTCTATACCTATCAGATGAGGTGAGTTTGGCAAGCACCCAATACAAGGTGCAGGGAGTGTAGGTTCAGGTGTGAGAGACAGGGCCTGACCCTCCTGGCCTCAGGTACTTGGAAGGATCTCACAAGTTAGGCCCTCAGGCCTGGGCCTTCACAGTTCTCAGATCCCGAGGCCAAGCTGCTTCCACTCCAACCAGGCCATTGAGATTTCCAGACCATGAGGCATCAGCCTCCACCCAGGACAGACTGCATCTGCTGTTGCTGCACCACCAACTTTGTAATTTGATCAAAAAAGCAATCAAGTTCATCTGGCAGGATTTGTTCCTGAGAAGCCCTCGACAGTAGCAGCCTCCCCTGATGTTTACAGATTTCCTTCCCTTGGGAGTCTGTTCTGCCGCCTGCTGGGCAGGGGGAGGCTGGATTTGTCAGAGCTGTTCACTTACTGCATTTTCATCTTAAGTCCCCACTGGGGTACAGGGATTCGGACAGCCCTGGAGTGGTTACCACTGCCCCAAACACAGACTCCAAATGACCCAAATGAAGAGCTAGCCACCCACCACTCCCCATATCCTCCACCTCCATAAAAACCAAACTCCTTTGAGCCTTCACAGACTACTCCTCCCAGCAGCAACCTACAACGCTTACATCTTCATTCTTTTCTACCTGTTCCCCATACAATTCCTTGCCTGGTTTCAAAGTCCACCCACCCTGAAATTCCAACGCTTCTCCAAGTGCTAAAACGAACAATCCCCAACTCCTGGAGCATCTTCAGAAGAATCCATAGCCCTTGGAGGCACCCTTGGGAGAGACCAAGATGGGGAATACTCACCCCGGGCAGATAATTTCTTGGTATTGATGATTTTTGCTGCATACTCCTGCGTGGAGGTTTTCTTCACACACCTGCGGACCACAGAGAAAGCACCCCTGGAGGGAGAAGGGGGAAAGAACTGGGAAACGGAGCAAACACACTTCAGGTCTGAGGACAGTGATGCTCCCAGCACTAGATCTTTAGTCAAAATCACACACACACACCAGCGTAGTACCCATCACCATCCAACATGGGGCAGAAGGATGTGGCCTCTGCAGGACACTCAACAGATGTGGGTGGAGGACCACCCTACTCCCACACCCACATCTAGTTCTGGGCGAAGCAACAGCCCTAACCTCAGGCTGTGCATCAAGCTGGTGGCAGATGCTTAAAACACACACCTGCTGCATCTCACAGACAGCCCTGCAGTCCCGGCCTAGAGGACCCGGAGAAGGCAAGAGACCCTGCCCTCTTCTCAGCAGGAATAGTTGTGGGTAGGAGGAGAGATTAGAAAGAGGGTATAATCCTCTGAGAGAGAAATCTCCCTCAACCATGGGGGAAGGTGGGGAAAGTGAGGCTCAAATCCCCCTCACCCGGCTTCATCCCACTGCATCCTGGCTCAACTGACAGCAGGGAAAGAGAGGATCCAGTTGTGGGTCTCAGACATCAACAGCTCCCCTTCCCCATGATATTTCCCTCTACGTCTGCGCCCCCCCCCCCCGCCCAGTCCCCCACGGGAGCTTCTACACTCCAGCTCTGGAAACATCTAGTGGGGCGGGCAGGGCGGGGGCTGCAGTGGCCGGGCTCGCCGCCGCGGGTGGGGGTGGGGGGGCTGGGGCTGCTGCAGCGGCCTGCTCAGTGCGGAGGGGAAGGGGATGCTGCGGCTGCGGCGCGCGACTCTCGGGACCGCTGCAGGGATGGGGGGAGGGGACGGGGGTGCTGCAGCACTGCCCAGCAGTGGGGCTGGGTTCCTGGAAGCTGCACTAGCCGGGGGCGGGGCCGGGTACCAAACATCCCCCCACACCCGGGCACCGCAGCGGGGTTGGAGCTGCAGGGCCGGGGAGGGTCCTGAGTGCCAGGCGCGTGGGACATAGGACGGGATGCTGAATGAGCTCCTGAACTGAGTGGGAAGGGGGCAGCGAGCAGGTGGGGTCGGGATGGGGGGCGCCTTAAGGCTGCAGGAGGGGCGGGGCTGGGGGCGCCCAGGAGCGCTCCAAGGGCTGCAGTCCCGGGGGCAGCGCGGGGTGCAGCAGCCCGGGCAGCTGCTGCAGGGCTCGGAGGGCGCTGCGGGGCAGGGAGCTGGGGGCGACGGGGCCCCCGGAGGCGGCTGGCGGGAAAGGCTGGGGGTGGGGCGGGCCGAGGGGGCGCTGCAGCGGCTGGTGCAGGGCCGGGGGGCGGGGCGAGGAGCCGCATAGCGCCCGGGCGGCTGGGGCAGGGTGGGGGGGCCCCGGCGGGCGGCGGGCGAGCCGTACTTGCCGAGCTCCTCGAAGAGCTGGTAGTCGTCGGTGAAGCGGGTGCAGGTGGCGGTGGTGGCCATGCTGGCGGGCGGGCGGACGCGGCGGTGCAGCCCGCGCCGACGTCGGTGCACAGTCACCGCCGACCGGCCGAGGGAGCAAGAGGAGGAGACGGGGCTGAGCCCGGCAGCACCGCGAGACTTTACCGGGGAGAGCGAGGGAGGGAGGGACACCCCCGCGCCGCCCGCCCGCCCCGCCCCCAGCCCCGCCAGCACCACCCCCCCCCGCCCGGCCCCCGGCCCGCCCCCGGGGAGGGGCCTCCCGCCGCCGGCCCCGCCCCGCCCAAGGGAGTCGCCTGGGCTGGGTCGAGCGCGCGGGAGAGCGAAGGGGAGGTGGGGGGTGGTCTCAGCCCTGGGCCGCCCGGAGGGAGCTGAAAGGTTCGCGACCTGTGGGCTTGTCTCAGGGCGGACCCTACAAGTGCTCAGAACGTGCGTGCGAGTGTGTGTGTGTGTGTTGGGAGTGTGTAGGGGTCTGGACCACCGAGTTTTCTGGTGAAGCTCCACACTCGAGTCCGGCGCACACGATGTGGAGAGAGGGCCAAGATCAAAAAGCCCGTGTCACACTGCACACTCGGGAGACGCCCCCAGTCTGCAGAGCCAGCTCTCAGCAGCCTTCCTTCGGGAAGCTGACAGTCTAGACTGTGTAAGCATCAGGGCCATTATTAGATAAAACCCTTCAGGCACGGTTTGTTCAGGGAGACCAGGCCAGGGCGAAGGATGCAGGTGGAACTCTGCCTTCCTGCACTCCAACCTTAGAGATGAGAGAATGTTCTCTCTCCGGCCAGCTAAGAAAGGGATGAAATGGGAACCATTTAGAAAAGGCTTTGTGCGGTGTGGGCTAGAAGAGCAAGTGGAAGGAAGAAAAAAATAGCCCCATTTTCTTGCAGGCAGCCTTTATTTTATTTTATGGCACTCATCACATTGTGTAATGATATGTTTACTGGTATGAGAGGAAGTAGAGCAAGAGCATGGCTGTCTTAAGA